>NC_142063.1:246543349-246853818 GCF_059756535.1 Pantherophis guttatus
TTGTGGTTCTCTGATACCGTTGGATTATAAACAATAATTGACTAAACACCTTCAGTTTTTAGCTCAACCATGTGAAGTAATTAAAATTAAATCATGCTTAATTATTTATACTAGGTATCTCTTCCCACAAGTTACTGCTGTAAATGTGAAAAATTCTCTTGAACCGTTTACAAGTTACAGATCATTATATCTGAAGGACATAAGCCTGGAAATTTTCATATAGGCAGTATGCAAGTATTGCATTCATGAGGAAGATTGCATACGGATTTCATTCTATAAAGAAGCCCTTTTAATACTAATAGCTTCCCTAAATTTAGTAGAAAAGAGCGCATTTGGTGTCTTCCTATTCTGTCAAATAGAAGATTGTAAGGTCTCATAAAGCATTTGGGTTGGTATAGAATTAGGAACAGCAATACAGTTTGAATTCCACCAGTTTCTTAAAGAACTGGAGAAGAGTGAGAACTTTCTTGCATGCTTTTTTGTGTCAAGGAACATGCTCTCCAACAGTGGCTTATATCCTCTTCCCCTTTTTTCCCTTTAAAAAAGCACAGGCCTTGCTTGGCATTATAGTGTAAAGAGAAGAACTCTACTGTATCAGATCAAAAAGTAATATAGATAAATATCTTGTTTCCAGTAGCAGTGAAAAAAATGTTTCTGGTGTTCTGATCTGTCTAATCTTATGCAATGATTCAGACATTATATGACTCTTTCTGTTAGTGTTCCATAACATCCTTAGCAGAACTTCTGGCCTTTGTTTATTCACCAGTTATATTGCAAGTTAATAAACACAGATACTTATCTAAATAGGTACTGCATGTGTGTGGTATAAACTGACAACGATTGATCTAACGTAAGGTTCAAAATAATGTTCTTACTGTTTTTGCAATAACTTTTCAGGTGTATTTGGAATTTGCAGTGAACCTTACAGAAAATATGTGTGGAATGGGAAATTGCTTGATGTTGTCAAAACTGCAGTTCATCGAGACTGGCTTTTGTATGTTATTCATGGATTTTGTGGGCAGTCGAGTATCCTTCTTCTGTTAGTTATTAATGTTTGTTACAGTAACAGCAAATTGCTATTCTAGAAAGAAAACTGAATCATGGTAACATACAATAAAGTCCTTCCTTGGGTTCTTTGTATGTGGCTATTAAACTCACCCACAAATTAATTAGCTGTTTGTAAAAAAACCTCTTAGATCTTAAGAGCTGGAAAACAAATTTTCAGTGTTCATCTACATGCAGATAATGAAACACAATGAAGGAAAATTCTTATTCTAAGCATGCCTATTACGAGAAATCATGAATGGGGTTAGTGTTGCCAGTGAAGAAATAAAAGACCAAATAAAGACTTCATTTCCTACCACAATGACTGTGTTGGACTTCACTGTGAAATTAGCTTGCAATGGAATAATTAAGCATACTCCTTTTGCAGCAGATAGTAGAATACATAGCTAACAAAACTTAATTACGATTAAATGCATTTTAATACAACAGAAAAATGGAAAAGGATATACCAAAGTAATTGAGAACTTATTTATTATTTTAGAGTACATATATAAATGTTCTTCTACTTGTAGATCAGTTGAAGAAGGAGCAATGTGATTTTTCTGCATTTCCTTTTCTTTTTTTTTAAAGTTTTTATTAAAATATTTTACATATACAATAAGTATATTCAAAGAAAAAGACATAGTAAATGTGAACGAGAGAAAAAAGAAAGACAAAAAGAGACAAAAGAGGTATAAAAAAATACAAAATGTATTTTTGCTGTTCAGCAAAAATGAACAGAAATATAAGAAATGGTTTCTGATCTTCCTCTTGGCAGTTGTACATACAATTTTAATCAAGTCCCTCTCTGACATCATATTTCTCTTCTTTCTATAGACTATTTTTTTCTAATCAACAAAACCCAAAGTCAGAAAATCATTTTCTTTTTAAATATAAAAAGTCCGTAAAGAGTTTGCAGTCATTGATGAATGTCAATAATGACCTTTCTCTAATCAAAGGATTCAATTTGGTTATCTCAGGAGGTTCAGTCAATTTTACCAACTATTCATGGTTGATAAGTGCCGAATATTTCCATCTTTGTGCATATAATAGTTTTTGCCCAGTGGTCATAAATTGAAATAATCTTCCAAGACTCTTTTCTAACTATGCGTCCATCAATTCTAAAGGGAAAAGGTCTGGCTTTAATTGAATATTACACTTTAAAATCCTTCAGATCAATGTGCTTATTTGAAACCTTTTTTTTTTTTTTTACATATCTACCAAGCGTGATAAATTGTCCCTTCATGTTGCTCATATTTACAACACACATTTAGAATGCCTGGATATATTGCTGACATCAGCTACCAATGATACATCTCTTTATACTTTTGTAGTCTTTCTATCCTGGTTTTTGGCTTTTTCCCACTCTTCCTTACAGAAATTGTCTAGCTCAGAAATATTCTTCAAGGAAAATTGGGAAAAATGCCGTCGTGTTAATATTTAATTGAATCTGTTCTTTTTGTCTGTAGAGATTCTTAGGCATCCAGGTCATTGTTGTCCCAAAGGTGCTTTTTTGAAAGGTCACTGGACTTTGTTTTTCTTTGAAGACATTTCGCTTCTCATCCAAAAAGCTTCTTCAGTTCTTTGTTTTTCCTTGAAACATCTTCAAGAAACAACAAAGTCCAGTTGCCTTTCGAAAAAGCACCTTTGGGACAATCTGTTCTTTTGTTTGGCCACATAATATTTACTGTACTAGTGGCTGTTGAACAACCTCAGAGCATAATAAAGCCATTCCATGTTTAATAGTTGGCAAGATAATATTCTAGTAGGGATTTGTTTATTATCTTGTCCTGAATTCAACAGCTTAAATTTTTTGTCTTTTTAAGCAGTGACACAGTTGAAATTGCCAATTGAAAATAGTTAGCATTTTTTAAAAAATAAACCTTACCCTGATTTGCAAGAGTGAATTGCCTTCATTTTCAAATCTTTGGATAGGTGCTTAAAGGAATCCATGGTTATTAAAATAGAAAAAACAACAATCACAAGCAAGATTTAGAAGAGGCAGAGTATTTATTTACCTCTGAATATCTGGCTAATCGTGCCATAGGAGTAATGAGTAACAAATTTGGAGGCTTTATTTATATTTCCTATGTTTTTAAAAAGCAACACTGAATCAATTGGAACAGTGTCCAAGCTTCTGCACCTGCTCGATTCACTGCTTCCTTATTTTGAATCTTTAAATGGTTGAGTGTACTTCAGATTTACCAAAAGATGCAACATTTAATTTTAATTTATGCAGAGGTTATGTTAACCTGTGTTCACCAAGGGATGCACAAAACATACAATTTAAACAGTAGTGCCTGATATTTTTCCATTCAATTCTAAAATAGAATTTCTGCCTTTCTTGTTCTTTGTTAGGGTAGTTTGAAAGATTAAAATGTTGCTAGACTAAAAGAACATTCGGTTTTTAAAAATGGGAACTGTATACTTGCTCTGTGTTTATGTATATGCCAGGACTGAAAGGAAGTTAAAAAAAAAAAAGAATGTGGGATAGTGACTAACATATATTTATAAACCTTATCTTGGATTCCAAGAACTGCTTATTTATGGTCGTCCAGTGTATGTCACTTTGATAGCTAGAAGATCAAGTAAATTTGCTGGAACACGGTTTCTAAAGAGAGGAGCAAACTGTGAGGTAATATATATAATTGAAATGTTTTTCATTGTTGTATGAAAATGTTGCATGAGATGTACTTACCCCCATCCCACAGGCTTGGTCTTCGTGGTAACTCTGTTTTGCCATTTAGCCAAATAAATAAATAAATAAATAAAAAATTCTAAATTATATTTTTTCTTATTTTGGGAAAGTGTATATCATGAGGTCCAAGACAAGCTCTAGTTTATACTTCATTTGTTTTGTTAATATGATCAATCACCTTAAATAAAATTACAAAAACTATGCATCTGTTATTGTTAGATGCAATGATTCCAGGCTTTTCAATATACTTCTGTGTATCGCAATTTAATGATTGCAGTTTTTGTGTGCCCAGAGAAATGTTCATTTATGCATTTCAGATTTAAGAATTCTCTGACAAAACACTGACAAGGTAGTAATATTTAGATTTTTTACATAAATCCACAGGGGCATCAAGGTCAAACTGTTTAATCAGGTTGCAAACTGTGGGACTTATTCAAAACTCGACTTTTTTTTAATGTCTGGGAATATATTGATACTCATTTACGCAAGCAAATTTCTTAAATATGTATTAAGGTGGAAGGGCTCCTTCCCCCCCCCCCCCCCAAGTTTTGGAGATCAGTAATTGTGGTATGATATTTTTATCTCCTGTGGGCTATCTCTGTTCTAATGGTATCACCTTTCATTCTTTTCCTCTCTCTTCCAAATGCCCCATGGACACTTCAGATAACCGAACTCCAAGCAAATGTGAATAATATCTAAGAACTGTGGATATTAAGAATGTATGTTATTAGTGGTAGTGTAGCCATCAGTACAACTGCACTTCTGAATCAACCATATGAATATAGAATTTAAGTAGAGCTATATTTAATGTCATAATCATCTGCCTCATTCCATCAATATCAATCTACTATATAGCGAAGTGATTCATTGTTTTTAGTTGCACAGCAGAATTCTTTCCAGGGGACCATGTTGGGGATGCATAGTTAGATATTTCTGAAGCACAGTGTTCTCCTGCAGTCATGATATTTGGTTTGGAGTAACTAGATTTAGGAACAGAAGGAAAAACTACAATTTCAGTGTAGATGAGAGCAAAATGAAATTAGTGAGACATTTTTCCAAATAATCTTATTTGGAGAATTATTGTTGAGTGATTAAGACAATGCCACGAATCATAATCCATCATTGCTTTTGCTATGCTAAAATGAAAACTAAGGTGACAATTGAGTGATGAGACATTTGAAGATGATGTTGATAATTTGAAGTATTATAAAGTTACTGCTTTTTTCACGCAGGGAGATGTAGCGAATGAAGTAGAAACTGAGCAAATACTTTACGATGCTTCAGTAATGTCATTTTCTGCTGGAAGCTATTCATCTTACGTCCAAGTGCGAGGTTCGGTCCCTCTGTATTGGTCTCAGGACATATCGACTATGATGCCTAAGCCACCAATTACGCGTATGTACAAAATATTGATTTGTAGATTGTGTGCAGATTATGTGCTGGTAAATTACTGATTCTTGTGCTTCCAGCTGTAGTTTCAAGATGGAAAAGTAATAGTTTGATCAGTCATAGCCAATTGTAAATTGTACTGGTAAAAGTTTTCTAAGTGATAACATTAATATATACTCTGGTTATACAATCTATACTACCACATAGTGAGATAGTGGCCATGAATCCTGTTAATATTTTATAGATAAAGCATTTCAAGACATAGACAAATATATTTTCTTCGTCATACCCACACTTTTAATATACCTCTTTCTTCTTTTCTAAGGACAGTCAGCTAATCTTCAAGATAACCTCCCAATTTAAATTTAAATAGGCAGGATCATGTTGTTATATCAGGGACAGAGCTTGTGTAGGTAGGTAGTGAGGAAAGGCTATTCTTTCAAAATAAATATATTAATTAGATGCAATACAAGCCTCAGCTTTCTTAAAGAGGTTGTTGGCCTTATAGCATCCTTGTGCTATTCTCCTAGCAAGTAGTACCTCTCATAAGACTGTAGGGGGCTCTGATTTTTAAGGAAGTTCTGTTGGTTTGTGGAGCCTCCTTAAAACACTGCCTCCTACAGTCTCAAGAGAAGTACTACTTACCAGAAGAATAGCACACAGTTGCCCTGAGGTTGGCAGCTTCTACAAGAAAGCTGAGCTTCACATTGCATTACATCACATGAGAGCAGGTCAAAGCCTGGGGAGGCCTGAGGGACAAGAAACAGCACTGGGTGCCTCAGGGATGGGGGAGTCATTGGGAGGCCCTGGGCAGGCAACCCTGGCCCTGTGCTTCTAAGGGCTTCTCCCACCCCTGAGGCAACTGGTGCTACATTTAACAACCCATGTGTTCATTTTAATAATTGAATTGGAGGGGTCATTAGGTGAGATGCTTCACTTAACTATAATGGGCAGGCTCCATTACAGTTGTAAGTTGAGGACTACCTGTAATAAATATTACCCGCTGCAGGGTTGGGTGTAATGTTTGACCAACAGAGCTATGACAGTTTTTTAGAAATTCAATAATATATTATTTAGTTAACTAGCTATTAAAAGCAAATACTTAATCTTTATTACCTATCAGTTACATAGAAACATTAGTGTTTCTTGCTTCTTCCTGTATGCTGCTTAACAAAACAGAACTTAAAAGACATATTGGACACTTAAAAGACATAAAACTATTGCTGCTTTGTTGTCTTTTTTTTGCTCACAAATAGAAAAGATAAGTAATATTGTGTTATTGAATTATGGATTTGTTTGGCCTATCTCAACTAGTTATATAAGATCAAGCCAGGGGATAAAAATATGCACTGTGTGTTTTAAAACTCATCAAAAAAGAAAGTAAAAAGGCAATTGTATACAAGTAAGTATCACTTTATTGATCCAGTAAAACTTCAGATACTGAAAATAAGAAAAAAAATCCCCTCTTTTCCCTTTATCCCATTTACACTGCCCAGTTGGTTAAACTTTTTGAACAACATTGTAAGTGGTATAGGAAGCTGTAGAAAGAAGTAAAAATCATTGGAAATTGTACCTCTGCTGGTTGCACTTTGATATGAGAGTGGCTCAAATTGTACCATCAAAGTGATAATAACTGATTGCAATCCATTATTTGTTCAGGTTTTTTTCTTGCTGAGATCATTAAGTTATTAGGTCAAATTGAAAGGGTCAGTACTGCATACATACCAGGGGTGAAATCCAGCAGGTTCTGACAGGTTCTGGAGAAATTTTGAGCAGTTTGGAGAACTGGCAAATACCACCTCTGGCTGGCCCCAGAGTGGGGAGGAAATGGAGATTTTGCAATATCCTTCCCCCAGGAGTGGGGAGGGAATGGGGATTTTGCAGTATCCTTCCCCTGGAGTGGGGTGGGAATGGAGATTTTGCAGTATCCTTCCTCTGCCACGCCCACCAAGCCATACCACACCCACCAAGCCACGCCCACAGAAGCAGTAGTAAAAAAAAATTGGATTTCACCGATACATACCATTCTGAACTCCAGGAGAAACAGCAAAATATAAATGCAACAGACAAAACCATGGTGACATGGGAATTCTGTTTCTGTTACAAGGTCATGCTCATTCATCTAATTAGAGCTAATTCAGAACCTATGTCTTTTATATATACTGTACAGCCAAAGTAGATCTGAAACCAGAGTACCCTTCTGCCCTGAATTCTTTCAAATACTGTATTCCATCACTGAGAGCCAAGAGTTGTTGGAAGTATTTGCTTCAGATGTATCTCAGTACCCTTTTTTAGCATTATTGTCCAGCTTATTATTTTTTATGTGTATGTTATCATTTCACAAAAGAACTCTGTATAACAGTATAAGCAGTTCGTGTGCATGGGTGAGACGCCTTCACTTTCCAGGTTTAGAAAATTTTATTACAAAATAGATGAGAGGAAAACAGTATCATCTGTCCTGAAAATAAGCTCCATGACTTTCCATCTGTTTTGTAGTTTCAACGAGGATTGCTAAGTATGAAATGTATAGCATATTAAAACCAAATAAGAGCCCAGGACTCTGTTCATCTAATATGAATTGCTGTTTTTCTAGTGGATCAGGCAGACCCATTTGCTCATGTAGCTGCTCTTCACTTTGATCAAATGCTTCAGAGATTTGGCTCTCCGATCATCATTTTGAACCTTGTCAAGGTAAACATTTTTTGCTTGTGTTAATTCCTAAAAGTTGTCAGCTCTTGGGGAGAGACCCTAAAGACCAAGATCTTGTCATTCAGAAAAATCAAGATAAATTAAATATCTTATTAAACCATTCAAAGATATTACAAAACGTGTTAATGTACTTGGGATCATTTTCCTGTTTTATTTTCAGGTAAGTCTTGATGATTTTGTGAAATGTTTTTGCTTTATGACTAATATTTTTAGTACATTCAAATTATTTATTTTATCAATCTCCTTGAACATTTTTAACATGCTGACTATAAGCTGTATTTATTGAAGATATTATTGTTACTACCCTGTCTAGGGAGACTTGTATTTACTTCTATTTTCCAATCCATGTAGCATTCCCATGGAAAGCTACTACAAAAAATATTTGGCATTTCAGAGACAAGTTCTCAGAGCTGTGCTTCCCTTTTGAAGTGCTTTTTTGAAGTGTAACTTGTCAGTGAGTAAAATCAATTATTTCTTTTGATAAAGAGTTTTAAATTATTTAGTGCAGTGTTTTATGTGATCAAGAATTTCTGTCATTTTAAGGATTTCAGCTATGCATATGTGGAAACTGAGTACATTAATACATTTTAAAATATAATTCCTAAATGTTTCTAAATGTGCCAGAAGATAGAATCAGTTTTTATAATAAATTTTGTTTCTTCTAAATACTTTGCAAGGAATAGATTTCTTAAGCATCCATAATTAGCATATGTATATAGGTGAAACTCGAAAAATTAGAATATCGTGCAAAAGTTCATTTATTTCAGTAATACAACTTAAAAGATGAAACTAATATATGAGATAGTAGACTCATTACATGCAAAGCGAGATAGTTCAAGCCTTGATTTGTCATAATTTTGATGATTATGGCTCACAGGTCATGAAAACCCCAAATTCACAATCTCAGAAAATTAGAATATTGTGAAAAGGTTCAATATTCTAGGCTCAAAGTGTCCCACTCTAATCAGCTAATTAAGCCATAACACCTGCAAAGGGTTCCTGAGCCTTTAAATGGTCTCTCAGTCTGCTTCAGTAGGAATCACAATCATGGGAAAGACTGCTGAACTGACAGTTGTGCAGAAAACCATCATTGACACCCTCCATAAGCAGGGAAAGCCTCAAAAGATAATTGCAAAAGAAGTTGGATGTTCCCAAAGTGCTGTATCAAAGCACATTAATAGAAAGTTATGTGGAACAGAAAAGTGTGGAAGAAAAAGGTGCACAAGCAGCAGGGATGACCGCAGCCTGGAGAGGATTGTCAGGAAAAGGGCATTCAAAAGTGTTGGGGACTTTCACAAGGAGTGGATTGAGGCTGGAGTCAGTACATCAAGAGCCACCACACACACCACACATCCTGGACATGGGCTTCAAATGTCTTATTCCTCTTGTCAAGCCACTCCTGAACAACAAACAATGTCAGAAGCGTCTTACTTGGGCTAAAGACAAAAAAAACTGGTCTGTTGCTCAGTGGTCCAAAGTCCTCTTTTCTGATGAGAGCAACTTTTGCATCTCATTTGGAAACCAAGGACCCAGAGTCTGGAGGAAGAATGGAGAGGCACACGCTGCAAGATGCTTGAAGTCCGGTGTGAAGTTTCCACAGTCTGTGTTGATTTGGGGAGCCATGTCATTTGCTGGTGTTGGTCCACTGTGCTTCATTAAGTCCAGGGTCAACACAGCCATCTACCAGGAGATTTTGGAGCACTTCATGCTTCCTTCCGCAGACGAGCTTTATGGGGATGCTGACTTCATTTTCTAGCAGGACTTGGCACCTGTCCACACTGCCAAAAATACCAAAACCTGGTTCAATGACCATGGGATTACTGTGCTTGATTGGCCAGCAAACTCGCCTGACTTGAACCCCATACAGAATCTATGGGGCATTGCCAAGAGAAAGATGAGAGACATGAGACCGAACAATGCAGAAGAGCTGAAGGTCACTATTGAAGCATCCTGGTCTTCCATAACACCTCAGCAGTGCCACAGGCTGATAGCATCCATGCCACGCCGCATTGAGGCAGTAATTGACGCAAAAGGGGCCCAAACCAAGTACTGAGTACATATGCATGCTTATACTTTTCAGAGGTCCGATATTGTTCTATGTACAATCCTTGTTTTATTGATTTCATGTAATATTCTAATTTTCTGAGATTGTGAATTTGGGGTTTTCATGAGCTGTAAGCCATAATCATCAAAATTATGACAAATCAAGGCGTGAACTATCGCGCTTTGCATATAATGAGTCTATCTCATATATTAGTTTCACCTTTTAAGTTGCATTACTTGAAATAAATGAACTTTTGCACGATATTCTAATTTTTCGAGTTTCACTTGTTTATCCTACATACCAATTTGAGAACTCAATAAATATTTCAGCAAATGGTACATAGCTGTATATCTTTCTAGGCACTGCTGTGAGGAAAGGAGTAGCTCCGAGGAATCATGCAGAGTTAGAGTGAAAAAAAACAATGACAAAATCAGTTTGGAGATTAACCCTTATTATCCCACTTTTTGAAGATACAGATTAAGGGAAGAAACATTTTTAGTTCTCCGGTATGAATTGAATGGAGAAAAAGATGTTTACATGAAGTTTTTAAAAGTTGCCATGAACTTGCTAAAATTGAACTTGATAATAAGCAATAATTTATCATTATGGGAAAAATCTATAGAGGTTCTCAAGTTGGAATGCTTCTTTTATTCCTTTTATGTTAGAAGAGAAAATTGTAAATTTTCAGTAGTGATCAAAAGAAGGTACCAATTGTATTATAAAATCATAATTTTCATAGTTGATTTACTTGCCCAGTTCCAAATCTTAGTTTGTAAAGGCTGATCTTAGTTTATGTTTTTAACATAAGGCTAAATTGCTCTTCTATACGGAAGGATGGGGAAAGAATGACAGTAGTGTTCTGTGTACATTGTGGCATGATATCAATGAATCATCAATCCACCAAGTTCAACATTGTCTATGCTGATTGGCTAGGAGTTTTTCTGAGCCCTATCTGGAGATGTCAAGGTTTGAAGGTGAGATTCTACTACAAAAAGTTTGCTCTAGTCCAAACTTGTGGCCCTCCATCCTTAGGGAGATCTTTTGCAGGTTACCACTATAAAAATGTTGCACCATTTCCTATAGTCAACTGGCATGCCTTAAACTTGCATTCTATTAGAATTAGCATTAATACATTATTAATGCAACTTATTTTAAACCACTGTATGTGGCAATATTTTACTTTTCTGATTTTATAAACTTGTGCTAGAACTGAATTGACATAATTTTAATATCAAAAATAATAAAGAGCAAGAATTCCAGTCTATTTTAACTGTCAACCCTTGAAGTAAAATTGTATCTAAAACTGTTTCATTAGTAAGTAACTCTCCTAACTGTTCTTTTGTCAACAACCACTGAAGAGAAAATTTAGGCATGTAATTTTTTTTTTTCATTTTCTTTCTCACCCACATTAATTAACAATTTGTCCCTTTGATCACTTTAGAACATAAATTACTCACTGAGAATGACACAGTGGGGGGAAAAATGAAGTAAATAGATAATTTATTTTCACTTGCTTTGTTGCAAATTTCTTACAGAACAGCTGCTCAAGATCCTATCTGACATTCCAGAAAGCCATTTATCTGACAGAATATACATATCCCGTAGGAGTATTTGAATGCTATTCTTGCTTACACCCTGTCAGCTTTACTAATGGCTGAGCCAGGGAAAAAGATTGGTGGTGTTATGTCTAAATACTATACAACCAAGTTACACAGGTACATGATTTGAGGTCCCTCAGAGCCAAAAAGCTTATTATCTGAATAGAGGCAAGTATTTTAGCTGCCGTTGTTCATAGGCCTTAAGGTCAAACGCAGTGATATAAAAAGAATGATGTAGAAAAGAGACTAACTTAGTAAGATACCACCCTAGTAACAAGTCATGCTGTTAAATAACCTGCACTTTCTGATTATCCCGAATTTTCCAAATTATTATTAGAATTAGAATTCTTTATTGGCCAAGTATATTGGATACACACAAGGAATTTGTCTCTGGTGCAATAAGTGATAATCAGAATCATTATATTCCTTTGTACATTTTGGGGGTGGGGGAGCAAAGAAAGCATGTAGAAAAAATATTTTAATAGTGAAGAGTTCTGATGTATCTAAAGAATGTCTTAAAAAATCTCAAACAGATATGCAAGCTTCTTATAGAAGCTTGGGAAATTCAAAGGAGTGTATCAGCTATTTGTTATGAAGAAAAATTTCTCCTCTGAGAGGACAGAAGTGGAAAAGATGTGAAGTGATTTTATGATCTCTGTCAATTGTTGCTTCCTCGGTACCCTAGAATCCCTCATGGGATTGTTGATATTACAGATAAAATTACTGAGTGCATAGCATATGTGCAGTATTACTTAGTATATCATTGTTTATATTAATAGCTAACTAGATAAACATGTTTTCTAGGTGATATAGTCATGGGGAGGCAGAGCATGCTTAAAGCCAACATTTAAAGTAAGAGATGTTAGATATCTGTGAGGGTTCTTTGCTCTCCAAGGACTGAGCACAACACAGCATACCAAATATTTTATTGCAGCACATACCTTCCCTAATAATAGGCCAGTGCTCTGAGTCAACTCCATCCTTCTAGAACTTTGCAAAGTGATGTTGCCACGTAACTATGTCTTTAATACTCAAGTTCTTTGTATTCAGTCTATTAATACTCAGTTCAAACAAAAGTCTCAGTCTTTAACGTAGCATCAACCTTTGGCTTTTTCCAAAAGGTTTTTTATTACTTAAAATGGGGTGCTATTTCAGTGTGGTTGCTCCTTTTCTAGTTGCTGCTGAGCTCCAGATAAGGATCCATGCAGGACTCCCACCAGAATATCCTGCTCACCATAGTTAGTGGTCCTGGCAGTTGACCGGTAGTGTTCTTGCCTGCTTATAATAGCTGCCAATCTCCAGAGGTTGCCTCCCCCTGTCTGTACATTGGCTTATCTCCTTTTCTCCCACACTCCTCTTCACTTTGCGTTAGTGTGTGCTTTTCTTAGCTAAGAACCTGGGTGAGGTGAAGTTGCCTCTGGACATCAGCAGGTCCTTCACAAAAGCAGATTGCATCTCAGTTTCACTCCCCCTCACCACATCTGAGTAGTAATTCACATATGACTTCAAATGTCTCTATTATTGGTAGAGGAAAGCTTGGATTTATCCCAAAGTGCTTTCTATTGTAGCTTTTTAGAAACTGGAAAAGAAAGGAAGGACGTGTCAAATAAGAGTAAAAGATTATTTAAATAGTCAAAACTCGTTCTGGAGAATTGCTGGGAAATCAGAAAGTAGCAAATGAAACAAAATTTCCAACCACAATAAAAATGTTAGTTAAGAGTCTGTTGTTCATGGTAAAACATAACTAGTGATGATAGTCTCTGTAAATCTCAGCATATAGTAGCTATATGGCTATATAGTAGCTATATGGTTCACAGAGGCTAAACAGAAAGCTATCTCCTGAATACTTAGAAAAAAAAATATCCAGAGGATTCCAGAGTTGTAGGCTGAGCTGGGACAGTACAGGTAGTCCTTGAATTATAACCACAGTTGAGCCCAAAATTTCTGTTGCTAAGCTAGACAGTTGTAATGTTGCCCCATTTTATGACCTTCTTGCCTCAGTGGTTAAGTGAATCACTGCAGTTGTTAAATTTGCAACACAGATGTTAAGTAAATCTGGCTTCCCTTTTGACTTTGCTTGTCAGAAGTTTGGAAAAGGTGATCACGTGACCCCAGGACACTGCAAATATCATAAATATGAGTCAGTTGTCAAGCGGCCGAATTTTAATGTGACGATGGGGATGCTGCAGTAGTTGTAAGTGTGAAAAACGGTCATAAGTCACTTTTTTCAGTGCCGTTGTAACTTTGAACGGTCACTAGATGAACTGTTGTAAATTAAGGACTATCTGTAAGATACCATCCAGCATACACATGTGAGCTGCATTCACTACCAAATCCATGAGCTCCTCTCCCCCTAATTCATAGGAATTGCTTAAAGTGCTCTTATGAGGAAACATTCAAAGCAAGCTGAATTGACTCTGAGTAGGCAACAGAGAGAGGAATCAGTCACGAACAAGTGGCTCAGTAAACCAAATGGTTTATATTCCCTGACCATATCTCAAAGATAGTATAGCTAGTATGCTAACCTAGAGAGGGATAAATAATGACACTCAGATGGGTTTATTAAAACCATTCCACTGTTATGCAGTATCATTTGTACAGTGTCTGCCTTTTTTGAGGTCTTGTCTTTGAAATGTAGTGGGTCGAAGGTATATAAGCCATGGTTCTGCTTTTGCTCAGGTCTGCTCAACAAGCTGCCAGTGTTTTGTTGGGAGCCTGGCCTACATTGTAATTGTTTGCACTACTTAATCAATGTATGTTGTATCTTTAAGGCAGGGATGTCAAACTTGATTTCATGGAGGGACGCATTAGGATTGTGTTTGATCTCGGAGGGCCAGGGTGGTGGCGGCCAGGGGTGGGCGTGGCTGGGATGGGCTTGGCCATGTTGGTTGTTTGAAGCAGGCTCAAGATGCATTTTTCCCCCTTCTTTCTTTCCACAGTTCTTTACTGTAATCATTTTCCTATCTCTTCTATCAGATATTACTGGCAAACATTTATTACTTATTCTTCATACGCCACTAAACTTTTTATTTCTAAATTTATACCCCATTGTTTAATAGTAAATTGCTTTTCCAGACAGAAAAGCTATTTATACTATTGTATTTTTATTATTCAACTAATAATAAAAATACAATAGCATAAATAACATGACAATACAAGATCTAACAGCAGAGACGAATTTCCAGAATAGTAAATAGAAACAACTGACAATTATAGAGTGTTGAATGTAGATTAAATGGACCTACAGTATGTAAAATCTGGCATTAAACTGTAGTATTAATATAGGATGTTGCTTGTTTTCTATCCAGATCAGGCACTTACTTGTGGCCACATAATTGTAATCCAGTCCAATCCAGTCCTCCTGCAGCACTCTGCCAGCTGAAAACAGGCTGCATGGGGACTGGATTGTCTATCTGAGTAACAACTTTTGGTTGTTCTGTAAAATATAGAATAAAAGAGCTGTCAGTTGGCAAACCATTTAATTCTGTCTGAAACAAAGTGTCTTGTCATAACTTTGGCGGTTGTGTGCCAGGATCAAAGATCTGTAAAGCTTTTAATTTTTAAGTATTCTCTTTGGCAAAAAGGTTCTTTGATTCATAGTTTATCACATATAAATTTAAGGTTTTTTTTTTTTGACACAGCAGTCTTTATATGTTGCATTGTTAAATTGTGCAGACTAATTCTAATACACTCAGAAAAAAACAGCCTGAAACTGGATGTGTCCTTTACTAAACCAAGAGGCAGGTGGAAAATCTATCTCTAAAGAAAAACTTTAAACTCATTGTACCACATTCTGCCCCAAATCTGGCAATAGTACAGATTAGATTCATGTTACCTTAAAGCAATTGCTTCATTTCTATGTAAATTACCAGCAAGATGAGTGGCCTGATGTATTGCAGATGGCTAAGTTCACAAATGACAGCATGCTGACGTGTAGCCATTCAGACCTTATTTAGGTACCGGCCATACATGTCAACATCTTGTGCCTTATCCTGCTTTGTATCTAATATCTTACATTTTCTATAGGAATTTCAGGCAATCAGCTGGATTTCCCCCCCCAAAAAACTTCAAAGAAATGTACTGCTGATCATCACCATCAAGAACAGTTCTCATTGCTATTAGGGCTTTCTACTTAGTTCTTACCTTACAGATGCTTTTCCAAGAAACCAGATTCCAAATTTATTGGCCTGTTCCCTGGATTAGCACAATTCAACCCCGTTGTTGTTCACCCTTTCATGGTTTCCTGGTCTTTGAATATATTCTTTCCCCCTTACACTCTGTCCAACTTTCCCAGTCTCAATTATAGGGAGGATGAAAACTCTTGGGTTCTTAAGACTGGAGGGCCAGACTGGAATATCTGGTTCACTGGAAGATATGAACAGAGGCACAAACAGACTGTGGGAAGCAGTAAAGGATATCCAGGCATGGGGCCTTCTTCAACAGTTCCATTTGCCATATCCTAACTGGCCTTGCAATGTTGCCATATCACTTACTTACTCTTGTTCTGTCAATGAACAGAACAACAAGCATTCAAGGATACAAGAACTACTTTATTATAGAAAAATTAATAAAGTTATTACAAAACAATCCAGACAACTGCAACTGTGTCTCGGATATAGGTTCTGTTATTATGAAATCAAGCTTTAAATTCTTATGCCTTTATTTCATGCCATGCAGTGCAATTACCTTAAACCCACTCTCTTTTGGCCGAAATATAGGATAAAATATAGGGCAGTAACCAACCACAAGAGTCATGGTACCAGGCACCATACCAAAATAGCTGGGTATGTCTAGCAAGTGAATCTCCTGGATGGACTTTAGACAGCTTAGGACAGAAAACATAGCTTTAAAATATAAAATATAGGAGTGCATTTGTAGTGGGTGGAGATTTATCCATTTTGTCACTCAAAATATTATAGATGGGCCATAATAGTGATGAGGAAAGGATAAAGCGCAGATCCAGCCCTAGTTCTTTTTAGTATTTTGAAGGCACTTGATTCCTGTTCCACATTGTCAACCTCTAAATGTATCTCTGTATTTCTGAAAATGTGCAAACGGAGACTTTGTAAATCAAACAGCTAAAATGTAAACAGATTCCCCCCTCCCCCACCCAATTGGAAATAGCAGTTTTCAGAAGCTGAGCTGGAGACTGTTGTAAACAAATATTAGACACAAAACGTTGTTGGCTGTTAAATTTTTAGATTTAATTAGAGCTATCATGTGTATCTAAGCTCACGTGACTCTGCCAGGTGAATCATTGCATGCTGTTATTCACAGGGCTTCTGGAATATGGCTGAAAATGCACTTCTCTGAAGATGCTCAGTACTAGAACATCCCATTAACACTTTCCTGTCATTTATGTGTGGGGAGAAGAGGATATTATCCTAGACATCTGAGCCAACCTTGAATCACTTGCTTAATCAGATGTACAGCCTATGTAGTTTTATTTAGACACATCATTTAAGATAAATGGTTTTTAAACAATAATTTGTTATTTAGTATGATGTGGAAATAGGAAACAGTAAAGAGCTTTTTCTGTTATTTGCATATTTATCATTTTCATAGGAAAGAGTTTAATACTACTATGAATCTTCAGGATTAGAGCAACATGAGCTTCATGAGTTGGTATCTAGAACATTTTTATGGGACAAATTATATATATATATAAAAGCTGTAAGTGTCGATTTATTAAGCCTGATCACATAGTTTCGTAGCGGAGCACGGGTATTCAGATAGTATAAATATAAATCTGATGTTTAAAAAAATCTGATAATAAAATATTCTTGGCAAAACATTTTTCCATATTTTATGATTAATGATAACTAAAGTTTATAATATAATTCAGTTAGATTCTTTTATATCAATTGGTTATAAATGTTTTTTGAGTTTATGTTTAGGGTGTAGAACTAAAGAATAGTTTGTTATAAATGTTGTTTTAAAGAGAAAAGTGGACTTTGGTCAATTTATATTAGGATGCTTTTTCTATTCAGCACCATTGCCACATGGCAATGTGTTTTAAAGAATCGTAGAAGGTTCATTTAAAATTTTGAGTTCAACATCCAACTGCAATGCAGGAATCCAAATGAAAGCATCCTAGACAAATGGCTATTTAACCTTTGTTCAAACAGACCCAATGAAAGCTAGACTGTTAGATTGCTTTTATTATTAAATATTTTGCAACATTCAATTGAATGTATCTTTATGTAGTTTCAGGCATCACTTTTTGAACCAAGTTACCGCAAATCGGCTAACTTATAGTATGCGTCCAAAATCTGAGACCTATAGTTCCCATGGGATTGTAATTTGGCAAATTTGTGACTACTTCAATGATATTACAATGTCATACTGCCACCCAGAGATTCTAGGAAAGACCAGTCCTTCCCTAGATTAGTGGAGGCCAGGGAACTGGACTGTGCAAGTGGTGGGCCCAATCATGTGGCACAGCTCCGAGTAAAGCTGTATGTGCTGGCCCACCTGTCACACACTCTGGTTCTGAATAGGCCATGGCCTGATAGTAAGCCACGGCCCAGGCACGGGTTAGGGACCCCTGCTCTATTGACTGTCAGAGTGTGGTCAGTTGCAGCCAAGTCAGCAGAAAGTCAGATGTTGCTACTGCTCCCATTGCTTTTTTGCCCTTGGTCATTCTGTGTTTCCAGTTAGGAAAGGAAATATCTCTAAAATTACCATATGGGGGTCTCGGATTATCTAGTACAATACAAAAACAGAAACAAAAGGCAATTACTGGGGACAAAAAAAACCCCATAGTATAATAGAACTGCTGTGCTCCCAACTGAGTATGCTGTTACGTGGTGTACCATATGGTGTACCCTGTTTGAGCAGATATATCTGATGCATGTTTAAAAAGCTCCAAAGGTTCACTTTTTAAAGTTGTTAGGTTTGTTGCTAGTTCTGTGTCGGTATAGATTTCTGAAAGAGTGCCCTGACTAAAAAATTGGCCGCATTTTGAAAATGCAAAATCTGCTTGTATCCTTCAGTGCTTCATTGTATTTACTAATATATACAGTTTGCTTTAGTACAGTTTTTTCCCCTCCCTAAGAGCTTAAATTATTTAGTGTACAGTATATATACCATTTCAGTTAATGTTTTTTTTTAAGGAACGTGAAAAAAGAAAACACGAAAGGATACTAAGCGAAGAGCTTGTTGCTGCTGTAACTTACCTCAATCAGTTTTTACCTCCTGAACATGCTATTGTATACATTCCTTGGGATATGGCCAAATATACAAAGAGGTACGTGAGGTTGTGAATATGTTTATGGAGCATATGAGCAAATATAGCTTACTCACATATGCAGCTCTTGTCTTTAGCAGCATTTAGTATGTACTTATGCTAACTGTAATACACTATATTAATAAAAAATAACCATTGTTGTCTAATTTTATATAATGGTATAAGGAAAGATCACGGAAGACAAGGGGAAGAGCCACAGTCAAGGGAACAGTCCAGGGGTGAAATGCTCCCGGTTCGGACCGGCTCGGGCGAGTAGGTAGCGATGATGGCCAGTGGTTCGGAGAACTGGTAGCAATGGCAGCTGGAGGCTCCGCCCACCCGCCCACCCGCCCCATTTCCCGGACTCGGGGAATGCACCATTCCCCGGACTCCTACTGCTCACCTTTCTCCCATGGCTGGCGGTCAGGGAAGGCAAGCGCCCGAAAGGTACCGGAGTCGCTCACTCTCCTTCTTGAATGAGCCACTCTGGTCCACGTGCCGGCTGCGCAAGCGCACATCGTTTATTTAATTCAGTGGCAGGTTGGGTGTGTGCTTGCGCAGCCGGCGCTTTCCTTCCCTGACAGCCAGCTGCAGGAGAAAGGTGAGCAGTAGGAGTCTGGGGAATGGGGCGGGTGGGCGGAGCCGCGGGAGAAAGAAATTTAAAAAGTTTTCGTACCGGGTTCTGTGGGCGTGGCTTGATGGAAGGTGGTCTTGTGACTGAATGGGCGTGGCTGTGAGTGACATCGAGTTGGCCACGCCCACTCAGTCACAGGACACACACCCCCGCCCACCAAGCCATGTCCACAGAACCAGTAGTGAAAAATTTTAGATTTCACCCCTGGAACAGTCAGACAAGAGGCAGTTTAGCCACTAAAGGAATGTGGATGTGGTAAACCTCTCAGAAGGGACCGTCCCTAGTTTCTTGGACTGTAAAGGCAACAGGCAGAAATATACTTTTACACTTGCAAGATTCTGTTATTAACTTTACAGTAAAATAGAATTGGCCCATTTGGTCATGTTTCTTGTTAGGATCACCTCAATAAGCTGATTCCTTAATACTGTACTGCCATAATTTAAGAGATGTTGGGCAGTGCAACTGAAAAAAAAAGCTTTTCCAGCTTTGGAACATACAAAAGAACACCAGCAGTGCACTGCTAATCTAACCCCTGACCTGTCTAGTCCAGCAGTTTCTTCGTACCATGGCCAATGGCACATGGAAACCTACTAGTGTCCCAGCAGATGTCCTTCAGATACAATCACACTGCCATCAATAGCTGTTGATCCCCAGAACTTGCATCAGTTGAGCCAAGTCTTTTTTGAAATAATAGCCAAGCTATTAGCCCATATCACATCTGGTAGCAAATTCCAAATCTGACTTATGCATTGTGAAAAACTATTTCATTCGTCTGTGCTTTTTCAGGATTCAATTTCATTGGATGAAGTCTGGTTCCAGTATTTTGGGAAGGAAAAAATAGCTTGTCTTTATTCATTTTATCCCTACCAGGCATAATTTTGTACTTATCAGTTGTGTCCCCTCTCATTCGTCACATCAAAGCCCCAAATGTCAAAACCTTTGCTCATAGGGAAGCTGCTCCAGTCCTTCGATCATCTTAGTGGCCCTCATGTATATCTTCTCTAGCTCCACTGTATCTAGAATTGCACACAGTGTTCCAGATGCAGTCACATCATTGATTTATATAAGGGCAATGTGATATTGGCACCTCTATTTTTAATACTGTTTCTTATTATCGGTAATATGCTGCATTGAATTGTTTACCCGTTCAGTGCTTTATAAAGGATCTGAAAAAAGAAGCAGTTTAAAGGCCTTAAAAAAACTTATGAGATCAGGATCCAAACATAGAAATCTATAAAACCACATCAGTTTTATTTAGAGGGATCCTGGTGGTTTTTAACCTCTTACGACTTTTTCCAGACCAATGTGTGACATTTAGTTTTACCATCTTTCGTTTCCTGTATGATAGGACTGTAGGTGGACTTCTGCATTTACATTTAAATCAGACAATGAAAACAAAGTTATTCTTGCATTTTGAAAGTTCTTTACTTTTGATTCACTAAAGATATTTTCAACAAAAGGAAAAAAAAATGTACTTTTTACTTTTATTCCCACTTAGCAAACTGTGTAATGTCCTTGATCGATTGAATGTGATTGCTGAAAACGTAGTGAAGAAAACTGGCTTCTTTGTAAATCGGCCTGATTCCTTCTGCAATGTTTTGCGACCAGATGAAAAGTAGGTATTAGGCCAGAGTGCTAGATATCATTTGTAATTGCTCTTTAAATACATTTCTAAAAATCTGTATTGTTTAGTACACTAGTAGTACATTAATATCAAGATGTGCCTCAAATACAAAATTATGGTTCATGTGTTTTCATACCAATTGGAGATGACTTGTAACTTTATTCATCATATTCCAGTGTTGTATGCAATGGTGAGTAAATCTCAAAATAGTGTATAACCTGACATAAAAAATAAGACATATCAATATATTGATACATAGTTGAAAGTATTATTATTATTATGGTGCAATTTGGCATTTTTATTCACCTATCGAATCCTTCCCAAAGACATGGGATAGGCCGGTATTGTTGTTTGATGGTGTTAAAGGTATTATCACAGAGTGTAAGCTGTTTCAAGTAAAACTTCTGTTTGCAATTGACAAATAGTGATTTTGTCAATGCCAATGGTATTTAAATGACGTTTTGGAATTGCATCTGCCTATTACTATTTGTACTATTTTTGCTTTCTTTTGCCTTAGCCATTCTACTTCTGTTTGCAGAACTTTGTATTTTTCGCAAGTTGTTTCTCTTCTATTCTGCTGACACCAGGTATTGCAACATCCGCTATGCAAACTTGTTTGTCTTTCTTATCAACAATGGTTAAGTCTAGGATGTTAGGCAGTAGGTGCTTATCTGTTTGAATACTGAAGAATACTTTAGCTTCTTCATTTTTCCTACTTTCTTTATTAAATTGCCCCTCCCTCCATTTCTTGCTTGCAGGCAAACAGTATTTCTTGCAGATATTTCAATGCAGCATTGTTGCTACTTTGTCATGCCATTGTTTGTAGTCAGTCTTTGTATTCTTGCAGCAACTAACTAGGTAGTGCACTGTTTCTTCAACTTCCTTACAGAGGTGGCATTTACTGTCTGTTGCTGTCTTCTCAATTCTGGCTTTGTATGCATTTGTTCTTGTGCAGTCAGAATTAGCCCCTCTATCTCTTTCTTCAATTTTCTTGCCCTTAGCCATTGCCAATTCTGTTGTTATTTGCTTTGCCTGCTATTTTTTTTTTAATATAGTGGCATGTAAATACTTTGATTTGCCATGTCTTTTTTCTATTCTTTATTTTATCTTCCTTGTAGGCCAGTTTGGTCTCTCAATTTCCAGCTCCAAAAACTAAGAAAGATATGTTGAGATTCTTCTGAGCAGTTTCCTTTATTGTTCCTCACCTATAGATAGAAATCTAACCCAACCTAAAGCAGACCTCCTGCATCATTAAACATACACTCTGAGAACTAGGAAGGAGCTGTCTTAACTCTCTTTTCCCACATAAACTTATTTTGCTCCTCTAGAATGAACTCCCTTCCTCCTGGCACTCTGGATTACATTTCACCACACTCCAGTACCAAGTCTTTATGGTGTATTAGCTTCAGTGCATCTTCAGTTCTTCTTCTAATGCCCTTTCTTCTTCTTCTTCAGCCATCTGGTATACTTGCAACATTCCTTATCCACTGATCCTCCTTAGGAAGTAGAGTCTGCCAACATCACTGGATGGATGATGGGCATAATTCATTGTCAATATTTTTCTAGTCTTCCTTGAGTCGAGTTCACTATTTCAGCTGTGTATCTTTTGCCTGGGATTGCCTAGTTGTTAATTACCTTGATGGTATTTCCTCCAGAGAATTTGGACTTTGAGATCTTTTTCACTCTCGTGATGTATTCACTTCTAACCTTATTCTTGACTTCAGTTTTATCCTTGTTTTCAGGCTGAAGAATGTCTAAGTATATATAGTGATCTTCTTCATCCAGACTCTTGATTTTATTTTTATAGGGGATCTTGTTTCCTTCAGTTTACACTGTTTTTCCTCTGTTGATAGTGTGGGTGGCACATTTGTCCAATCCAAACTTCATTGCAATATCTTGGCTGTTTACTTGAACAACATTGAGCGATTCTATTTCAGATGATGTGTTTCCATACAGCTTCAGATAGTCCATGTAAGGCAGGTGGCATAGTCCGGCAGATATTTTTGATGTTTGAAAGCCATGGCCTGATATGTTCAGTATTGTTGACAGAGGAATCAGTGCAATGACAAACAGTAGTGATGATATTATTATTATTTAAATTTATACGCTGCCTAACTCCAATGACTCTGGGTAGTTATAAATGAATAGAATAGAATAGAATAGAATAGAATAGAATAGAACAGAACAGAACAGAACAGAACAGAACAGAACAGAGACTAGACTAGACTAGACTAGACTAGACTAGACTAGACTAGACTAGACTAGACTAGACTAGACTAGACTAGACTAGAGAGTTGGAAGCAGGGTGGATTTGATTTAAATCGAGTTGATTTAAATCACAATTTAAATCATGATTTAAATCACTAGTAAAAAGGCTTGATTTAAATCACCTCGATTTAAATCATAATTTTTAAAGAGCAACTGTCATCTCTGTTACTCCTTTGACCCACTGTTGACTCACTGATAGTCCCAGTGTTGCAGAATATACAGCCTCATGCTACATAACTAAGCTCTATTTCATGCTGAATAAACTAAATTATTTATGTATCTTAAATAGAAAACTATCTTATGATAGATTTTTACCCCAAAAGTTTTTTATTAAAATAAATTCGATAAAAATAAAAAAAATCCGATTTAAATAAAAAAAAATCCGATTTAAATCAAAAAAATCTGATTTTTTTTTATTTTTTTAAAAAAATCATTGATTTTTATCCACCCTGGTTGGAAGGGACCTTGGAGGTCTTCTAGCCCAACCCCCTGCTCAGGCAGGAAACCCTATACCATTTCAGACAAATGGTTGTCCAGTTTCTTCTTATAAACTTCCAAATTGGAACATTCACAATTTCTGGTGGCAACTGATTAATTGTTCTAACTGTCAGGAAATTTCTTCTTAGTTTTAAGTTGCTTCTCTCCTTGATTAGTTTCCATCCATTGCTTCTTGTCCTGCCCTCACGTGCTTTGGAGAATAGCTAAAATGTTAAAAACAAGAAAAAATGCAGTGATAGATAAAAAGATGTCAAATGTGACAGAGAAACCAGACATGAAAGAGACAAATCCATACAGAAACAAATCCATACAGTCCAAAGAGAGTTTCAGTCATCCTCATCAAAGGCCTGGGTGAAGAAGAAGGTTTTCAAGGCCCGTTGAAACACCAGCAGGATGGGGGTCAGTCAGATCTCCATAGCAATCTCATTCCAGAATCAATGTTAGAGCCAAACTTTAATGCAGGGTTTTATATGAAATGTTTACTCGCCCCATTCTTAATTGATAGAAACCTATTCATTTAACCAAACATATGTAACTCTGAACTGGTCGACTTTAGAAAAAGAATGTGGACAAGACAGACAAAAGTAGTAAGAGAATACGTGTCTTTTTTCCTAGTTGATTAGCAATTAAAAGAGTTGAAATCCAAATACATCTAGATGACACTAGACTGGAGAAGGTACTATACAGTATGTCTTACTGATAGAATACAGTGTTATGAACCTGAACACTAGTATGCTTTTGGCCATCTCTTTTTTTAATTGGTTCAGAGTAGTATACATTGTTCATTATATATTCAGCAGACATTGTAGGAATCTTTAAAACAAAATAAAATCTTTATTTTATTTATTTATTTATTTATTTATTAGATTTTTATACCGCCCCCTCTCCCGAAGGACTCGGGGCGGTGCACAGCCAAAGTTAAAAACATACAATATAAACAATTAAAATACGTTTAAAACAGAATTAAATCTAAGATGGCTCCCCAATTTAAAATGCCTTACCCATACCCCTATAAAAAGACAAATTTAAAATTTAAAAATTTAAAATTTCCACATTTAAAAAGGGGGAAGATTTAGGCCAGGCCAGCTTGATAAAATAGAAAAGTCTTAAGTGCGCGGCGGAAGGTGCGCAGATCCGGGATCCTACGTATCTCCGGGGGGAGCTCGTTCCAAATCGTAGGTGCCCCCACAGAGAAGGCTCTCCCCCTAGGGGCCGACAGCCGACATTGTTTGGCCGACGGCACCCGGAGGAGCCCCTCTCTATGGGAGCGTACTGGCCGGTGGGAGGCTATTGGTGGTAGCAGGCGGTCCCGTAAATAACCAGGTCCTAAGCCATGGAGCGCTTTAAAGGTGATAACCAGAACCTTGAAGCGCACTCGGAAGACCACCGGGAGCCAGTGCAGCTCGCGCAGGAAAGGTGTCACATGGGAACTCCATGTCGCTCCCATCACCACCCGCGCGGCCGCACTCTGCGCCAGTTGGAGCCTCCGAGTGCACCTCAAGGGGAGCCCCATGTAGAGAGCATTGCAGTAATCCAGACGAGAAGTAACGAGGGCATGAGTGACTGTGTGTAGGGAGTCCCGATCTAGATAGGGACGCAACTGGCGGATCAGGCGAACCTGATGAAAAATCCTCCCGGACACGGCCGTCACATGCTCTTCTAACGACAGCCGTGAATCCAGGAGGACGCCCAAGTTGCGAGCCCTATCCGTGGGGGCCAATGATTCGCCCCCAATAGTCAGCGATGGCATTAGCTGACTATATCGGGACGTCGGAAACCACAGCCACTCGGTCTTGGATGGGTTGAGCCTGAGCCTGTTCCTCCCCATCCAGATCCGTACGGCCTCCAGGCACTGGGACATCACTTCAAGGGCATCGTTGGGGTGATCCGGGGTGGAGATGTACAGCTGGGTGTCGTCAGCGTACTGATGGTACTCCACCCCAAAACCACGGATGATCTCGCCCAGCGGCTTTACATAAATGTTGAACAAAAGGGGCGAGAGGACCGATCCCTGCGGCACCCCACATATGAGGGGCCTCGGGGTCGACCTCTGCCCCCCTGTCAACACAGACTGCGACCGGTCGGAGAGAAAGGAGGAGAACCACCTTAGTACGGTGCCTCCCACCCCCAACTCTTCCAACCGGTGCAGCATGATACCATGGTCGATGGTATCAAAAGCCGCTGAGAGATCTAACAGGACCAGGACAGAGGAACAACCCCTGTCCCGAGCCCTCCAGAGATCATCAACCAACGCGACCAATGCCGTTTCCGTGCTGTAACCAGGCCTGAAACCCGACTGGAACGGATCCAGATACGACGCTTCATCCAGGTACTGGGGAAGCTGTCCCGCAACCACACTCTCAACAACCTTCGCCACAAAACGAAGGTTGGAGACTGGACGATAATTAGCCAATATTGCCGGGTCCAGGGAAGGCTTCTTGAGGAGGGGCCTCACCACCGCCTCCTTAAGGGCGGCGGGGAAGACACCCTCACCCAATGAAGCATTTATAATCCCCTGGAGCCAGCCTCGCGTCACCTCCCGGGAAGCCAGCACTAACCAGGAGGGACACGGGTCCAACAAACATGTGGTCGCGTTCAATCTACCCAGAATCCTGTCCACGTCATCTGGGGTCACAGGATCAAACTCATCCCAGATAACAGTCTCAAGACCTGCCTCCGTCACTCTCGCTGGATCTACCCAGTCAGAGTCCAGACCTTCTCGAATCTGAGTGATTTTGTCATACAGATACTGAACAAAGTCCTCGGCTCTTCCCTCCAAGGGGTCCTCCCGCGCTTCCTGGTGGAGCAGGGAGCGGGTCACCCTAAACAGGGCGGCCGGGCGATTATCTGATGACGCAATAAGAGCAGCAAAATGCGTACATTTTGCTGCTTTTATCGCCACTAGGTAAGTCCTAATATGGGATCTAACCAGTGTCCGGTCCGATTCAGAAAGACTAGCTCTCCAACTACTCTCTAGGCGTCTTTTCCGGCGCTTCATCTCCCTCAGCTCCTCGGTAAACCAAGGAGCAAGGCGAGATCCGCGCCGGGTCAGAGGCCGCAAAGGCACGACTCGATCCAGGGCCCCAGCGGCCGCCCTATCCCAGGCGGCCACTAGGTCTCCAGTCGAGGCGTGAGCCAGAACCTCAGGAATTGGCCCAAGCTCCGTCTGGAACCTATCAGGTTCCATCAGGCGCCTGGGGCGGTACCATCTTATCGGTTCCGATAAATTTTATCAAATTTACCAAAAAGACTATTGATTCTTCATTACAATTCATGAATTAATTTGGAAATGTTACACAGTTATTGATCAATTGCATAGAATTCCTTAATACAGTTAATATATCTTCATACATTATTCAACAGTGAGCAAGTCATTAATATTAAAGAATAATATTTAATATTAACAGTCACTTCATTTATTAAGGGATGTATTATGAGATGCTCTTGGGAAAATTTATCTTAAGGTTTGAGCTTTCTATTCCCTGCAAAACTTACAGCATCATCTATATGTTAATGCCATTTCTCAGTAACTATGCAGAAAGTGTTTTCCCTAGATGGAACTGTGATAAGTCTCAGCTCTTGGAGTTGACAGAAAAATATTTTTTAATACTGGAATCAGTCTTTCAAATTTCCCAGCCTTTATGTTCTACATAAAAGGATATGCCTGTGATTCCTTTTCCAAGAGTTCAGGGATAGGACAAGGTCATGGAAAAGGTTTTTCTGTGTGAGGTTGCCCCAACCCTGCGGGATATTATTCAAATTAGTAACCCCGCCCATATCATTTCAGAAAGAGTTGAAGACTATCCTCTTGTATTGGGTTTATGGATGATGTGTGGTTATAAAGAATGCTTCTATACTCTGTGCCCAATCATTGTTTATATTAAATCTGTCTTTATTTTTAATGTTTTTAATATTTTCTTCATTGTGCAACATATTGGCTAATAATTGTTGGTTTTCCAGCAGCCCAGTATTTTAAATAGAATTGTAGAATATTCATGAACCTTCATATATTTTGAAAGTTAGAATCTAGCATGGTCTACTAGGCCAGAGAAGAATGCCTGCAGTTTAAGGAAAGGAATGCTAAATAAATCATAATATTATTGCTGGATTGAATAAGGGAGTAAAGTTTAAGGTTTTTAAGTATTGTTTTAATTGCTACATATAAGAAGAGCACTAAGATATTCAGCAATAATAAAATTAAACCAAAAACATCCAAAAATGAAAAATGAATTTTAACAAAATAAAGTAGACAAAAAAAGAAAGAAAGGAATTCTACTTTATACATCAAACTTACTTATTGGTTCAAAAAAATATAATACAATAATTGGGTACAAAATAATATTTTAAAATATAAAATTATGCCAACGAAGAATGTATTATGTCAGCTTTTGATTAGTAGAAAACGCCTTTTTCAAGAAAGACTGATAAATTCCTTATTTCCAAAAGCCACTCCTTAATATTGGAAATAATGTCACATTTCCAATTTCTCAAAACTGTTCTTCTTTACCAACTCCTTTCACCTCCCCATCCTATCCCACACAGTACTACCATAATTCTTCCTAGTTAGATATCAGAGTTTTGACATATAATTAACTCACATTAATTTCTTTAGCATTTAAACATTTCCCTGGATATCTATTTGCATGCAGTAAAATACCATTCCCCCTAAATGTCAACATTTCACAAGACCATATCGTGAGTAGGAGTACAGTGGTTCACGTGGTTAAGGACGCTAAGTTAGCAAGCCCACTTTCCAGACCCAAGTGCTGTTGCATTGCAGAGTGATGTCCCATTACTCACTCCAGCTCCTTGACTGAGACTTGAAAGGATGTCCTTTGGTCAATGGTGATGTCATCAGCTAATCCTTTCAACCCGGAAGCACCGTACCAAGTGCCTCCAATACAAACGGGACAGGGTCATTTGAGTGAATGAACCCTCAAATTTTTTGCAGAGAAAATCTGATGTCCATGATATGATAGCCATGGGAGCCTAGAGAGCCCTGTGAAGAGGGTGGGGGAGATCTTTTGGCCCCTGTTGTGGGAGGGATTAAAGAATAAGAAGCAAAATATGTGTCTTAAGTCTTCCAAAGGCGTATATTATCCCTTAATACATAGTCCAATTTTTCAGATTTTGAATATGTTCAGGGATAACTTGGCCACTTATATATCCCAGTTCCCAAAGAATTCCCCCAAATTTTGTCTCTTTCTGCTCTGTTGGCATAGAGTTATTCTGCTATACAAGGAGAATACTTCCTTCGTAAGAATTCCTTCTTAAGATTTTTCTAAAGTTTGAACAAGATTCTTATATATAGAAAACTGTATCTTATAAAGCACTTGTATTTTTATACTACAGATGGAATGAACTAGGAGGATATGTAGTTCCCAGTGGCCGTTTGCAGGTAAATGAAATGAACTTTTAAAAAATTATTATTACAGTACTATAGATCAGTATTCTCAGATAGACAAGCTATATTTATCACTAGGGAAAGCAGTCTTTTGGAGAATTATTGTGAATTTACATAAAAGTGATGCTTCTAGTTTATATTCATAAAAGCATTTTTAAAATGCTACACTATAAGTAGAAATACAGCACATTTGGCATTTACTGATGTGTTTTGAGCTAATTACAGATTCTGCATTTATGAAAATGATTTTTCAGACAGGAGTTCTTCGAACCAATTGTGTGGACTGTTTAGATCGCACAAATACAGCCCAATTTATGGTTGGAAAGTGTGCTTTAGCTTACCAACTCTATTCCTTGGGATTGATTGACAAACCTAATCTTCTGTTTGACACAGATGCTGTTAGGTAAGACTTTCCTTCTGCAAGATTTAGTAAATACAGCCATTTGTTTTACACTACTAATTCTTTTCTAAACCTCTGTTTCTGCACCTCATTTCACATTAACTTGAATATTTTAGCATATTTAAATGCAGATTCGTTTATCTGACAGCTGAAAAATCTTTCTCTATTCCCAAAGCATGGATGATTTATTTATTTATTTATTGCGGAAACATCTTTGCTGTTCCCATTTAATTACTCTAAAGCAGCTTTTGTACAGTTCTAGTTGACTTTAAATTGGCATTTAATCTTTCTCAAATCTTTTTGGTAAAAATTATAGTAAGCTTTGTGAAATTGGAGAGGTTCTTCAGTTCCTACAAGGTTGAATGACAAATGCTAATGGATATTGGCTATGAGAAAGATTAAATTAAAATGCCAGTTGATTATTACTGTTTTTAGTAGAAATAATAATAATAAATAATAATAATAAAAATAATCTTTGCAACAAGGTTCTCTAATTTAATACCTAAGAAGAATATTTTTATGTTTGGCTTTTAAAATGCTCTCCTCTATGCTCTTTTTTTGGGAAACGCTTACAGATTCAAAGATCAGCTGCCCATATGGGTCAGGAAAAACTGAGACAGTAATGTGTGCTTTTACAAAGCTTGTTTTATAGTGATGTCCATGAACGTGTCCATTTTAGTAAGGATTTCAATCGAACTAGATGTGTCTTGTCAACTTTTTGTTTTAGTTGATAATTGCCGAGCAGGAACAACAGACAAAGCAAATGTCTGTGTGGGAACTTTGCTATTGGCCATATGAGGTCAATATCAATTTTCCTTGCTTTGCTTTGAGTCATAGTTTCAAATCTGTACTGTCTGGATATAATGGAAGTTTTTAACTTGCACTCTATCTATGTTAGTGATAAAGCCCTAAATTTACCACATGGCAACATATTTCTGCCTGCTCAAGAAATAGCTAATGGTTTCTCATTTGCATCTGTTCCCCTAAGATGCAATTCTAAACTATGTTACTCTTCCTGCTTTAGATTATTTGAAGAATTATATGAAGATCATGGGGATACATTGTCACTCCAGTATGGTGGCTCTCAACTGGTTCATAGAGTAAAAACCTACAGAAAAATAGCACCCTGGACCCAGCATTCTAAAGATATTATGCAAACTCTTTCAAGATACTATAGCAATGCTTTTTCAGGTATTGAACTGAATTCTGTGTTTGAAGATTTTTTTTTTTTAAATTTGATTTATATGCCGCCCTTCTCCGGAGACTCAGGGCGGCTTACAATGCGTTAAGCAATAGCCTTCATACTTTTGTATATTTATACAAAGTCAGTTTATTGCCCCCACAAACAGGGTCCTCATTTTACCTACCTTAGAAAGGATGGAAGGCTGAGTCAATCTTGAGCCTGGTGAGATTCAAACTTACAGTAATTGCAGATAGCTGGTGTTAATCACAATGCTTTTAGTCTGCTGAGCCACCAGACCCTTTTTCATTTCCCCCCCATATCATTTAAGAGGCACTTTAGAGATATTTTTTTCTAATTACTAATAATTAGTAGTAATCAGGTTTGACAGAGAATATTGTTCTGATTAAAAAGACACTTATCAAATAAAAGTATGGATATATATAGATAGCCACAAGAAATTTTGTTTTATGAAAATCAAAGTATTCTCAAGTTGCGATATTGTACATATGTACAATTGTATAATAAGTTCATGGTATATCCAAATTCAATTTTCCATGTATTGCTGTCCTGGAAATTGATTTACACATAATAGCCAAGGTTATAGAATAGAATAGAATTCTTTATTGGCCAGGTGTGATTGGACACACAAGGAATTTGTCTTTGGTGCATAAGCTCTCAGTGTACATAAAAGATATAAGTGATAAATCATTGATAATGGATTAGTGGGGAAATAATGGGGAAAGACACCTTCAGCACAATGTGATTGTGGGGCCCCTCGACAGACTATCCAGCATATAGTGAGGGAATGCCCTAACAGAAGGTATCCAGGAGATTCTAGGGACTTCCTCTGCATAACAACGGCAGCTACTGACTGGATCTCCAAACTCGACATTAAACTTTGAAATGTTATTTCTGTTTTCCTTTTAGGTTTTCTTACTGCTTTTTTATTGTTTTAATTGTTTTTAACCTGTAAAAATGAAGTGTTTTAATACTGTGTGTGACCAATCATACGCTAAATAAATAAATAAATGGATTAGTTACACATAAACTGTGAGCTGTTGAATAGGCTCTTCGCATGATTCCTGTCTTGCTAAAGAAAAATATATTAGTTAATAAAGGGATCATTTTTTAGAGCAGAGATTTAGAAAACTCCCAAAAAGTATAATAGGGAAGCATTCAAGGGAAGAACCCAACTTCCAAGTTTAATGTGAAAGAAATAATTGTAGAATAAGTTCTCTAGAAGATAATTCTTTAATTAAAGTGACATTGAAATAAAATAAAATTGATTTTAAGTAGAAAGGAAAATGGAACTTGTTGTGTTAGGCATTATGAAATAGCATATTAGAAAAAATATAGAAAGGCTATAGAAAACATACAGATATATGCATGAGTGCATGCAAATTGCCACTGTATTGTGTTCTCTTTGTAAGGAGAGTACTGGGCTATGTGTGAACTTATCCATAGTGACTGACTGCTGCAGGCAGGAAGAAATGCCCAGAATATAATGATGATTTTTTGGTGTACTTTTGCAAATAGGTTAAGAAATAATTTGAAACAAAAATTCTGTTTGCAGCTATAGATCTGGGTTTCCTATAATGTTAATATTCTATCCCCATTCCTTTACTGCTTTCTGGCAATAAAACTAATGATAAATTATGAGTGAACATGTTTGTTTTTTTAAAACAAATTAAATCCCTTTCCTTGTATCTTTTAGATGCTGACCGGCAAGATTCTATTAACTTGTTTCTAGGAGTATTTCAGCCTGAAGAAGGAAAGTCTCATCTTTGGGAACTTCCTACTGATTTTTATTTGCATCAAAAGGACACAATGAATCTTCTCCAGACAAGGCGAAGGTATTTCATTTCAATATTCCCGAAGTACAGAAAATCAAATAGTTCCATTCCATTTCCTTCTGCCTCCATCCTATATTTTAGTGGGTTGTAGGGAGCTTCAAGAGAAAGAGTGTATGGTCTTTCTGCCACTTTTACTAATGGAAACCTGTGCAAGAGTTTTTATTGCAAGCAGAAACTTCCATTAATAAAGTTTTTCAAAACTTTTCATTCATAGAGTTATTTATTTAGTTATCAAATTTGTATAGTCACCTATCTCATCAAAAATTGACTCTGGGTGGCATACAAGAATTGAATAACACAACAAATATAAAACATCAGATATGGAGATACTGTATAAAAATCCACCTTAAAAGATGATATCAAAACAAAGATTGCATGCAGGGCTCTTTCCATCCCATAGCAAGCAAAAGGGATCTCTGCATGCAGTTCTGCCCTGTTCTGTCTCAAACAAATGTACCGTATTAGGCATTGTTTTCCCGACTGCTGTCAGCAATATCTTTCTGCTTTATCTATATAATTGAAATAAGTAAAGTTTAAATTATCAAGCACAATGTGACAAAGATGTCACAATGAAAGGAATTGGCAAGGGATCCCTCAAAGATCTGGATCCGCTCCAGTTTGGCTTCAGGCCTGGGCACAGCATGGAAATGGCATTGGTCGCGTTGGTGGATAATCTCTGGAGGGCTCGGGATAGGAGTTGTTCCTCTATCCTGGTCCTGTTAGATCTCTCAGCGGCTTTTGATACCATTGGCCATGATATCATGTTGCACCGGTTGGAGTGATTGGGGGTGGGGGCCACCGTCCTGCGGTGGTTCTCCTCCTATCTCTCCGACTGGTCGCAGTCGGTGTTGGCAGGGGGGCAGAGGTCGACCCCGAGGCGCCTTGTTTGTGGGGTGCCTCAGGGGTCGGTCCTCTCGCCCCTTCTGTTCAATATTTATGTGAAGCCGCTGGGTGAGATCATCCGTGGCTTTGGGGTAGAGTTCCATCAGTATGCTGATGACACTCAGCTGTACATCTCCACCCCAGGCGATCCCAACGATGCCCTTGAAGTGATGTCCTGGTTCTGGAGGCCGTGCGGATCTGGATGGGGAGTAACAGGCTTCGACTCAACCCTTCCAAGACCGAGTGGCTATGGCTTCCGGCGTCCCGATATAACCAGCTGGTGCCATCGCTGGCTATCGGGGGCGAGTTATTGGCCCCCACGGATAGGGCTTGCAACTTGGGTGTCCTCCTGGATGCACGGCTGTCTTTAGAAGAGCATATGACGGCCGTGGCCAGGGGGGCTTTTTATCAGGTCTGCCTGATTCGCCAGTTGCGTCCCTTTCTGGATCGGGACTCCTTACGCACAGTCACTCAGGCACTCGTCACTTCCCGCCTGGACTACTGCAATGCCCTCTACATGGGGCTCCCCTTGAGGAGCACCCGGAGGCTCCAACTGGTGCAGAATGCGGCCGCGCGGGGGATTATGGAAGCGAGGGGGCACCTCTCCTGTATGAGCTGCATTGGCTTCCAGTTGTCTTCCGGGTGCGCTTCAAGGTGTTGGTTACCACCTTCAAAGCGCTCCATGGCATTTGCAGGACCGTCTTCTGCCGCCGATAGCCTCCCACCGACCAGTACGCGCCCACAGAGAGGGACTCCTCAGGGTGCCGTCAGCCAGGCAATGTCAGCTGGCGACCACCAGGGGGAGGGCCTTCTCTGTGGCAGCTCCTGCCCTCTGGAACGATTTGCCCCCGGAGATACGAAGGATATCAGATCTCCGGGTCTTTCGCCGTGCCCTGAAAACTTTTCTTTTCCATCAAGCAGGGCTGGCGTGAACCCCCTCCCCCTTTTTTAGTCTTTTTTAGTTTTTTAGTTTTTAAATTGTCATTGGGTTTTAATTGAATTGTTTTAAATTGGGCCAGTTATTTAATTCTTTTAATAATTTTAAATTTTGTATTGGCATGTGTTTTAGTTCTGGCTGTTCACCGCTCTGAGTCCACTAGGAGAAGGGCGGTATACAAATTGAAATAAATAAATAAATAAATAAATAAATAAATAAATTTCTTCAGAACTAAAGTATTTCAACTTCTTTATAAATAAACTGGACTTAGCGGCATGGAGGAACATTGGCCGGTGACAGTTAATTCAGGGTGCTAAAAACAAAAGAAATTCCAAAAGTTCCAAAATTGTTTTCCAAACTAAATAAAGATTGAAATGAAAAGCTATATTGAAGTAGAAGTTTAATGTAATATACACTGGGACAAAAATATATTTTAGAATTAGAAAACATGCTAATACTTAGATCAAAATGATTCATCATCAGGTAGTATAAGATATACTTTTAAGAGAACTGGGTAACTTTGTGGATGATATGACAGTGAATGGCTACTACTCATAAATGCTCAGTACTGCTTCCAAGATCAACTACAGCATGCACTTGAATATTACTTATTGTAGAACAACATGAGTAAGGGTAATTGCATTTATGTTGTACATCTCATCATGTAAAAGTATCCCATTGGTCACTACCTAAAGCAATATTACTAGACGTTGTATTATCATGATACAGTTACAATCTGAAGATAGTTTACACTGTAAACTCTTGATCTTAGTGTCAGTTTAGTGGATGCCTTTGAGTTATGATTCAGAATTACAGGCTTTATCTCAATTTGTTCAGTCAGAATGACCATGATGGAGAAAGCAGCTAGAACTTATTCTTTGATTATATTGGTTTGTAAAATGTACAGTCTTTGTAGAGAATGGCTTTTTTATGACTAAGGATAAGATTATTATCCATAGCAATATGAGGAAAGAAATGTTTAGTCACCTTTAGAGATCTCATCATGCCACTCAGAGAACAAAAACAAAGCAAGAACATGGCTGATGATCAAAATGACAAACCACACACACATACAGAAATTGAATAGTGTAAGGATTTGTCAAGAGAAGATGAGAAGATGAATTGGTAGAAGACAATGAAGCTTTTACACTGGGAAATACCTACTAGTTTTAATGTTAGCAGATACATATATTTGCTTTAATATATTGGTTTACAAGGGCTCAAAAGGTTATTCACAAAAGTTACATATGCCAGATATGGTATTCCTCAGTATGATCATTTCCATTTTCCATCTTCCATCAGAGAAAATGAAACATTTTGCAGGGTTTAGGAGAGTAAAATTAATCGTAGGTGACTGGACTGAACAATCCAAACAATTCAATTAACACTAAAACAGCAAGAGAAAATGTCTGATTAGTTTTATTACATTTTCAGAATACACAGTTGATTGGCTTGGAATATTTCCCAGCAAAGTTATTTGTAGGCCCTCTTTTAAAGACACTCCTTCCTCTTAATATATCTGCAAATAGTCCCAAAGATGCTTTTTTTCAAAAGATAACTGGACTTTGTTAGGGCTTTTTTTCTTTTGAAAACATTTCACTTCCCATCCAAGAAGCTTCTTCAGTTTTCATAATCTCTTTAAATAACTTTTCAGTCTAAGATTTTTGATCACTAAGTATGTTTTCTATTACGAGACCTATGGAGTGAGAAAGCATGCTTACTATCACAGTTGGCTAAATGATGAATTTTTAAATCATGAGATTCAATGCGCATGGGTAACAGCATAAGGTTGGCAATTGGAAAGGACAACAGTACCAAATCCAGACGTATGATTTTGCTTTGTCATATTAGTAGGTAAAAGATACTGATGCAAAAGAAGACATTTGAAAGAGAATGAAATAACCTCAAATTCTGAACCTCAAGTTCTGTGAATGATTAGTAGGAGTTTAATATCAGGTATAGCAAACTAGTCTAGCATAGAGTGCCTTCAACAATTGGTTCTATTTCATAAATGCCAGTAGCTGAAAGAGATGGAGGTTGGGACAAGTTCATTAATGCTAAGTTAAATGTTTGGGAGGAGCTATGCAGCAGTACAATTCTGCAGCAGCCAGAAGCTAAACATATGAGTAATGCTCTGCTCAATTTCTGTTATTCAGAATTAAGATAGTTTAAACTTTTACAAATACTTTTTGAAAAATCATTTAATAATCAACGTTAATATATAGTTTTTAATATAAACAAGCAATGTTGTAATTGTTCTATGTCACATTTTATAATGGAAGGGGAAGATGTATATTTCTGCTACTTTAGGACTAATTACCTATAATTAAAAGTGGGCTAGATATGAATGATTTCTTAAGGATGTTATGTTGTTTTGCTTTAGTGGGCTGTTCTGTTAAGAATGATATACATTCTTGACTGAAGTAAGGAATGTATTATATAAAAAAGGAGGGTATTAAGCTAGATAATTATTTAACCTCAACCTCACAGCTAATTTCTCATTTATCTTTATAATGGTTCTAATTTGCTGCATAATATCATAAAGAATTTATAATCTAAAATTTGACATCAAGATTATTGGAAAAGGAAGCTTGAATAATACGGAATGTATAATTTTGTATACATATATGTGAGCTTAGCAACTGTAGGGCATGAGGAATAGGGCGAGGGTTTGGGTAGAGGTCTCCGAGGGCAGCAAGAGGAGAAGCATCATGTGGCAAGAGGCAATTGCAAATATTTGAAGGATGAATGAATGCTTTTCTCATTTTATGTTTTTGGTTTTTTGTTTAAAGCTACACATTTTGGTGGACTCCCGGTGTTTTAAAATATTTGCCACTGCCTTTTGATGAAGGTAAATTATACTTGTATAGTATGAAAACTGTATAACCTGTATAATATGCAACATAAAATGGTCATAACAAAAATCATTCCCTAACATAGTGATGAACTAAGCTTGCATGTTGTTAATAAGGCATTATCCCTTTATGTAGATATATGAAATATGGATTTAGCAGTATATAATACTCTGATTATCTCACTTATCCATCTTAATATATTATGTTTCCCTCATTTTTCAACTTCACCCATTAATATAACTAAGGAAACTTTGGATTTGAGGGATATTTTGCTTGGCTTCCTCCTGTTTTAATGGATTAAGTTGCATGAAGAGTTATTTGATAAACTGAGGGACAAAAAGGAGAAGTACAAAAAAAATGAAAGAGGGGCAGGTAGCTAAAACAGAATACTAGCAAATAGCCTGAGTCTGCCAGGACAGTCAGGATGGTCGGGACTCAGAATGAATTAAGACTTGCAATGAACACTAAAAATAACAAAAAGGTTTCTGTTGAAATGTAAGGAGAAAGCAAAATCAAAGAAATGATCAGTAACTAATGGAAGACGATGATAAGAAGATGATGGGCAGCAGGAAGAAAGCGCAAGTGCTTAATTCCTTCTTTGCATCTGATTTCAAGCAAAAGAGAAATAGTTCAATTTATCAAAAGCAGCACTGTGGGAGACAGAACAGGAATGCATGTCAAAATAGGGAAGGATTTGGTAAGAGAATACTTATCTGCTTTGGCAAGTTCAAATCTCCTGGGCCAGATGGTTTATATTCTAGATACTGAAGGAGCTGGTAGGTGTAATTTTGGAACAACTGAGTGAAATCTTTCAGAGCTCCTGGAAAAGAGCTGATGTGGTTTCTTCAAAATGGGAAAAAAGATGATCCAGGAAAATACAGACCAATCAGGTTGGCATCAATATCTGTGAAAATCAAACAATGGATTAGTAGATCAAGGAAATGATGTGAACATAGTATAACTTAGACATCAGTAAGGCATTTAATAAAGTAGACCACTGCCAACTTCTTGGTCAAATAGAACAATGTGGAAGATAAAGTACAGTAGTACCACCAGATGAATTTGCATTTGGCTGACCAACCACACTTGGCATGCGGTTCTCAATGGAACTACCTCTATGTGGGGTAGAGTATGAAGCATGCAGTGGGGTACCTTAAGGTTCTGTCTAGGGTTCAGTGCTCTTCAACATCCTCATAAATGACCTAAATGAGGGGACTGAAGGGGCGTTCATCAAATTGGTGGATAATAAATGTTCTGGAGGCCAAATCACATGATGAATAGGTAAGGGAATTATGTATGTTAAGTCTAACGAAGAAAAAACCTGGGAGAGATCTTCCAATATTTGAAGCTGTCACAGAGAAGATGATGTCATACATAGCACCTAAGGGTAGGGCAAGAAGCAATGGGTGGAAGCTCATCAAAGAGAAATAAGGAGGAATTTCCTGACAGTAAGAATGATTAATCAATGGAACAATTTGCCTCCAGGAGTTTTGGGTGCTCTATCACTAGAGGTTTTCAAGATGTTTGGGCAACCATTTGTCCAGAATGGTATAAAGACTCCTGCTTTGGGCAGGGGGCTGAACTAAAAGACCTCAAAGGTCTCTTCCAGCCCTATGATTCTAGATGGACTTAGCTAGCTATAGAGCACTGTTCTATGTTGTGATGGCCCTTCAGGCCAAAAACTTGATTTGGTTTTTTTTTTTTAAATATATGTATTGTCACTTATCTAAAATCATTAACAGAAGTTAATTGGCTGGGGAAACATGGAGAGGGACTTATTTGCTACTATTTTTTTTAAAGAGGAGAGAGGTCATATATTCTAACATGGAAAGTGCAAAATCCTCAATATGCTAATAATAAAAATATTAATAAAATGACAAAAGAAAAGCAAAATTTAAGGGTTTGGATATAATCCATCCACAAATCTAAAAGTTAGTGCAAGCTGTATTTTTCCTTTTCACTTAGAAGTATGATTTACTTGTTTTAGTGACATGTGCTGAAAACCAGAGGAAGTTAATAGTGAAGAGATTTCATAAATTTGATGATGAGATTGATATTCATAATGATTTTTTTCGACCATATGAACTCAGCAGTTTTGATGACATCTTTTGCTTGGCAATGACAAATTCAATGCGGTATGTTTATTACATTTTTATTTGATGTTGCATTTTGAACTTGCTCCAAATTCTTATTCAATTTTCTTTAAAAAGTATATAATAGAAAATATACCGTAAGACAGAAGCAGCAATGGACTGTTAGAAATTACATACTGTTTCTGTTTTAATTCAATAAATGATGTGCTAAATTCCAAAGAATTCTGTACTGTGTGCTTCCAGTTTCAAAAGAAACTTAGTTCTGTCCAATATCCATCATAGTGCATTTATAAACCAACCTAGTTTTAGGAATTCACCAATATAAGATGTTCTGAAATATTTGCATTTTGCTGATAAGTGTGTGGGATAGATTGGTGTGTGAATCAGTTATTAAGAAGTGAATCTGACATGGTATAGATTATTTAACAAGAGGAATGTCATTTAATACATGCAGAAAACAGTGATGTTGGAAATGGACAGTAATACAAATAAATCACTTTCTAACTTGAATGTTATGTGCGTGTGTGTGCGTGTGCTGTGTGTGTATGTACAGTATATGTATATGCACACACACATTTTATGGCAATTACATCTGAAATACTCTATTGTCCAGAAAAATATTACTCCTGAAAAGTAATGTAGCTTTTTATTTGATTATTGGTTTTTCTTTCTCCTTCACATTTCTTCAGAGATTTTATGCCTAAGAATGTTCCCATTGATCCCAGCCCATTTACTGTACGTAAACCAGATGAAACTGGAAAATCTGTTTTGGGGTAAGGAAAGAAGTGCTGTAAAAAGCATAATATTGCTTTATTTATTTAGCTATATATCTGCTATTGCTCTGCTATTGGATAGATTGCAGTGTGAATTGGACCAATGACTATTTTTTGTGTCAAAAGGATGTGTCAACAGGGGTGAAATGTATGCACGAGGCTGGGCTTTGAATTTCAGCTTCTAAATCTTGAGTAGTTTAATAGATTTACAGTAAACCATCTTTCTGCTTGCAGAACCCACAAAAGGAGATCAGCATCTGTCTTTGCTTCTGTCAGAGAGATTTATGCTGTTCTCTTTTCCTCTGGATTCCTCTGGTAGCTGGACACCTACATAAACCAAACTAAGATAATACCAAGTAATGGTAGTAAAACTAGCTGCCAGCGTACCAGGTAGCAGTGCATTCAGTGCTGTTTCCCCCTCTCCCCACCCCCAAAGTAAATGCTCTCTTCTAATGGGGGGGGGGGGGGTGAGGATTCTTCTAAAAAACAAGAATAATCTAACAATTACAGAACTACTCCAATGTTTTATTGCCATTTGATCCATGAAATTTCTTTTTAGTATTTCTACTGTTACTTCCTTTACATTAAAGGTTATAAGTGGTTTTGCTGTCTAGTGTCTACCTTACAAGGTTGCTTGTTTAGCGCCATTTCAGTTATTGGGGCAGAATTCAAATCAAATCCGAGATAAGCATCCTTCTTCTGTTTTCTTTTTTCATTTTTGTACTTCATCAGCCAGGTCTTATCTTAGCAAAAAGTCATTCCTGTTTCTTCAGTTAGGCTTATCCCCACTCCTCAAGATAGACAGTTACTCACTAAAGAGCTTGGCAGTGCAGCAGCTGGTAAAGGAAGAATTATACAGAAAGATGTACCATTGCAGGAATTTTTAATGTGGGTTAGATAATGTCCTTTGAGTATAATTCAGCTTCCTGACCCGCTAGCAAGCTGCAGAAGGCTTTCTGGTTGCTTGTGACTCACAGACTGCAAGTTATCCACTCATTTTAATGCAATAGATCTTTTTTCCCAGGGAAAAATAGAAATGTATGCTAGTCTTATTTCTTAATACCTTCTATACATACAAAATAAATAAAATATATTTATAAAAGTATGTTTAGTTTCTAAAATTAAAAAAAGCAGCATCTTATTCAGGTAATTATAAATTGACAGTGTTAATCACATTTACTGTACCTCTGATTTTTCTAATTATTTCCCAGTCTTTTGCATTTCTAATGATATACTCCTATTTGTTGATCTACTCTGCATACAATATCTCTCTCTGTAGTTCCGTGTATTTAAGATCTTGTTTTATTACCAATGTTGCTATGAGATACTGGTTCTGTTATGTTTTAGTTAAGTAACTCAGTTATTACTATCAGATTCAGCTGAAACGAGATAAGTAAGAACATTGTGTCCATTTTGATTTATTTTTTATTTCTTAATCTGAATTGGGAATGGAATTTTGGTAATTACAATTCAATACTTGTGAAAATCTGTAGGTTGAGATAAGTTTATATAGTCTGCATACTTCTTGGCTCTATGCTGGTTTGCAGGAAAAGACTAGTTCCAAGTGTCTTTGCCTTTTGCAAAGAAATCTTTTGAGCTACCTTCACCTAATAGGTAGTGTTGAGAAGCATGACTTCTACAGATACGGTATGTTTCCCTACTAAAATTTACTGTTGCAACATTGTGTTAACATATGTCCATCTGTTCCCACAGTGCATTAAGCAGTCTTAAGAATTCACAACAGATCTAGAACTCTACCTTCAAAAATTGCAGTGATAACAGTCAGTTAATGGTCTTGTGACATTTATTTATTTATTTATTATTTACATTTTTATATTGCCCTTCTCCCGAGGGACTCTGGGCAGTGCACAGCCATACTAAAACATGTGTATCTATAGAATTTAAAAAACAGTTTAAAACATATTAAATGATTTGGCCCTATATTAAAAACTAAAACACCCATTAAAATCCATTCTTAAGCCAGCCCAGCCTGTTGAAACAGTAGAGTCTTAAGGGCACGGCGAAAGGGCACGGTGACAGCTAGAGTCTTAAGGACACGGTGACAGCTGAAGGTACAGAGTTTTCTGTGTTGAGAGATCTTCAAACTCTGTTGATTATCCTAATTTTGCTCAAATATTTTGTAATGTGCCTGATGAAAGAGTTTACTTTTAATAGTATAACTATTGAATCAGGATTAACTACTGCTTCATTTGAGTACATCCAAGAATTTTTTCTTAAATTTTTACATTCTGTTCTTGTTTTTATTTTTAATGATCCCTTTTTTAAAAAAGAACATAAGGGTAGTTTCATTTCTTCATCTCTGTCCTCAGTCTCTAAAATCAATTTGCTGAAAGGAACATTCTTATATGTCTTTAAGAAGGTAAATACTATAATTGTATGCAAGTGATCAATAAGGCTATCCGTACTGAAAATCTAGTCATATTTTGTTCTTAATATACCATGCCTCATAGAGAACAGATCAATTGGATTTTTTCCTCTTGAAATAGTTCAGAGACTTTAAATCATTACTGTTTCAGTGATATCAGTGTTAAAATGTTCTGATCTTGATCTGGAGCCATTTAACCACTTCACTAGTTTGCAATTTACTGTTTTCTAGCCTGGACTTTTTAAGTGTTGGCAAATGACTCAGTTCAGCTAACAAAGTCATCCTTTGCTCTTTTCTTTGTTTGTAAAGTTTTACTTGATAATCTGAACATTAAAAGCCATTTTAATTGGTTACTTCTTTCCTAACATTTTTGCACCTCAGATTAAAATGTATAGTCAAAGTCATAGATGACATGAAGAGCCAAATGGCCCAGAGGCAGAACAAACTGTAATTGTAGCTGGAACAGAAAGTCTAACAGAATTTAGCCTTAGAGGATCAAGGACTCTAGCAAGTGAAAAGAATGAAAGCATAGTATGATATTTTATGGAGAAATCCATGAAGCTTCTGTTAAAGGGGCATTTTGTGCAATGTCTTACTGCAGCTATAGTGTTCCAGATCTCTCAATCTGGAGGCATATCAGGGATAGTGGTGTCTCTCCACCCTACTTTTCAAGTTTGAATGGTTTATTTATTTAACCTAGAATATTACTAACCATCAGTATTTTAGCGGTTTACTAGAAAAACTGTCGAGTCCTACCGGAGCTCGCCATCAATGGAGGGTGTGGGAGGAAAAGGAGTGGAGATAAGCAGCCGCAGCGAACACACAAATAGTTCCTGGATAGCAGCATTCAGGGCGATGATTGATGACGTTGCTGGGCCTCTCCGATTCTGCTGTCCTCGCTGCTCTGGTGCTCGCAGCTGTTACTGTTAAGGGAGTGGGGGGTGCTTGATTGATAATCACCGGATGTATGTTTAAGGGGCTGAGTTTTTGTTAAATAGCACTGTGGTGTGATTACACCCAGCGCTGACTTTGAACCAAAACACCGACTTGTACTTTACTTTTGACTGCAAGCTTATCATTGCCAAAGTAAACCCTGATTCTCTGTGCGTTACTGGTGATTATTTCCTATCGCAGTTCTGAACGAACGACAAGCCGAGAGAAAGTCAGCGCTTGGTTCCTTTTCGCAAGAGGTGAGGAGTCCCTGTGGCTTTGCAGCAAAGGGGGATATGGCAGAAGGGACAGCCTTGGAAGAGCAGGAGTGTGGTGGAGATGTGGAGGGCTGGAGGGAAAGACGATGGACTGAGGAGGATGAAGGGGATTGGGGGTATCCTGCCTCATCCGGTCCCAGCACCATGGATATGCTACGTGAGCGTTTTGGGGAATCTGGATTTCGTGACGCCCCATCCTGGCAGCCCTGGGTTGCAGGGCTGGAGCCTCCAGGTTCTTCTTGGCAGGATACAGGGGTGACTGCTTCGGAGACCCAATTCCGGCTCACAAGTCCTAAATTGAGGATGGAGCGGACTTCTAGACGATCCATGGACCAACCCCCTCCAGAACAAGACCAAGGTGCCTCGTCAGGAGACCTTGGAGCCGGTCCTGAGCCCCAACCAATGCAATTGGCAGGGGGCTTACCTGTTGGGAGTCGCAGGGCGACGAGGGACCGACCTAGGCAGGACAGGAGAGCGACTGGAGCAGCGAGGACCCCAGGCCCCATGCCTTGGCCTCCGGGGGCCCCGCCGGGGCTGTGGGTCCCGCAGGCCGTTTGGGGACCGCCTGCCCTGCAGACTTCCTTTGACGGAAGCCCTGAACGAGTGGCTCTTTTCTTAAGCCAGGTGATAAGCCATATGGACCAATATGGACAGTGGTATCCCTCCCAGTGGGCTATGGTGGTTGCTGTTACGGGGGTCCTGACGGGAGAAGCGGCTGAGTGGGTGGCAGGCCTCCATGCTAAACATGCAAGGGAACTCGTGGACATGGGACGATTTCTGGAGGCTCTTCGTGCCAGATTTGAAGACGAAACAAGCGCCCAGGTTGCAGAGGGGGATTTGTTTGCGCTTAAGCAACGGGGCGTACCAGCAAAGGAGTATGTACAGGAGTTCCGAAAGATTGCGGCTCGGTTGGTGGGGTGGCCAGAACGTCTTCTGGTGCACCAATTCCATAAAGGACTAGACCGTGATTTACGGCAAGCCTGCGTGTACCGGGGCTTGCCCCCCAAGTTGAGTGTGTGGTACAAGGCAGCCATCGAATTGGACGTCGGTCTCCGAGAATTCCGTATACGGGGTGAAGGGGTTGCAAGTCAAGGAAAACGACCAGCAGAACGCACACAACCACCCAAGGAGACTAAACCGAATGCTGGCTCCGGCTTGGGGGAAAGGATCCAGCGGCCTGCGTTTCGTTGCTTCAGATGTAATCGCCTTGGTCATCGAGCAGCTGACTGTCCTCATCCCATGCCCCGCAACTCGGACCAAAACCCCCCTCCTAGAGCTGTGTTGAGAGGCAGAGGCCGACCAACATCCGAACGGTCCCAAATGACTCAATCCTCCTGTATGGAGAGGGATCCCCTGGCTACAGATACTAAGAAAGTGGTGGCGGAAAGATTCCCGATTGTGGCTGGGGATAGTGATGACGACGATGAGGACCAACACGACCCGATGGTGAGCGACCCCATCCGACCTTTTGTGGTACCAGTCGTACTCCGAAACCCACGGGCAACCACTGGACGCCGATATGAGGCATTGATTGACTCAGGGTGTACTCGTTGTTTAATTCGTAGGGCAATAGTTGACGAACTTGGGCTGCGGGTTGTGCGGTTGAGAACCCCTATTACATTTGAACAAATGGATGGTTCATTGCTGGGAGGGGCACCAGTGACTCATATAACAGAAAAGGTGCACCTCGATATTGGGGAGCATACCGAAACTATTCGGTTTATTATAGTGGAGAAAATGTTAGAACCCGTAATTTTAGGATTAGCATGGTTGGACAAGTGGGCTCCTACGATATGGTGGGAAGGGGGTTTTCGCAAACTTCGATTACCGTTGGGACCTCCCCCTACCAAGGAGGAAAAGGAGCCAGCAGGGGGAATAGAAGTAGAGAGCCCACCAGCAGACACGACGTATCCTAATGTGTATAAGGATCTCGCCAGAGTCTTTAGTGAGGAGGAATGTGAGACCCTGCCTCCTCACCGGCCTACGGATTGCAGTATTGAGTTAATACCCGGGGCGAAGCTACCCAAGCCCCGGATGTATTCAATGACACAACCCGAACTAAAAGAATTACGAAAATATATAGACAAGAACTTGGCCCGGGGTTTTATCACACCTAGTCGATCAAAGATGGCTGCCCCTGTCCTGTTTCGTGGGAAGAAAGATGGGGGTTTACGCTTATGCGTTGACTTCAGAGGTCTCAATGCGGTGTGTGTGGAGCCCCTCTATCCACTTCCTTTAATGAAGGACCTGTTAGCTGCCCTAGCCACCGGTCGTATCTTTACGAAACTCGACCTACGCGAAGCGTATTATAGGATACGAATCAAACCAGGGGATGAGTGGAAAACAACATTCAATTGTCCCTTGGGAAGCTATCAGTTCCAGGTCATGCCGTTCGGACTACAGGGCGCCCCTGCGGTGTTCATGCAGTTCATCAATGAAGTGCTGCATGAACATCTGTACAGGGGTGTCCTTGTATATTTGGATGACATCTTAATTTACACGCAAACTGAAGAGGAACATATATCTCTGGTCCGACAGGTCTTAGACAAATTATTAGCTGCTAGGCTGTACGTGAAACTATCCAAATGTGAGTTTCACAAAAAGAGGATAGATTATCTAGGCTATAGAATATCAGAGAGCGGGGTAGAGATGGATCCCAGAAAAGTCCAGGCAGTGCTTGAATGGCAGGCCCCTAGAACCAGAAAGCAATTGCAGAGCTTTCTAGGCTTTGCAAACTTCTATCGGCAGTTCATTCCCAGATTTGCTGAAATAGCCCTACCACTAACGGATCTGTTACAGACCAAACCGGCCACGGCTAAACCAAAGCCGGGACAAGCGTTGACGTGGTCGTCAGCGTGTCAAATGGCTTTCAAGCAGTTAAAAACACTCTTTGCTCAAGAACCAGTACTCAAGCATCCAGACCCAACGCAGGCATTCGTAGTCCAGGCAGATGCTAGCGACGTGGCTGTAGGAGCAGTACTCCTACAAAGAACACAGCAGGGAGGGTTACAACCTTGTGCCTATACGTCTAAAAAGTTAACCACGACAGAGCGGGCATGGGCGATCTGGGAAAAAGAGGCATTCGCGGTCCGTTGGGCGTTGATGACATGGCGACATCTCTTGGAGGGGGCGTCTCATCCTTTTGAGGTATGGACGGACCATAAAAACTTAGAAGCCTTACAAACGCCCAGGCGACTATCTCCCAAACAGATAAGGTGGGCACAATATTTTCAGCGTTTCTCTTTCCGGTTGCGGTATGTTCCTGCTGGGAAAAACTTCCTGGCTGATGCGCTGTCCCGGATGCCACAGTATAATAGCAAGCGAGAGGAAGTGATAGAACCTCTAATTGCACCTTCCCAAATCCTATTAAGACTTACAGAAGTAGATGGTCACTTACGTACCGAGTTTAAAACAGCTTTACAACAGGATCAATGGGTAATCCAAAACCCCTCTATGGTTAGCTATAATGATGGAATAGCGTGGAGGGAGAATAGAATATATGTTCCAGAACGTTTACGGAACGTAGTGTTATGCAGGTGCCATGATGCCAAGTCAGCAGGCCATTTTGGGTATTTAAAAACTCTACACCTTGTGAGGAGGCAATTCTGGTGGCCACGAATGCGTAAGGACATAGAAACATACGTAAAAGGTTGCACAACCTGTGCAACCGCCAAACCCTGGTCTGGACGACCGTTAGGACTATTACAGACAGTCGCGAATCCTAGCAGGCCTTGGGAAGAGATCGCTATGGATTTCATAGTCGATCTCCCCCCTAGCCATGGCCACACTGTAATTTGGACGGTGGTAGATCTGTTTTCGAAACAGGCCCACTTTGTGCCATGTAAAAGCATACCATCCGCGCGACAATTAACCGAACTCTTTTTACAACATATCTATCGTCTCCATGGAGCACCTAAGAGGATTATATCCGACCGCGGTGTTCAATTCACCTCTAAATTTTGGAGACGATTTGTCCGTTTAATTGGGTCCTCTCAAGGGTTAAGTTCAGCATTCCACCCGAGCACTAATGGGGCGGCTGAACGGGCCAATGCCATGGTCGAAAGATATATCAGATGCTACGTTTCTTACCAGCAGACGAATTGGTCAGGACTCCTGCCTTTCGCCGAAGTGGCATATAACAACATACCTCACCGCAGTACTGGGTTCTCCCCTTTCCAAGTAATATATGGCCGAGAGTTTTCAGCCATTCCAGAGTTAGATCCCCCTATGACAGACGGTGACACGCCACGCGGTTGGGCCGATAAAATTAGTCATGTATGGCCAAGTGTAAAAACAGCATTACAAAAGGCAGCAGACGAGTACAAAAAATATGCAGACAAGAAAAGAGCTGATCCAAAACCATTCCGGATAGGAGACAAAGTATACTTATCTACAAAATACCTTAAACTCCGACTGCCCAGTAAAAAATTAGGACCTAAATATATAGGACCATTTCCCATAACACAAGTCATCAATCCCGTAACCGTAGCTCTTAAACTTCCCCCTCTGTTCAGTAGGATACATCCCGTATTCCATAGCAGTTTGGTGAAACCGGTGACGACAGAAAGGCCAGGTACCTCGACTACTCCACCGGGTCCCGTGCATACCAACCAATATGAGATAGATCGAATATTGGACTCCAGGGTTCGTAGGGGGATGTTACAATATCTTGTGCGGTGGAAAGGATATCCTATAACACAGGCCTCGTGGGTGGCAGCACCCGATGTTCACGCTGCCCGATTGATACAACGGTTCCATCGGAAATACCCAGACAAACCTAATACAGGATCGTAACAGTGACTAACATTTGTATGCTTTCTATTTATCGGTGAGCTCCCGGTAGGGGGGGCCGCCTGTCGAGTCCTACCGGAGCTCGCCATCAATGGAGGGTGTGGGAGGAAAAGGAGTGGAGATAAGCAGCCGCAGCGAACACACAAATAGTTCCTGGATAGCAGCATTCAGGGCGATGATTGATGACGTTGCTGGGCCTCTCCGATTCTGCTGTCCTCGCTGCTCTGGTGCTCGCAGCTGTTACTGTTAAGGGAGTGGGGGGTGCTTGATTGATAATCACCGGATGTATGTTTAAGGGGCTGAGTTTTTGTTAAATAGCACTGTGGTGTGATTACACCCAGCGCTGACTTTGAACCAAAACACCGACTTGTACTTTACTTTTGACTGCAAGCTTATCATTGCCAAAGTAAACCCTGATTCTCTGTGCGTTACTGGTGATTATTTCCTATCGCAGTTCTGAACGAACGACAAGCCGAGAAAGTCTTGAAATTCAAGACATTGGAAAAGCTCAGATACAAACTTTATATGTTATTGTCAGCTCTTTGAGGTAGATCAGGTCAGGAAACAGAACTACCGGTATTTTACTATTGTAAAGTGTGTTAACATAAACTTGTAAGAATATCCCTTTTCCACCTCTTAAACCAAACAGTCCAAGCAGGATGATTTTGATCTTTCCTCTCCTCTCCTCTAGCACGTCTTATCTTTGTACTCCTTATCTTATTCTTCCACTTCCACAAGCTCTTCAGAAAATGCTGTTCAAAGAAAGAGGAAGCCCAAATCATCCCCAGACATCCAAAATGCAGTAAATAATTAACCAGTAAATACCCTGTTTCCTCCCAAATAAGACATCCCCTGATAATAAGCCCAATCGGGCTTTTGAGTGCATGGTAATAAAGCCAAGCGCTTATTTCAGGGTTCAAAAAAATATAAGACAGGGTCTTATTTTTGGGGAAACATGGTAGTATAATAGTAGAAATGATAGTAAAGTCAAGCAATGGAGCCCTTAACACTTTCAGAGCCCTATGCTTGGGTACAGAGCCAATTTTTAAAGCATTACAAAAGGCCAGCAGGGTTGGAGCCTTTCTAATCTCTGAGGGGAGAATATTCCACAAAGCAGGGCCGTCTTCTGAGCTCTACCAGCCGACACTGTTAAATCAAATTGGATATTTTATTACCCTTTGGATCAGGGTTATTAACGATATTCTCATTGTAAAAAAAAGTATTGATGAGATATTAAGAGCAGTCCCAGGGCTTCACATGTTCCTTTACCAGAATCTCCATTTTAAATGAATGTTTTCCCACAGCCACTATTCATGTTTACTTGGTTTAACAATTAACATAAACCACAGGTCTTTCCTACTTAGGATATCCTCAGGCTCATATTGTTGTTAAGTTTAGGGAAATAGGACTTCCTTAAGAAGAAATTGAATATTTTTACTCCTATCCCCAATGTGTCAAAAGTGTGCAGAATCTGGATGACAGTCAGCCCCCACCCCCAAAAGCCTGTGAACTGATAAACATGTTTCCAAATTTTATCAAAATTTAACATTTGATTAACTTTGGAAACATGTTTTGTTGTTAATCACAACAAAAGACAAGTTAAGAAACAAGCTACTGTTAATTTCAATTCATTAACTACTGAAGTTTAATGAAATTTACATGAAATTAAGTCAGATTTTGGTATGGTTCTTGTCCGTCTATTATTTTTAAATGTGTGACTTCTGGCAGGTTAATCAAAGGTTAAGTGCAGCTTTGACTCGGATGAAATATCAAGAGGGAAAAACCTAGCACCAATTAATGTAAGGAAAAGAAGAAGAATCCTTTTGTTCTATTTCTGTTTCTTGAATTCACAATTCTGTCCTTCCTCAGGAACAAAAGCAACCGAGGAGAAGAAACGGTACTGCAACGTAAAACGGCTGCTAGTGCTCCTCCGCCACCCAGCGAGGAGGCCCTGTCCAGCAGCTCTGAGGATGATTCTGGAACTGATAAAGAAGACGAGGGTGCTACCTCTCAGCGTTCAACACCTGTGAAAATATCAGATACTGGAGACAATACCAAAATAACCGAAGTAAGAAATTGGGGTGCCACAAAGACGGGCACGATTTTATATCTGCTCTTCTGCTTTGTATTCAATATGTACCAAAGGCTTACACATCTGATTATCTCTCTGCATTAGAGACATTTTTTTTCTAAGATTCAAAGGCAATCACAAGAAGATAAAACCAAAATAAAAACACTGAGGAGGGACCTCGGAAAGCAGATGGAGTACTTAAAAAGCAATTTTAAAAGGGATTGTGCAACTGATTAGATTTCATGCAGAAAATATACCGTGAAGTACTTGATATGTATCAGTGTTTTAAATTAAACTAGGTAATTCAGCCAGGAATGAAAAATGGATTAATAGAATTTTGGCTTAATGTAGAAATATAGCTTAATACTACATTTTCAAATAGGAATACTAATTTAGCCAGATGATACCCTTGTGCAGACTGATTCACTACCATTATACTGCTTCAATATCTGGTGATGTTAATGAAGATATGTAAACACAATAAGATGAGGCATCTTGGCAATTTTGTTTCAGCACAACTTGGACATTTATGATTGTACAGAGAAAAGTTCAGAGCACAACTGTATGGACAATCAAAGATCAAAATGTGTGTCTTGTCTTTCAAAACTTGTCTTGAGAACAAAATTCTCAAGAAGAATTTTATACTTCTGGCCAGATTGGGACTACAAGCCATAGTTGAGGCTGTGGGTGGCAAACGGGTTTCCTGTCTATCTGGGGGTTTACCATCTCTGGTCTTGGACAAGTTTGCTCTGCCCTAGGTGGACCTAGTGTATAAGCTGGGAATCCTCCTGTACTCATGATTCCTGCTTGAGGAGCAGGTGGCAGTCATAGTAAGAGAGCCTTTGTACAACTTTGAACTATACGCATTTCCTAGATTGGGAGCCCTTGTCTCAGTCACTCATCCCTGGTCATCTCCTGCATGGACTACTACAATGTGCTGTACATAGGACTACCCTTGAAGAGTATCTGGAAGCTGCAAGCTGTGCATGTAACTTCTGCTGCATGAGCTCCACTGGATACTTGTCCAGGTCCAAACATTTTTGCTTTTAGTTTTATATTAATCAGATTAACAGTATTTGATACTGTGATTCCCAAATTTGGAGAACTGTAATATGTTCAAATTGTAGTTAGTGAGAACAAGTCAGGGCCAGACCATGCTCTTATACTAAGCAGATTGCCCTCAAGTATGGGTTTCATCTAATATCTAAATATTAAATATTTACATTTGGTATATTGATTATGTTATTTACTTTATTTATTTATTTATAAATTAATTTGAATTTAATTTGAATTAAATTTAATTTTGAAAGTTTATTCTCCCTTTTAGATGCCAAAGAGGAGGTTTGGTGGGGTATGTAGCATAATATCCTGATATCCCTGGAATATTAAATATTTTAGTCCCTTCATCTGGAAAAACCATATGATCTCTTTGGAGGTGTGCATTTGAATATGCACACATAGACTCTTTCTCACTGCTGATATTTTACCTGCTTTGATTTTGCATGGCTATAGTTGCGTAAGTTGAGAATTAATGGGAAAATCTTCATTATTGCAGATTATTTGTGGAATCCTTCTAATACACAACATCAAAAAATTATCTGAAATGTTGGCCCATTTTTAGTTCTTTTAGTGCTTTCGAAGAGGAAATATAATAACATCCCCAAAACTGAGTTGCTATGCCTTACTGAAGTTGGGGAAATTAGATGGCAACATGAGTGTTAATGAGCTGCGCCTCTTAATTCCTTTTACTCCAACCTTTGTCCCAAAATCACTACTTTGCTTCTAGGTAGAGGCCTAGATAAACTAGAGGAGGATTTTATTCTTTTGCTCTGAGGCCAGTACTCTGAGACTATCAAGAAGATTGCAAGGTTCTTTTCTGTCACTAGTCTTGATACATTGCTAATTACTGGAAATGCTCTAAATTGAGTAATAGTAAATGCTTTGTGTTGATCATACGTTTTGTGATAATTGATTTTTTCCCTTTTTTCTGGAATCCTGATCATTGATAGAAATATATCATGTCACGCTTAAGGAGCCCTAATGCTCTTAATGCCACTCTTTCCTCACCCCTAACAGCAGGGTTAGCAAATTAACTGACCATGGTTTGTTTAAAATTACATGTGTTGGTGAGAAGCAAAATGAAGATGTTTTTGGCTGGAGTTGTCTAGAGAACACAGCTGTAGTTTGGTAATCCATCCTTCATCCAATTTTATGATTACACACACTAGTGAAAAAAAAAAACCCATGAAGAATTAGAATTAAGCTGATGTTCAGATAGGAACCAGCAGCCACAGACGTGTGCTAACTAGCACTTATGATTAAGTATGTCCTACAGATATTTCCAATATGAACAAAACTGACTGTAGATATCTAATGAATAGTACTAGATCAGAAAAAAAGGAACAGCACTAATGTGTTATTTATTACCACAGTCTTTTGTGGATTGAAGCATTGTTTACACACATAAATGAAGAATTTTTTTTAAATAAAATCATACATTACATGTCCCATTTCTGCTTATCCATTCCTATTCCTTTTCATTCACTATAACATTATACCTCTAAATATGTTTTTGGATATTACTTACGCTTCTCTGCTGTTCTTTGTATTCTTATATTTATTCTTTTTTTTCTTCTAGTTATTTCTTATTTCATTTCAGTTTCCTGTTTTCATATTTCTGTTTCCTTTTCCCCTTCTCTTTGTGAAGGCTGCTTTACCTTTCACCAGAGATCTTATGGCCTGAAGACACTATTAAGAAAATGCATAAAATACACTTATTTCACTACAATTTTTCCCTATATAATCCTGAAATGTTATATCCTGAAGCAGATCTTTGTTCCCTTGTCTGTTGGCTTGCCATGGACTCTGGCCATTTCTTTCTCACTTAAGCACCTATCTGTTCCTAACAGCATGGCACAAAATTAACCTTGCTCCATTGCCTGCCTGGCTCATCTTCTCTGAGTCACAGGGAGCTTATGGGAACATGCAAGAGACAAAAACAGGTAATGAAAATAATTGTTCCAGTAATTTAAAAACGCCAAAAAGTCCTACAAAATAATTTGGGTAATGTTAACACTTGTAGTGTTGACACATGCACTGTACTGTAACATTGCAACCAATTTATACTTACTTTTAAAAAAATGACAATTTCTTTTGAAAATCAATAGATTATCTGGGGGGAGTTCGATCCTGTGGCTCCCGAGGACATGGACAGGGTCCTGGGACGGCTGAACGCAACCACATGTTTATTGGACCCGTGCCCCTCCTGGTTGGTACTGGCTTCCCGGGAGGTGACACGAGGCTGGCTCCAGAAGATTGTTAACGCTTCTTTGAGTGAGGGGGTCCTGACGGCCGCTTTGAAAGAAGCGGTTGTGAGGCCCCTCCTCAAGAAGCCCTCTCTGGATCCGGCTATTTTGGCTAACTATCGTCCAGTCTCCAACCTTCGCTTTGTTGCGAAGGTTGTTGAGAGTGTGGTGGCGCAACAGCTTCCCCGGTACCTGGATGAAGCTGTCTATCTAGACCCGCTCCAGTCCGGCTTCCGGCCTGGGCACAGCATGGAAACGGCATTGGTCGCGTTGGTGGATGATCTCTGGAGGGCTCGGGATAGGGGTTGCTCCTCTATCCTGGTCCTGTTAGACCTCTCAGCGGCTTTTGATACCATCGACCATGGTATCATATTGCACCGGTTGGCGGGGTTGGGGGTGGGGGGCACCGTTCTGCGGTGGTTCTCCTCCTACCTCTCTGACCGGTCGCAATCTGTGTTGACAGGGGGGCAGCGGTCGACCCCGAGGCACCTTGCTTGTGGGGTGCCACAAGGGTCGGTCCTCTCGCCCCTTCTGTTCAACATTTATGTAAAGCCGCTGGGTGAGATCATCCGTGGCTACGGGGTGGAGTTCCATCAGTACGCTGATGACACCCAGCTGTACATCTCCACCCCAGGCCACCCCAACGATGCCCTTGAAGTGATGTCCCAGTGCCTGGAGGCCGTGCGGGCCTGGATGGGGAGAAACAGGCTCCGACTCAACCCCTCCAAGACCGAGTGGCTGTGGCTTCCGGCGTCCCGATATAGCCAGCTGACGCCATCGCTGGCTATTGGGGGCGAATCACTCGCCCCCACGGAGAGGGCTCGTAACTTGGGCGTCCTCCTGGATGCACGGCTGTCGTTAGAAGATCATTTGACGGCCGTGGCCAGGGGAGCTTTTCATCAGGTCCGCCTGATACGCCAGTTGCGCCCCTTTCTAGATCGGGACTCCCTACGCACAGTCACTCAGGCACTTGTCACTTCCCGCCTCGACTACTGCAACGCTCTCTACATGGGGCTCCCCCTGGGGTGCACCCGGAGGCTCCAGCTGGTCCAGAATGCGGCCGCGCGGGGGATTATGGGGGCGACGAGGCGCTCCCATGTAACACTTCTCCTGCGCGAGCTGCACTGGCTCCCGGTGGTCTTCCGGGTGCGCTTCAAGGTGTTGGTGACCACCTTTAAAGCGCTCCATGGCTTAGGGCCGGGGTACTTACGAGACCGCCTTCTGCCACCAATAGCCTCCCACCGGCCAGTACGCTCGCACAGAGTGGGCCTCCTCAGGGTGCCGTCCGCCAGACAATGTCGGCTGATGACCCCCAGGGGAAGAGCCTTCTCTGTGGCGGCGCCCACCCTCTGGAACAACCTCCCCCCAGAGATACGTACAATAACAGACCTCCGGATTTTTCGTCGGGCCCTGAAAACCCATTTATTTCAACTAGTGGGGCTGGCTTGAGTTAATTTTAAATTGATTTTAAATTGGGTTATTTTAATTTACGGCCAATAATATTTAATTGTTTTAAATTGTTTTTAAATTTTGTATGTATTGTTTTTTATTCTGGCTGTTCACCGCCCTGAGTCCTATTCTGGAGAAGGGCGGTATAGAAATTTAAATAATAATAATAATAAATAAATAATAATAATAAAAGTATTAGAAATCTCAGACGTAGCATCTAAGTTTCCTGTATAATATTCAGAGACACATGTGTCTCTTCCTAAAAGCAGGTGTCTACAACATTTTAACTGCAGATCATTTATCTCTGTTCAGAGATCCTAAAATTCCCAAGTAGCCTAACCTATTTGTCTTCTAACATATGGAAAAAAATTCCCTCTTTTAAAAAAAGAAGAACTGGCATCAGAATATTGAAATGCAGTGCACTCCTGTGAACGGTTTTAGATAGCTAATCATGTATGATTCAATATTGCATTTCTCCCGTATCTGAGATTCTATTAATTTTCTTCTCTTCCGATGCTTTGCTGAATTACCTGCTTAATTGCACACATTTGCTTGTTTGTGATGATCTCAGACTTCTTAGGGTTTTTCAGAAGTATTTGGAGTTCTCCCTGTAAAAATTACCTTTCAGGTGTATTGGAAGATGTTCCCTGTTGCAAAGATAGAAATAAGAGTTTGTGTGTGAATGGAGTAAAAAAGCTTTTGTTTTTGTCCTCTGACATCAAAATATTCAAATACTGTCTCTCCATAGGGTGTAAGATACAGTATAGTACCAATGTCTAGATAACCTGACTCATGCAAGCACATGCATTCTAATTAGTAACTTCTTCTACAGTAAAGAACAGGGATCTAAGAGTCGTAGTGGACAACCATTTAAGTATTAGCAAGTAGTGTGCCGCAGCTGCCAAAAAAGCCAATGCAGTCTAGGCTGCATCAACAGAGAAATAGTATGAAGGTCATGTGAAGTATTAGTACTATTATATATTGTTTTGGTAAGACCACACTTGGAATATTGCATCCAACTTTGGTCACTGTGATACAAAAAAGATATCGAGTCACTAGAAAAGAGTGTAAAGAAGAGCAACAAAAAAAATTAGGTGATTTAGAGGCTAAAACATGATGAACGATTGCAGGAACCAGGTATGTCTAGTCTAATGAAAAGATGGTCTGGGGTGACAGTCTTCCAATATTTGAAGGATTGTCACAGAGAAGACGGGGACAACCTATTCTCCAAAGCACCTGAAGGCAAGACAAAAAGTAACAGATGGAAACTTATCAAAGAAATCCAACCTAGAACTAAGGAGAAATTTCTTGACAGTGAGAACAATTAATCAATAGAACAGCTTGCCTTCGTATGTTGTGGTTGCTCCATCACTGGAGATTTTTAAGAAGAGATTGGACAGCCATTTGTTTGAAATGGTATAAGGTTTCCTGCTTGAGCAGAGAGTTGGACTAGAAGACTTCCAAAATCTTTTCCAACTCTTATTCTGCATTCTATAAATCAAATCCAATAGCCTAATTCTTTTTCACTCCTCTTATACAGGGTAGTAAATATCACTAGAGTCAGATTTATGCTTTTGTCCTGATGACATTGCCTAGCTCTGAAATCAGTTTAAAATGACAGAAGTGCCTATAAATTGCATTCTCTTATCACAGCCATGTTTGCAGCTTTCCTCAGTCTTCATTGAACCTTGCCTTTCTTTTGTGGGGAAGCTGGAGATGCAGATACTGTAGCTGTGCATCAAGCATTCCAGCTTATGGTACTTGGTGAGAGCAGACCTACAGTTTCATTCACACTACAACTACTTTGGAGAAGCATAGGATAGCCAAGGCAACCATGCTTGTAAGTTCTTTAGTTGGAGCAAATATATCTGTTGCTGAATATAATAAATGAAGTGGAGATGGAGAGTTGAGAGGATGTTGAGAGATCTTGAGATCAGGAGCCAAATGGATTGACTTTGTAGGATGGAGACGATTTATATCTTACAGGGGGGAAAGCAATTATTTTAGAGAGTGATTGAAGCAGAAAAACAGCATAAGAAGAGCCTGTTCTGTGAGGCCAATCTGACCAAAAACCAGAAATATCAAATATGTCAAGGTTCTTCTTACACAAGAGGTAGCTGTGTAATTCCTACCTTGAGTATGAAGAAAGTTCTAATAAGGAATTTGCTTTATAAACCAAATGAAGCCAAATTTTTACCAGGACTCTGGACTGTTATTTTCAAATCCAGATATACCCAGTATATAACTTTGTCTCAAAAGGAATATTCCTGATGAAAGATACTTTCCCTGAAGTGTAGCTAGGAGCATGTATGCAGGGAGATCTCCCTTCCTTTCTCTGGTGAGAAAAATGATTGGTGTTTTTAACTATAGAGTAGAAATGGCTAGACAAGAGGCTGGGAAACCAGTAAGAGATTATTTCCGTTCAGCCTCAGTTTGAAATGAAAATTGGCAGGAAACAGGATTTCTGCACAGCATAATTGACACTGTGGTAACGTATGCTCTAAGGCCAGTGTAGGAAAAGATTAGCTAAGAATTCCTTTTTCTGTGTGGTATTTAAGCTTAATTTACTATCTCTGAAGAATTTAAGCTCTTGGTTCATGGTCAATAAATTGTCTTCTTTTAGGCAACGTGGAACCTTTATGCATCAGAGTTCAGATTAACAATATTTTATGATTACCCAGAACCTTCTTAACCTTCTGTCTGTTCTGGCTCCATATTTGCTATTGAAAGTTGTATCTAGGCCTTAAATGTTTGTATTCACTTTCCCCACTCCTTTTTTAAAAGAGCTAAAGAAATTAATTTATTGCTTGTGAGATTGCTCTGTCTCCAAAGAAGGTGGGGGACTGATTATCCCTAGTCACACTCCTCTTGATACGAAAGCAAGAGGTGGCATTTATCAACGTATTGTTTTTATTATTTATCAGTAAACATCCTGGAAGGTTAAGTGAGAGGGATTCTAGGTAAAGGCAATCTTCCTCTGTGGAAGATAGGTGATGTTAGCAAGTAACTACCTGCTGTAGTAATGCTACAGCAAGAAGGTAGCCAGAATGTGTAAAACCCAGAGTCCTTCTGGGAAAGGAAGGATGAGCCCTCCTTTTAGCCTATCAACCATGTTACTAAAAGGGATAAATAAGAAGAGCAAAGAATTAAACAGGATATATTTTGTAGCAACTTTCTCATAAACTTTGCAGAGATAAGTGAAAGTTGGTAATTAGGTCAGATGAATTCTTTTGCCTGGTCAAGTAAGATATTCTATTCAGATGTCTGGATAGCAAAATCTGGGAATTACTAGCATCTGAATCCAGTAACTTCAGAATTGAATCATAAAGTTGATAACTAATGATAACAGCTTAATGTACTATATTGGGTAAAAAGCAATTCTATATACTGTACAGAAGGGTTTGTTACAAAAACGTCTTTTATTGGCCTTGGTTTTCCTTGCATGTAGCTTCATTGGAGACTGAATTCTGATGTTGCTGATGTTGTGGTTAAGAATATTCTATTACATCATGTATGAATAACATGCTGTGAACATATATGCACACAGTCTCACATATAGATAAACACAAATGTGTATGTATAACCAGATGCTTCTCTTTTAAAAGCTAAAAATGGTTTAAGTTGTCACATTTCTTCTTAGTGGGGATATGTTCTAGGCTTCTAAAATTATTTCCATAATAACATGGTCATTTTTTTTGACAAATCTCCTAGCTTCATGGTATCATTGTTGAGACAGTAGCCCCAATTGTGTACTGTAATTAATACAGTTACATCCAAAAGTTGTATTAGGAATTGTTGTATTGGTAGTTTTAAACCCAGTCCTTCTATGATATGTATTACATTTAATAATTATTGAATTCTATGTTTGTGTTTGGTTCTCGGGTGTATTGTACAATAATACTTGCCTAATTTGAACACAATGCAATATATGTCCTTTCAAATTTTCTGTGTTTAAAGATTACTTCTTTGGGAAGCACTTGTGCCTCTGCTTTGCTATTGGGTTTATTTCATTTCATTGTTTTCTTGGAGGAGTGGGTTGGCTATTGCTGCTTTTTAAATTGTATTTCTTGAAATCTTTGAATAAACTTACAATCTAAGACATATCACCCCTAAAATTTTATCTTACTTTGTTTTAGAATGTAGTGCAACCTACCAAAGATGTCTATGGAATTAATCTTTCAGAATCTCCTTCAGAGGATGATCTCAGCATATATACAAGGTAGGTTTTTTATTATCTTGCTAATGCTGAAAGAAAGCAAACCTAAATATTTGAAAAAGAAAAGAAAAATGGCGATGTTTCAACCAGAAGTATGCTCACTTACATTGTACTCACCTCAGTGAGAGAATTCACAGATTGCTTTTATTTTGCTTAGTTTAGTGGGTATAGATCATTAAGAAGTTGTTTAATTGTGTATCTCTAAAATAAATTCATATATCTTCTTTTTTTTAAAAAAAATCTTTATCTCCAAGAAAATCTGAAAGTAAAAAGTATGGGTGGTAGTTATCATCATCATGCTGAATCATTTTTTATTTAAAACAGCAGTATAAAACAAGGTAGACCACACAATTAGCTGCGTTGCTAAATGTAATTTTAAATCTAGATTTCCGCAGTCTTAAATCCAAGATGCTAGCCACTCTAGCTCTGATTTAAAAAGCCTGCCAAGCTCTGCCATCTATTGCATGGCACATCACTCACCTTGTCCACAATTTCTTGTTATTAAGAGCAAATCTCCATTGTCTGTAGATTTCACAGTAATGTATGGAAAAGAATAAGGAAGATTCCAGATATTGCACCTTTCTGCTAATGCTGGTATTTTTAAGCCTGGTGCTGTAATGCATGGAGCTAGAGTATGGTATTCTTTAGCCTGCTCCATAATAGGCCTCATTGGAACCAATTACTGACCAATATCTAAGCTTTTGGGCATTAAATCTAGTTCAAGTGAATTAGTGATGGGTGTTCACATAAAGACTTCTTCAATTCTCATTCTCACAAGATGAAATCTAGGGAAAGAACACATATATATTTCTGCATGTAAGATACATACTACATGCATGGGTTATAAATATAATAAAGTCTTACCTTTGTACATTAGCATGATAATAGTAAAAGGTTGTCTTTATTTATTCTGTGATCCTTTGAATAAAATGTATTTGGCTTTTAGAGAAAAGAAAGCTATGAAGACCCTCAAATGTCTAGCACTAGCCTAAAAGTATTTCAATTCCTGCATTACTCACTCACAAATTAACTTCTAGGAAAGGATATTGTATTTTCAAGCTGCTTTTAATGGAACTTGATGTCTCTTACTGATATATGACTCTTACAAAGTCTGCAAGAAACATATTATTTTCATTATTTCAGACAGTATGTTTCCCAGTGTGCTTGTTCTGTCTCTGTTCATAGGTTTGTTCAGTTGGGACAGAGTCAACAGAAGCAAGAAAAAAGTTCCCAAACTTTCTCTCCTAAAAACTTAGACGGAGTTATAAATTTGTAAGTATGGAGTGCTCAATCTGTCTACTTAAAATGTTTCAAAAGTTCTTTTCCAATCTTTTTATCATTCATTATTATTATTATTTCAATTATTATTTCAATGATTATGGTCTTTTTTGTCATGAATGAAGGTGAATATACTTGTTCCAGGATAATGTTGCAGTATCCCGTCTGGGTCAGTCACTGGGACCAGAGGTTTTGTCTTCCAAGCTTTTGGACTCATACTTGAGCCCATCTGCAGAGAACTTCTCTGTAGCCAACTTCTGTCTAGGCTAGAGAAAAGTTCCCTGAAGATGAGCTGCAGCATAAGTTCAAAAGCTTGGAAGACAAAACTTTTGGTCCTGGTGACTGACCCAGATTGGATCCTGGTCTTTTTTGTATTTAACAAAATAACTAGTAAACATTAAAATGATACTTTAAAAAGTAACATCGTATTTCTTGGAGGAACAGAATTATGATTTACACTTTTACTTTTTAAGACAATATATAGAGACTCTGCACAAACCTAAGTTATTGTCTTCCAATTATTTTGAACATTAAGAGTTTGTAGTGTTTTCATGAAATGGACCTATGGAATAGTAAAGTAATAGATGATGTCATTAGACAGTTTCTAATGTTCAGAATGCCAAAGATGAAAAGCAGAATCTTTTGAAGACTTTTGAATGGTGGGATCGGAAGAGTAAAATTAATAACATATTGTGTACTTAAATGTAAGACTAGAAACCTAATAGGAAACCAGACAATTAAGAGAGTTTGGCATATATGTGGGATCACAGCAAAGCCATTATAGAGCCAGGATAGGACATCACACGATCACAGTAATGAAACAGATGAAATATAGTAGAATGCTGCATAGAAGTGAAAATCCCAGAACAAATTGATTGAAAAGTAGAAAAGAGATGTCTGCCATGTTAATACTGATAATCAATCATGGAAGATGAGGAATGCGGGGTTTTAGAAAAAAAGATAAGAAATTTCTTTGCTCAACTTACACAAGAGACATTTCTCTTCCTACGCATACTCCTTTCACCAAAATTGGTTTTAAGTAGTCCCTAAGCTTTCAGAGTCAATTTTTAGTAATGGCAGGGGTGGCAAAAGAGGAAGGTTTACCTGTCCCTCTTCTATTGACTAAAGTAGTTACATAAGCAGAACAATAGGTGCCCAATTAGATTTTATACCATTACTATTATTATGACATTGTTTGTCTTTTATATGTCCCACCTTTCTTCTACAGCTCACTACTCTGTGTATTTATTTTAACTACATAATAACACTTAAGTTGATTGGGGTGAGAGTTAATTCCTGCTCCAAAGTCATCTCATGAGTTCCATGGTGAAGCAGCAATATGAACTAATCTCTTCAGTCTCATTCCAACACCTAAACTTCTAGTCAACAGCGAAATGAAATTGCATTGATCATTTGTCAGACTTCGGTGACATCAAGTAACATGGAAATAGGGTAGAATTAAAAATCAAATTAAGATAAATAAAATAAACATAGCCAGCACAGATATAAGTTCCTTAAGAGATCATCATAAATTGTAGCAAAAAATAGGGAAGCAGATAAGTTAGTCACTAATTTTTGAGGAAGTTTAATCAAATTAGATTATTAGTGAGGTTCTGCCAGCCTTGCTGTCTATTAAACAGATCATACGAGAATGTTTCCCTCTGATTACTAACTAAATTAATAACCGATAGACCCACTGACCAACCAACCAACCAGCATATCATGTTCCAGGGCCTTGAGAGGCTATAGCAGCCAGAAGACTCCTGAAAAGTGTTGGGGCGTGTCCTTCCATTTCATTAGGAATAGGCAATTTTTTTCAGGTTGTGTGACTACATCCTTTCCTTCTTTTCCGCATGCTGAAGTTTTGTGAGCTACAGTTCAGTAGCAGATATTTTGGACACAGGAAGCATTTAAAAATATGTAATAATGTCACAAAATAAGCACCATATTGGACAGTAAAACATGCATGGCATATGTCACTCACTTTTTTTTATATTGCCATGTGAATAATCAAGAAAGAGAAGCTTTGAATGGTATTGTTGATGTCTATTAAAGGAAATCTCTGACTAGAATTTCTATCTTACCTCTTGAAATTTCTCCCGAGTTTAACATTCATTTTATTTTATTTACTTTTCACAGAACACCCATCTCTGCTTTCTCTCAAGACAACATTTATGAAGTCCAGCCACCAAAAGTGGACAGGAAATCTATTGAGATTTTTCATGCTCACATCCAAGCAAGCAAGGGTATCATGCAGCCTTTGGGAAAAGATGACATCTTCCTATACCGAGAGTATATTAGGAATAGATACCTATGAAAACCATGCCAGTACTCATCTCTTCTGAATGTAACTCCGCTGAATCTTAGATAGATCTTTCAAGGAAAGTTAGGAGAAAAGTACCTTGAATGCCTCTTGTATGTATTTTTTTCTCCCACAATTCCAAGGAGGACAGATGACATCTTTAATGGCTTTGTGGTACTAATACAAGTAACTTCAGGTGTGAATAATTAGTTTGAAAAAGAACTGAATATAACCTTTGAGAAGGATTGAGAATATTAAAGATTTTGATAAGCAATATTTTGTACAAATGTAAGCACATACACATATTGTATATGTACACACATATATAGACATCCATAAGTAAATTCATATGCGCACTTTGACATAGTTAGAGAGTGAAAAGTTGCCATAAAATTAAACTCTACTTCAACTTTTATACATGGCCAAAGTCCCAGCAACATACCTAAAAAGATCTAAAAACATGCCCTCTATAAAGTAATTTCTAATACTTTTCCGTTAGAGGTCAGGGTAAAGAAATTTTTATTTGATAAAGTAGAGTGGGGTTTTATATCAAGAAAATTGGATAATAAAATGTTTGCAAACATACAGTCAGCTCAGAGAGCACCAAGGACTCCATAGTTTCTAATTTACTGTCCTCATTTTCATTAGGCCCAATTGATTAGAAAATAAAAGGAATGCTTAGCATTTTTTATGCATTGCAAACAGGAGATTCTACCATTTGTGTTTCTGTGACAGCACCTTTTGCAGATCCAATCCCAAGGTCTTCACTGAAACAAGCGGAGTAGGCATGGCAGAAGACAATTTTGTTGCCATCTATTATGAAGGCATTGGAATTGTTGCACAAGCTTCAGACATGGATGTCAGTTTCTATTGCATCTGAATCGCAATCATATGACCATGGGGCCACTGTAAGTCCCTTCATTCATTAAATTTTGAATGATCACTGAATGAGTGGTCATCATCTGAGGCTTACTTGTATCAATATGAATCTTTATAGGGATTGTGTACCTGATATAATCATTCACTCTACATTGTCTTCTAGAGTGTGATCTATTTCTGAGATAATCTATGAAACTTCTGTTCAGTATGAATAATGCCAACCTACAGTAATAATACCAACAATAAATAACACTAAGATTAACAATAGACAAACAATCAAGAAGTAAACACTATCCCAATCAAGGAACTGCAATACAAGCTAACAGTAAACAGCCCAACCAAAGAACTACTAAGATGACTCCCTACTAACACTGACAGGGCAAGCCACTAGAATATATATTGAGAACAAACCCCACTCCTTACTAGCACTGATGGATGATGTTACTTAGTTTGGGTAAACCCTAAGTTACAAATATTCTCCTTTATCAGACCCATTAATACAACGAAGCAACACTATTTGGTTATAGAAGAAATTAATGCAGCTTGGAAACAATTTACCGAGAAGTTGCTTACAAGATTGTTTGATATTAAAGCAGAAGATATAGAAAGCAACAAATTTTATTGGATAAAACAGAGACTGACCGATTTGATTTTAAAAAAATGCTGTATTACAAAAGCAATAAGGAAAAAGATGCTCTAGATCTGGCAAAATTGATTTACATAGAAAACCTCTGCAGACTTAGATGAACTCACAGATACTGTATCATCATATGTCAGCTTCTGTGAAAACTTAAGTGTATCGACCAGGAACTTGTGAATATACAATAACTACAAACCTTGGTTCACAGCTAAACTTAAGCAGCTATGTCGTTCCAAAGAGGAAGCCTACAGAAAAGGTGATAAAATGCTGTACAATCAGGCCAGAAATGTATTAACAAGGGAAATCAGAGCAGCAAAAAGAAGCTACTCTGAAAAGCTAAAGAATCAGTTCTCAACAAATGAACCAGCAAACATGTGGAAAACTCTTAAAAATATCACCGATTACAGCAAACCTTCCCAGGCTGACGGAAATCAACAACTGGCAGATGACCTGAATGGGTTTTACTGCAGGTTTGAAAGGAAACTACAGCCACCTATCTCCCCAACCCCCATCTCAAGTTATATAAAAACATACAAGAATCGTTACAATGGATAATGTTGGAGATTTTCAATGAGGCTCTGGAGGAGGTGAAGTTACTGGCAACCTGGACAGAAGCAATTATTATCCTCATTCCCAAGGAAGACACTGATCGGCAACAAATTCAAAACTACAGACCGATATCTTTACTAAATATGCTATAAAACATTCACAACAACTATAGAGAGAATAAAAAAAATATCGAATAAATATATCCATCCAGATCAAAATGGATTTTTAACAGGACGACAGATAAAAAACAACATGAGGATTATAATGAATACTCTGGAATTCTATGAAGTCCATCCTGAAAAGCAAGATACACTGGTTTTCCTTGATGCCCAGAAGGCTTTTGATAAGTTGAATTGGAAATTTATTACAACACAATTGAACTATATGGAATTCGGGACAAAATTTGAAAAGATGGTTGAAAAAATATATACTAAACAAACAGCTAGGGTAATTATGAATGACGGAATGACAGAAAAATTTGACATAACCAAAGGAATAAGACATGGGTGCCCACTTTCTCCTCTTCTATTTATTTTATCATTAGAAACACTTTTGACAAAAATTAGAGAAGATCAAGAAATAAAGGGTTTAAAAGTCAAGAAGGAAGAATATAAGGTTCACGCCTTCGCTGATGATTTGGTATTTATTTTGGAAGACCCATTAGAAACCAGCCCTAAATTGATTCAAAAAATAGAAGAATTCAGTGAGGTAGCAGGATTTAAGATTAATAAAAATAAATCCAAATTAATATCCAAAAACTGATGGAGATTGTGAAATAGATTTATTATATTCAATCAGAAGACAACTTTTAAAGAGGTGTGGTTCAATTTGTATAAAAAACTACTGAACAACAAGTGCTGTGGAGATACAAATTATGACTTTGGGGAATGAGATGTAATTGTTGATCAAAGATAATGATTTCAGTGGTTTATGGTAGATAAGAAGCCGTCGTGGACTTTCTGCATATGAAATACAATAGCACTTAGATTTATATACTACTTCACAATGCTTTACAACCCTCTAAGCAGTTTACACAGTCAGGATATCACCCCCCAAATCTGGGTCCTTATTTTACTGATCTTGGAAGGATGGAAGACTGAATCAACCTTGAGCCGGTGAGAATCGAACTGCCGAACTGCTGGCAGTCAGCAGAATTAGCCTACAGAATTAACCTGCAATACTGCATTCTAAACATTGCGCCACTGTAGATTGTTAACAGAGGGCTTTGAAATTTAGCGGTGGTGTTGATTTTACCTGTTAACCTTTTTTTAAAAAAGTAAATACATGGTAGGTCAAATTAGCTTGGCAAATAGAGCTGTAGAAGCTTTTGCAAGGAAGGAAATGATTATTGTTGAAATGTATCTCAATATTCAACTGTGGGGGACAATATATGTGTATGTTTTTTTAAAATGCACTTTTTTGTCTTGGTTAGTTTTTGCTTTGTTGTTTCCCTTTTTTCTGTTGAATTTTGTATTTTAGTTTTGGAAATAAAATTAAAAAGTCATGCAAATAATAAATCAGAAGAAAGACTTGGAAGGCCCTTTCCTGTTGGGTTTATAAAAAGAGTTGTTCAACTAAACTGTTCCTAAGAGTAGACAAAGAGAAATTATTCAAGCTATTCCTAAAAGGAGACAAATAAAAAAAAATGACAACAAATCAACTTCTGGATGTTATTTGATGGGATTAAAGATTATCCTTTTAAAAAGAAAACAGTAGATTAATAAAGTGAATTTATCTGATCAGAATTAAAATATATTCACTGTGGTTTCTTGTAGATATTAGTTGGATTTCTTTTTCACTAGGAGTGAATGATAAGGCTTTAAAGAATGGTTTATAAATGGGGAGATAATTTTTATCTCCCCATTTATAAACCACATAACCATTAAGATTTAGAGAAAGTGATAAATTGGATTAAAATAGATTTATTGATTTAAGATTATAATATATAGTTACTATTCCTGATAGCTCTTTTGTTGATTAGGACTGAAAGATTTTTTAAAGTATAATTTGATATTGATAAGTGATGAGATATGGGAAAGGTATCATTTTATTATTATTATTGAACTACCAAAAAGATGTTAAGTTACTGAAATTGCTTATACTTATCTGGAGGGTGAAGGGAATTATATCAGACACAAGCAACTAGAGCCACTTATGAATAGCCTCAAGCTGAAATTTTATTGTTTATCACCTATGTTACAAGAATCTTACCAAACTGTTTGCCTTCCATGGGAACGACCAGATAAGGTTTCATGGATTCTATGGGAGATCATGCTTATGGCATTTATAGCAATGTAATGACTCCAAGTTTGACCCCAGCTTGACCTGCCAATTTAGCTGAAAATTCCTCCAAAGTTGTCTTTTGTCTCTTTTCCTCTCTCAATCTTTTTGTATTTTTCTAATTTTCATGTCTTCAGTGGTTTTTATTAGTTTTTTATCTTTTTGATTATAAACTTTAATAAATTCTTAGGTCAAAAATTATAACAATGTTTTATGTTTGTTTTTATGTATTGTATGCCATCCAAAGACACACAGCTAAATAAATTTGTTAAAGAAAGAAAGAAAAAGAAAGAAAGAAACTAAAAGAAAAGAAACGGTCCAATTTCTTTTTCTGAATTATTTTGTTTAAGTTCATGTTTTGTTTTTTGTTTTTAGAAAATTATAATTTCCATGTTCTTTAAAAAAAAAACAAATAAACTGGTTTTATCTACTAATTTTCTTGCAATGGCTTATTAATCGTATTGGTAATATTATCAATTTAATGATTTCTTTATGAGCTTTTCCTACCTTGGAATTGTCGGTAAGGGAATTTGTAATATAATAAAATGATGTAAAGGTTCCTTTAAATCACGGATGTCAAACTCGATTTCATTGAGGGCTGCATCAGGGTTGTTTTTTACCTTGGGGGGGCCAGGTTGGGCGTGGTCAGCTTGACGTCATTCATGTTGGGGGTGCCTGTGGTGGCCTGAGCACTCTGCCAGTGAAAACGGGGTCCCGGGGTCCGTTTTTGGCCACGATGGCCTCCTGCAATCCTCTGCTAGGGAAAATGGAACTCGGGAGGGTACCGTCTGCAACCCTCCCAAGCTCCATTTTCACTGGCAGAGGCACTGCAGGCCAGTCCTTCACTGTTTCCAGGGTGGCCCCACAGGCCAGATCTAAGCACCCCGTGGGCCGGATCCAGCCCTTGGGCCTTGAGTTTGACACCCTTGCTTTAAATGGAGCTCCATTCCTAATGAATGCATCAATATTGTATTCCAGCTGCATTTGGTGTAATCTCACATCCAAATTCTGACCAGATCCAACAAGGTTTGCTTTTCAAGATTAGCTAAGATCAGCTAGGTGCTGCCACTGAATTAGATGCTCTTTTTTCATAATATGAAAATGATAGAAATATGCAATAATATTTGAGATTTGAACATCTCTTGAAATATCGAGTTCATTGTAGATCAGCAAAAATCCATGAGAATTTATGTTAACCATTATTAATTGCCAGCAATTTTTTTCCCTTTGCTATATAAAGTCCGGCCACCTTGAAAAAATTTTTATTTCAGTCCTTCCCCAGAAAAATTGAATACAACATTCTTGCTTTATTGACCATTGTCCCCGTTCCTCTTGCCTCTGTTTGAAATTACTCTGATTACAGTGATCTCTAATGCATTATAGATTTTATTTGCTTTTTTCACTCCTGCTCAAAGAATACTTATTTTTCTAGGATCAATCAATTCTTAGTTTAACATTGCTTTTGAGTTTTGTGAAGTAACTGCTAGTGCCCTGTCATAAAAGATTTCATTATGCACTACAGAAGTGATGGTTATTCCATAAATCCCCAGAGGTTGTTCTTACACTAAGTTTACTATAAATCAATGTATTTTTGTCTTTGCCTACATTTAAATTTACTGTCTAAACACTATATTCCCCCATCACCATTAGTATCAACCATTCAGGTTAATGTATTCCACATTTTAACTTGCAAGTCACTGAACATTGTAGTGATACTTCTTTCAGAAATTATTTAAAATTTCTCTTATGATAACTCATAACTCATTGACTGCATTGTTATTCATATCCTAACAATCTGGTACTAAATGACACTTGGACACATTAAATAGTTATTGACACTTGGACACATTAAATAGTTATGCCATGTTGACACGTAAGCAAAGAGGTGATGTCTCTTTAAACGTCCTAGAAAACATTTCTGTGATACATATCTGAGCCTCCCTCAAAAATGCCACTTCATATTAAGACAAACTAAAGGAATTGACTTTTAAGGTTTATTTTTATTTTACCTTCCTTCTATTTTCCCCACAACAACAATTGTCTGAAGTGGGTTGGGCTGGGTGCCCAAGGCAGGATTAGAACTCCCAATCTCCTGTTTTCTACCGTGATCCCTTAACAACTAGACTAAATTAGTCTACTCAGTTCATTTTGGCATATTATTCAGGGCAAGTTTGACAAACAGGTTTGGTAACTGAAATATGGCATAAACAAAACATTTATGTTCAATGAATGCTGGTTAAAATCATTTTTATTCTCTTGATTGAGGAAGAGATTAAACTCATTAATCTGTCTCTTAAAGTCAGCCAGAATATTCAGAAAAGCTATGAAACCCAATGACATTTTGATTGGGCTCTCATGAAGGAGCATATGATCATCATTGCCTTACCTGACCCAAAATTTAAAAATAACATTTAAATTTCATTTTCACAATTTGTCAGGGAAAGCTTGAAGATATAATATAATAAAGCCAGAACAAAAACGCCATGTACCAAGCTTTAGTAATCCAGTAATGGTTAGGGTTCAAAAGAATAATTTGTCTGTGTATATGACAAATTTCCACACCTTCTTTTAGAGAACATTTTTCTGTTCCCTAGATGAAAAAAAAATGCAGTATAATGTTGTGTTTTTCTGGGATTATTTACTATATAACTGATTCTAATTAGGTCACCTGTCACCTGTTCACTATCATTTGTTGCTCTATTATAAAGTTTTCCAGCATAGTCCTTTCGTATTCTTAATTTTCTAAGCCACTCCAAAGACCACGTCTAAGTATGGCAAATCTTGTTGGAAATAGAGAACCATTATTCTCCTTGTGTCAGTTGATTTCTCAACATATTAGTGATGAAGTTTCTATGTAACTTTGTTGACTCAGTAGTATAAGTGCCAATCAAAAGAAAGTGTCAATCAATATTGGGTTCCTCCTACCAAATGTATACATTCCAGCAAGACGACAGGACTAGGAGGACAACAATGGGAAGTATTCATGGAAGTACAGATCTGAGAGAAGCTCAGAGTCTAAGCCCAGAAATGCTTTCATCTGTTAGGAAGAAAGATTTAAGAATCATTTTAGGATTAGGCCCTAGAAGTGGTGGGTTGCCCCCGGTTCGCGCCAGTTCTATAGAACCCGTAGTAAAACTGGTGGGAGGCTCCACCCACCAACCCCGACATCATCAAAATGCTTCTGTGCATGTGCAGAAGCTTCTGAGCTTGTGCACGGCCCCGCTGCAAACCGGTAGTAAAGGTACTGTAAGTAGAACCCACCCCTTGGCCCTAGACTAGTATTGATGAGATACAGATAACAGATGAGACCCTATTTTTTACGGCTGAGAGGGAATGAGTGGTCAGCTGACTTTGGGTCTAAGGTGAAACTAGAACTCATAATCTCCATGTTTCTAGTCCACGGTCTTAATAACTACACCAAACTGGCTCTGGCTCCCAAATTCTATTCAACCATTTTTACTCCTTTTTTTAAGCAATAGACCATGTAACTTAATTAGCGTTTGTACATTTTAATAATTCTCTTTCCATTTTTCCACCTTTAATAAACATTCTGCCACTGTACAAAGATTTATCTACTTCCTCTAGTTTTTCATCATTTATGTGTAACTTGAAATTGTTCATTCCATTTTCCCTGTCAAATCCTTGGTCCTTAATACATTAATATTCAGATCCATATTCCTCATTTAATTGTACAGTCTTTCTAACATTGCAGGAATATATTGTATATTGTGAAAGTAATAGAAAGGATATGGATTAAGTAGCCTGATTATGATTTATTAAATGTGCACATTTCCTAACTCCTAACAACTCTAAACTGGTGGATTAATTTTGTAAAATAGAGTTGATATATATTACATGCAGGGAAATGAAGCTTTTATTCAGATTGTTGAAGGGGGATGATAATGTGGAATTGAAATCTGTGTTATAAATGTTAGGTCATCATCATTTTAGCCATTATCTATCCACTACAGGATGAAGGCCTCTTCCACATGTTTCCAACTAATATGGTCCTGAGCTTCCTTTTGCCCACAATATTTGCTGCTGTCATTGATCCATCTTGTTTAGGTCTCTTTTGTGGATGCTTTTTATCAAGTGGGATCCATTCTATGACTGCCTTGGTCCACCTGCCATCAGTTCTTCTTGCTATGTGACCAGCCCATTTCCATTTCAATTCTTTACTGTCTTGATGATTTTGTTTGTTGTCTAATCCATGTGCAGGTCTTTCTGTCTTGTCTTGCAATGCTGAGCATGTATCTTTCCATGTGTTGTGGCCCCGCCCTCTGAGCCTGTCCCATCGGAGGAAGAAAGCTCCGAGCATGAGGAAGAAGAGTCAGCCAGGCCTCCCTCTCCAGGCCCCTCCCCTCTGGCATTGTCTCAAGTGCCGGCCGAGGGAGAGGAGACAGCTGGTTCGGATCAGAGTGATGAAGAAACATCATTCCTGGACGCACGCCTCCGAAGGCATGATAAACGTTTGCAGCAATTTAGGAGGCGTGCTAGGGATTAGAACTGAGTCACTGGACCACATCCCAGAGACTATATAATAGAGGGTGGTGGTCAAGGATCCTTGTGACGAACAAAGCAAACCTTGGATAGTCACTAAAGCCTCGTCCGGAACTGCTGAGAGAAGGATTTAAAGTGTTGGACATTTGGACTCTTGAGTATTTATCTTTCTGTTTTACTTTGAAAATAAAGTCACTTGGCAGACGGTGTGTCTATCGCTGCCAAGTGGGAGATAAGACTTGGGTGCGTTCCAAAGTGTTTTCTTAACCCTCGACTGGCTGTGTTTGTGTGTGTGTGGGTACGGGGACAGATCACCATGGCTCTTTGCACCACTTGTAGCTTTTGTATCCCTCCTAAAAAAAATGGATGAAAATGAAGTCATAAGTGCTATGAAAATGCTGAAAATGGTAAGGGTGTAACTGTAGAAGAAAAACAATAAAATATGGAAGTGATTTGCTCATGATGTGGCTATGTCACTTGTATAATATGAGTGATTCATTTGCATCTGATGTTGACAACCAGAAGAATGCTGTTATTGATCTCTTCCATTATATGGAAAGGTAACAAGAAAGAATGCAACAAGTACAGGGGGATTCCATCTTCTCATCCTAACAATTGCTACAATTTATTGGTTTTCTTTTGGTAAAGAGTTATTCTCAGCAAGAAGAATAATGTCATGAGCTTGGAATTGAAGACATCTACAGAACAGGACACTTAACAAATGCTCAAGCATTCCATGTCACTCTGCCAGGACATCTTCCATCGATTTGCTCTTCACATACACTCCCAAGTGTTTAAATTCTATATTTAAACTTTTTTCAACATTTGTGTTTTCAATTAAAGTGTTGGTTTTTAACCTCGCAGTGGTTAATCACAAATCCAGTTAAAATATTCAGCAACACAGATCCATATTCTGTGGATCTATGAATATGAGATCCACCTTAAGATGTGTTGTGAAAAGCACACCTGAAGGGATGCTTTTTAAGTTGGTTATTGCCACAAATTGCTACTTTCTCTTTCCTTCCTAAGATCCTATGTGCCAAAACTGGATGTCAATTAAGCAGAAATTATTCAAGTTTCAATTATCAAGAGAAGTTGCATTGTACTGTACTTTACGCTGCTTTGGATAACATGACTGTAGCTGGTTCTTCTTATTTACATTGTGTTTATGTTAGTTTATTCTAAAATAAACCATTCAGAAAAACTTGCTTTGGAACAGGATTCAGTGGTGTCCTTGATGTCGTCTGGACTTGCTTGTTCACTTGAAGAAGTTTTCTTACCTGATTAGTAACCTCATCTGTGCTCTAGTACAGGGGTGGGCAACTGTGGCCCTTTTACAACCTGTGGACTTCAACTCCCAGAATTCCTGAGACAGCAAAGCCCTTTGCTGTCTTAGGAATTTACAAAGTCCCTTTGTAAAAGGGCCACAGTTGCCCACCCCTGCTCTAGTACATAGTAAAGCGATGAAGCACGCAAACAACCAAGATAAAAACACCCCAAGGACTCCAAAGTTCAACCACGAGCTACATATATATTCTCTTGTATTGGAACAGGATACAATTACTATGAATGAGGAAATATTATCATATGCTATTGGTAGTAAAAAATAGTGATAAAATCAAATTTCTCTTTGACAACATCTCTATGAATGCCAGTCTGCTTCACATATTATGTTAAATCAGGCTTGATAACTAAACCCAATCATCCGGGTACAACTTAAGACCATAAAACATTGGTTGGTAAACCGTAGTAGCTTGAGTTCTCATTGTTTCCTATCATTAACTTGCAATGCCATAGTTCTATGGGAAATATATATTTTGCAGGCAGAAGTCTGAGAATCAGTCTTAGCTATCTCAAGGATTCTGCACATGTCTTGTAATGAATTACGCAAAAGATCACTGCCATAGAACCTGGTGCCAGATGCCAGGTTCTAGTTCTGTTTTAGGCACAGAGCAGGGGTGAGTTCTACTTACTTTTACTACTGGTTTGCATTGTGCCTGCATGCGTGCGCATTTGCTTCGCTCGCTCGGGCATGCGTGCGCACATCACTTCTGATGATGTCCAGGTCAGTGGGCGGAGCCTCCCACCAGTTTTACTACCAGTTCTTGGGAACTGGTCCGAACCGGGGGCAACCTACCACTGGCACAGAGCCAGCTGGGTGCCCTTGGGTCAGTCACTCACTCTCAGCCCTTAGAAGGAAGCAATGGCAAAGTAATTCTGAAATCTTGTCAGGAAAGTTGCAGGGAATTGTCTACATAGTTGCCAGGAATCAAAACTCACTCAAAGGCTATGTCTTTTCACCTAAAAGTGGAGATCTGAAGAGCCTCTAGGTGCTGAGGTGCTCTCTTGAAATGTTTAGGACTGCAACCTTGATACAGTACTATTGTTTTGGATAGCCATCTGGATTATAAATATATTGGAAATCTTAGCAGCAATGTGATACATAAATAATAAATAGCATGGACCTACATGATGTTGCTTGACATTCCGACCCTGCTTGCAAGTTTCTCAGGACAACCATGGTCAAAGACAAAATATTGGCCTTATGTATCTTGGTATGGCCAGAAAGACAATATTTAGATAAAAACACACCTCTCTCCTAAATTACACATATTCTAATCTTATCAGTCATGCTGACAAATCAATTGCATAGAAGGTAGACAGACAAATAGAGCCATCATCAGGAAGACATTTGTACAATAATAATCTGAAGAGACCTTTTGAAATAAGATATATACTTAATAGACAGCAAAGTATTTTGCTTGGTATCCATTTTTAAATAACTAGATTAGAAAATGGGTACTTTGGGGTTTTTTTCCATATTCCAGATTTTATGATGTAATTCTGAGTTAAAATATATATACATATTTAAAAGCATTTGTAATAGGGAAAGTAATAGTCAAAGTATCTAAATTAGCAAAGGGTATGTGAGAAAGTGAAAGTGAGCTTTCTCATTTTAAATAGGCAAAAAGATATTGTAATGTGCAGACAAAACCTTATGTTATCATTGATTTTTCAGTTTTCTCCATTTTGCTGGTCATTTCTCATATCTGCTGACATTATAAATGTGTCTAGTCTTTCAATCCCAGATCCAGACTTTTGATTTTTTTCCCACATTTATCCACTTAAATCCCTCACTGCGGGCCTTCTATATATTGATATTTCACACTATAAGAATCCTGCTGAATTTCTAAATCAATCTCAAAGGACATTCTGACACATACTGCCAGCTATAGTATTGTTGAAAAGGATTTTCATAGTTTTCATAGTGCTTGACAGAACATACTTCATTCGAAATTATGCCACAGAACGCAAACACTGATTAGATTATTATTCTTTTATTTCTCTATTGAGATTTAAAAACTGCATGGCTTTAACATTAGAAGGCCACTGGAAAAATAAAGACAAATCACTTTGCTTGTAGCTTTTTCTTAGCTTGCATCTAAAAAGAAAAAAGTTTGTTTCATATGAAGGGGATGCAGGCAATTTTTTCTGATCACCAGACCACATTTTTTAATTTAATTTTTTTATTTGCCTTTTGAAGGTCATGATGGTGATGGAGTGTTGTTAATGAGAAGGATGTGGGTTTGGATTACCTGGCTGCATGTTCCAAATAGGTATCATAAGTCTATCAAAACATATCTATGTGATTTCTCAATTCATCATCATCATCCATCATCAATATCATGATGTTCATCATCATTATGTTCATCAACATTATAGACTGAGGGGAGCATATGTGGCTTGTTCAGGGTTAATGCAGAATAGGGGTGAGTAACCTTTCATTGGTGTAAAACTGATTAGGATGATGGGGATATGATCTAGGTCAGGGCAGCATATTAGATCTGAAGGATGCTTTAGAACAGGGGTGTCAAACTCACATCATCACAGCGGTGTCATGTGACATATTGGGACTTTTCCCCCTTTCGCTAAACCAGCTGTGGCCATGGCCAGCGCGTGATGCATCCGGCCCGCGGACTGGGAGTTTGACAGCCCTGCTTTAGAATATGCAGAGATACCGTCAAGGTTGACTTGCAAGGTGCTTCTTCCCGCTTGACAAGCTAACGGAGGGGGTATGGATATGATTAGAATATGTGGGAAGCTGGGAGGGAGAAAAGGAATTTATGTGAGCGTTTGCAGCCTGAGAAAATCTCGCAACCCCAAGGTCAGGCACTGAAGACTTTTGAAAGATGTGTAGACTGTTTTCCCAAAATAAAATGCTTAACCTGGATTGGTGGACAGTGGACACTGGGTGGTCCAGGGTAGGAAAAAGTTGTTGTTTTTTTTACTATGCTGCGCTTCACGCCAAAACCTGACAACTGGCTTTGCTTCTTCTGTGCCTCTATGGATCTGTCAGTAAAGTTTTACTCTTGGTAACAAAAAAATGTCCCAGGAGTTTCTTTTTCTGTACTTACCAATGGGACAAAGGGATGTAATTTTGCAACTCCTTACAGAGGGCAGTTGTGTGATCTCAAGAAAAGTTGCAGCTGCTTTAAAGAGTCATAGAAACATCTGTTTACCTTTCAGTCCCAAGAACTGTACAATCCATGTGTGCATTAGTGGATGGATTGATGCTTTTACTCATAAGGAAGACCAGGCGTTCCTGCATTTTGCTGGTTTTGTGACATCTCCTTATATGAAAGACAGCCTAATGGACCAAGAGCTGCAGAACACTCTTTTTGGCATATGGAGGCCACACTCGGGTAGGACCAGTACCCTTTGGGAAGTTTTCCCGGGTTTTTAAATGAAGGAAGGAAGAGGATGCAGAGGTCGGCAGGCCACATTGCTGTGAGTTTTTCTTTACCTGTGCTGCCCTGCTGGCAAGGCTGTTGCATGAGTAATTGTTTAAAAAGACAGATCTTTTCAGAGCATAAAAATAAAACCACCGCTATCTTTTTTTAAAACTTTCTTCTGGCAATGGAAACACTAATTCACACTCTGGAACAGGCAACCTGCTGCAAAGTCTGCCTTTCATTTATTTGTCCAATCGCTAGAAAAATACGGCAGCCAAAATCAATTTCACTCAATTGTTCCTCTTCAGAGTTTCAGCACCAATCCAATCTTGGCCTGTGTAATTCACAGGAATACGTACCAATATGAAATTTGGACTCCAGTTAAAAAGAGGCCATAGCTCGGTGACAGAGCACAATTTGGACATGTAAACTTCATCCCAGGTCTAAACTGTGGCATCTGGGACTGACTCGCCCCACTTGGGCTGGCAGAAAAGACATGTTGCGGGCCCCTTCAGCCAAGGAATTCCAGCTGGCAGGGTCCAGGACAAGGGCCTTTTTTTTTTGCTTTGGAGCATCTTACCCCCAAAGTGAGATCTACTCCCTCCCTTCTGACCTTCCACAAAGACCTGAAGACCTGGCTCTGCCAGCTAGCTTGGGGCCCCAGTGGGAGAGAGTCATACTGGAGGTGGTTGATGGATCCTGCTCTCTCGCTCCTCATCTTCCAACCGTAATCTTTTCCTGATTGTAATTCCATCTTATTATTTTTAGAAACATTTATGTGTTATGCTTTTATAGCTTTCAATGTTGTAAGCTGTGCAGAGTCTCCCCAAGGCGAGATGGGCAGCAAACAAATTTAATAAATAAATCTCAAGGTAGAGCTGGAAACATCTCTGTTTGAAATAGCAGAGTGCTCTAGTGGTCATCAGTATCTCCCAGGTTTCAGGCAGACTCATAGTTGGATGGCTGGCTGGCTGGCTGGCTGCTGATTGGAAATTCACTGGGTGACTTGAACTCACTCGCCCTGTCTCAAGCCAGCCTACCTCACAGAGTTGCTACTGGGATAAAATGAAAGGAGTTTCCTGTGGAAGTCATCTTCAACCATTCTATCAGAATAGAAGACTAAACAAACATACAGCAAGTTGTAAAGACAAAAAAGATCTTATCTGAAGCCTTGGGAGCCCTCAGATATACAGCATCAATACTGGGTAGCAAAAGATGATCCTTTCAGTACACTTACTGTACCATTTTTGCCTTTGAAAAAAAACCCAGCTAGTCAAACGTTAACTGCCTACAAAAGAGCCAGATTCTTGTTGTCCTCCTGTTGATATTACTGTCAGAGTCCCTTAGACCTTCCAAAACTAACAAAGTTAATCCAGCCAAAAATTAGTTTTTTGTCCATGAGCTAAATGCCAACAGTCTGTCCCATCTAAGACAAGAAACCTGGAATGCAACCCAATTAAATTCTGAGTATTCCAGGGGACACCTTTTTCTTGACAGATCCATAATGTGACATTTTTAAAAACCCAGAGCTAAAGAAAATATATACTTGATTATACATGTTATAACTGCAGCGAGGATTGTATTTACATAAAACTGGAAAGCAAAGAAAATTCCTATAGAGGGAGAAGTAATTAAGAAAATGTTGGAATGTGCAGAAATGAATAAATTAACACTGGCAATTAAAGAAAAGGAAGAATCAGAGTATTTTAAGGTATGGAGGCAATTTTATCAATGATTAGAGATATATATGAAAATATAATTAAAAATTTTGGGGAAAATGTTGTAGGCATAAAATGAATTAACATAAAAGTAAGAATTTGGAAAGAATATTATAACAAATTAAATGGAAGTATAAAGATATGATAGAAATATAGTAAGAGAATGATGGAGGAGGAAGTAGAGGACAGAAAACATGTACTCAGATGAAGCACTGAATGATTAATGATGTATATTTGTTTGTTAAAAAAATTAAAAAAACTTTTTTTTATTTTAAAAGTTTTAAAAAAAGTTTACAAACAAACAACAACCCAGAGCTCCATTTTTCTCATGGATTCTGTCCAACCCTAAGGGCAAGAGGCTTTCCAAGAACCAGTCTGGAAAGTTTCACTTGCAGATTGAAACCGATGAGCAAGCTGCAGCAGCAGGCAGCCTCTAACAATTGTCCAAAACTAATGCAAAAGTCAAGCTTGAGAGGATCAACAAGAATAAATTGCCAGCCAGCAGCGAGATGTCTTTTTTATAAAATCACTGAAATTTTATACCTGTTCCAGCAGTCCCATTAATCTCCCCAAAAGCAACATTTCAGAAATGAGATTTATCCTAGAATAAAATCTTCCTTCCAAGAAGGCCAATTAATTGGTCTTTTCCATAGAACTTACAAATGCCTATACTCCACAGAGATTCTCTGAGTTTTGTTTACAGTTTGGGATCTATTCTGTTGTCAGATTGTGGTGAATGGCTAAACCTTATTCCCTCCAGAATCTGCTGTATGCAAGCAAGGAAGCTGAGCAGCCTGGACATCAGGGGTGGCCACAGGAAGGTCAAAAAAAGATATAAAAAAAGGAAGGGCTTCAAATATGCATTTACCATCAGCTCCTCCCCTTTTTGAAAGAGGGAATAAATGTTTAGCTGTTAGGCCCAGTACTCTTCAATATCTTAGACAGGAAGATAGAAGGGGAACTCATCATATTTGCAGATGAAACCAAGTTGGCAGGAATAAGCAATTCTCCAGAACAGAGGTCTCCAAACTTTGCGGCTTGGCAGCCTGGTTGGGGGGAGGAGAGGGGAACTGGGTCGCTCAAGCAGTGGGCTGGTACATGTGGACGTGGACGTATGCACGCAAAGTTCCACTCACAGAAGAGAAGTCTTTGGGGTGCACTTTCATGCGTCTTCAGGCTTCTCCATGACAAAAGCTTTTGCAAAGGGACAGAATGCCTGAAACAGCATGAGATTGCTCCCACAAAGCCATTTTTTTTTTGTCTGTTTGCAAAAGCTTTTGGCATGGAGAAGAGAAGCCTTTGGAAGAGCGGTCTTGTGCTCCTTCAGACTCACTGAGGCTGCCCAACATTCCAAAAGCCGATTGGGTGTCCTGCGCAGGCAGCCTTGGTAAATCAGCAAAGCTGAGCAGATTGCACTCATCTCACTCAGCCTCTGCTCTGACCGCTCCACTCTTGGAGCATCGGGAGTAGGTGGCTTGGCAGTCTGAGTAGGGGGTGAGAGGGGAACCAGGCTGTGTGACTGGTGGGCCAGCATGCACATGCACAGATGCAGATCCACTCACACAAGACAGAAGAGAAGCCTTTGGAGTGCCACTTGGGTGAGTGGAGCTGCACACACATACTGACCCACCTCTCATGCTGCCCGGTTCTGAATAGGCCATGACCCGGTAATGGGCCACAGCCCAGGGGTTGGGGACCCCTGCTCCAGAAGATGGACTCAAGATACAGAAGAGTTTTGACAAACATGAACACCTGGCCCTATTTAACAAAATGAAATTTAAGAGTGAGAAAAGTAAGCCCCAAAATTTAGGCAAGAAAAACCAAATGCACAGGTATAGAATAGGTGGTAACTGGCTCAATAGTAGTAATTGCAAGAGGGATTTGGACTCCTAGTGGACAATCACTTAAATATGATGCAGCAGTGTGCTGCAGGTGCCAAAAAAAAAAAAAAAGCCAACACAGTCCTGGGCTGCATTAACAGAGAGATAGAATCAAGATCACGTGAAACGTTAGTACCAGCGGTATAAAGCGGTACTAACGTTTCACGTGATCTTGATTCTATCTCTCTGTTAATGCAGCCCAGGACTGTGTTGGCTTTTTTTTTTTTGGCACCTGTGGTAAGACCACATTTGGAATATTGCATCCAGGTTTGGTTACCACAATATAAAAAAGATGTTGAGACTTTGGAAAGAGTGCAGAGAAGAACAACAAAGATGATTAGGAGACTGGAAGCTAAAATATATGAAGAACAGTTTCATGAATTGGGTATGACTAGTTTAATGAAAAGAAGGACTAGGGGAGATGTGATAGCAGTATTCCAATATCTTAGGGGCTGCCACAAAGAAGAGGAAGTTAAGCTATTCTGCAAAGCACCTGAGGGCAAGACAAGGAGCAATCGATGGAAAGTAATCAAGGAGAGAACTAACCTAGAACTAAGAACAAATTTCCTGACAGAGCAATTAATCTGTGGAATGACTTCCTTCCAGAAGTTGTGGGTGCTCCAACATTGGACATTTTTAAGAAGAGATTGGACAGCCATTTGTCTGAAATGGGTCTCCTGATTAAGTAGGGGGTTGGAGTAGAACTTTCAAGTCCATTTTTCCAGTATTCTGTTTTGGAACCCTAACCTCAAGAAAGAGTGGAAGAGGAGGAAAGATGTCCCTGAGAAAAAGAAAAAGCAATTTTCCTGAACCTAGCCTTTTTGTTTATAAAAAGGTATCTTTAAGTCAGGGGAAGAAGTGAGAAAGAGATTGTTGGAAGCAAAGGTGGTATTCAGCAGGTTCTGACCAGTTCTGGAGAACCGGTAGAGGAAATTTTGAGTAGTTTGGAGAACCGGTAAATACCACCTCTGACTGGCCTCGCCCCCATCTATTCTCTGCCTCCCGAGTCCCAGCTGATCGGGAGGAAATGGGGATTTTACAGTATCCTTCCCCTGGAGTGGGGTGGGAATGGAGATTTTACACTATCCTTCCCCTGCCATGCCCAGCAAGCCACGCCCAGCAAGCCACACCCACAGAACCGGTAGTAAAAATTTTTGAATCCCGCCACTGGTTGGAAGGCAGAAGATCACTATGAAGGTTGAATAAAGACCTATGGTGCACTGACCTTGTGGGGATGAGGCCATGCTTGGAAAGGCAGATTGCAGTATACAGGTCAACAAAAGTGTAAACTGCCTGGATCTGTAGTAAAGACTTGTGCTGGTTTCTCTGAAAGATGGACATAAGGGTGAGAGTGCTGAATTGGGATCCAGAAGGAAAAGAGGAAAAGGGAGAAAAGTTAAATTGCTCCTAAGCCTCCAGATGAAAAGTGGAAATAGAAAATATTACTGCCCAGAAAGGAGTAGTGGAAACCTGGAACCAACTTCCAGCAGAGGAAATGGGTCAATCATCAGTAACTGCTTGGGATAAACACATGCTCATCATCCAAGAAAAATTAAAAATAAATAATAATAATAATAATTAAAAATAATAAACAAACTAAAAAGAAAACAAAAACAACAAGAAAAAACCTCAAAGGACAGACTCAGTGGACCACTAGGTCTTTTTCTAGGAAATCTGGTACAAGAAGAATTTATCTAGGTAATCACTGAATCACAGAGTATCAGAAATCAGTAACTAAAATGCACTGTCATGTTTGATGCTTTCCCCCCCAGGATCTGAGTCTGCTTCGTTGTGTCTGGTAATTGCCTCTCAATAACTGTTCTAATGAAGTTTGCTGTACTTGTGAAAAGCAAACTCGGTTCTTGTATACTTTGTTCCATCATAAACTTTGGGTCCTTCTGCTCATGGTGGATCTGTGCCCAGGATCCCTGTAGCATTTTATGGCAGATTAATGATTAAGCCACTGATTGTGATTTTTTTCTTTTTTCTTTTGGTCAGCAACCTAGTCCTTATTTCACCCACTTGTAATTGTTTTGAGCATCTGGCCATCTAAAATTAAAAGGAACTTTTCCTACTCCTATGGTTAATCCATCTGATTTTTAAAATATAGCATTGTTCTCGGATCTCACACCTTAAAATGGGTCTCCAGTGGAACTACAATAGTCAGCTATCATCACCATCATCATCCCTCAATTTACTGCCAAGTAAATCTCTGAAATGTGAGTTCTTCATTTGTCTTAAAACCAGTGTTAAAGAGAGGATATTGGACCACAACTTTCCTTTCCCTTGGAAATATGGCATTGACAGTAGAAATACCACAGGAGGGATGCAGGACCACATGGTGTGGTTACTCCCAGAGAACTCCTGGCCAGGGGTGATGGGGTGGGGAGGGCAACAGCAACATTAAGATTCCTGGCTTTAGGTTTTATCCTATGAACTTCCAGTCCTTTGCCACAATGTAAGTGTTCAAACCAGGGAAGAAATCTACTTACCTTCCTTACCAGTTCGGAAGTGCAAAGTCACATTCGCGTGCAGATCCTCTGCACATGTGCAAACCCTTCTGCGCATGCGCAGAGGGTAAAAAACACATTACTTCCTGGTTAAAACCAGGAAGTAATGACACCCGGATGGGTGGGCGGAGCCTCGCGCCGCCATCGCTACCGGTTCTCCGAACCACCTGCCACAATCGCTACCGGATTGCCTGATCCGGTCAGAACCAGGAGCATTTCACCCCTGGTTCAAACTGCTAAGGATGAATATAGGCGTTCTGTGACTAGTGAAAGTCTGGCCTCCATATTTTTCAATCCAGTGATCTTCGTAGCTGTATTTGTAATGACAAAGTTAGTTCTGAAACTTTTAGATCAAGGGCAATGGCAGTTTATTTCTGGGCAGTGTTTTAGTCACAAAGGAAATTATTTTTGATCGAAGTTAGCCAATTTATACATTCAGCCCAGTATTGCCAATAAAAGAAACAAGCAACTTCTGACACTCAATACTTTTGCAGGCGTTCAACTTCCAAAGAAATTGGGATGGGTAGGGGAAAAACAAGAGGCAATGTTTTTAACCCCATCTATTCTACAATCTACAGAATTTGCATCTTGAACTATACTGAATGCCACTTTTATGTCATCTGATAGTGAAGAAAAGGAGGATAGAAGATCTAAGAATTTGTATTATTAAGCAAACAAAATAACTCAGACAACACAAAGTTTATTAAACACTAATTAAATGTAATAGTAGAAAATTAATAACACTTTATTAAAAAAAAAATCTAAGAACTTCCTCTAAGCCCATCTGCCTGCAATGTATTCATGTGCTCTACAAGAGCGCTGCAATCCTTTCCCTAAACAGCCATCAGGAATGGATCTATTACAGCAGGGAAACTGAAAATCTGCTTTGTTGCACAGCACTTTCTCCCAGTAGGATAAATAAGCATGACACAACCTTAATCTTATTCGGTGCCTGCTCTTTTTAAGCAACTGAGTCAATCTGCCTTCTCTTTACTTGCAAAATTCCATGAAACCAGAATGTTGGTTTTCTATTCGTTTGTTTTGGCTGAAGACTATGGTTGGCTTTTGAGTGGCAGCCTGGAGATGTCACAGCCAAATTGGTTCATAATGAATTCAGAATTAATTACTATTACATTAATAGGTTGACATGTCTATTATTTTTTTTCATATTTCCCCCTTCTGTCTAATTATAAATTACATTGGGAGGGACCCATATCCCTGAGGTAGGATAAAGGACACAAGATTGTAAGACACTAACACAACTGAAAGTTCAGTATGTATGGCTCATGATTAAAATATGCCATGCTTTGGTAAAACTAATCTGATTGTATTATGCAGTGAGCACCTTCAAATCAAATGCAAAATAAGAGGAAGGAGAGTTAAGAAACCATAAAGTAGCTGTCAGCATTAATCTTGTCAGGGGCAGGGGTATCACTATTTACAGTATAAGTATGTTCCAGTATAGGCTGCAAGAGAGTGAAATGTTGGTGTGTTTAGATTAATTAATAGTTAATTAATAATTAGAATAGATTAGTTTCTTGGCTAAGCTGGTATCCTATTGCAACATAGGCTGATGGGAAGTTCAGCAACTATTTCCTAGAAATGCAGGCAGCCAAAATACTGACAGCAGGTACCCATTTAGCCAGTAGCAAATACTGTAGAAGCCGCTGTTGAAAACAATTGTACAAATGCAGGTTGAAGGCACAAAGCACAATGTGAAATTATTAAAGATTAATAACCACAGTAAATTATTCACTTGAATATGATCCAAAAACCAACAGATCTGCTGTACGTTTCAAAGGCAGCTAGAATAGCGATGAGAAGAAGCTTGGCTAAATCTGCTTTTTTAAAAAGATGTATCTGCATTCCCTTTCAATTCTACTGGAGCTTCTTCTTGTTCTTGTTGCTGCTGCTAACATCTGTCTTTTGAGTCTGCAAAACTAAACCACTTACAGTAGGCTCCTAATGTACATCTTAAAGGATCTACTTGTCTTCTACAGACCCTACACATCTACCAACTACTCACATCCTGGACATAAATTGTTTCAATTTCTACTCTCAAAACGACATTATAGGGCACTGCACACCAGAACAACTAGACACAAGGACAGCTTTTTCCCAAATGCCATCACTCTGTTAAACAACTAATTCCCACAACAGTCAGATTATTTACTAAAACTGTATTACTATTATTCTTCTCATCCTTCCTAGTACCCCTCTCTTCCCACTTATGACTATTTATTTATTTATTTATTCAATTTGTATGCCGCCCCTCTCCGAAGACTCAGGGTGGCTCACAATGCATTTAAAATCATTATAAAAAACATTTAAAAATTAAAAACATTAAAAACATTAAAACTCGTTCACACCATTCATGGCCGGATCTCACCGGATCGCAATAACCATGTTGTTTGTATCTTTACAATTTATATTGTTTAATTTGTTTCCTAGTACAACTTGATTGCTTATTAGTAACCTATAACTATCAATAAGTATTGTATCTTATGATTCTTGATGAATGTATTTTATTTTTTCTTTATGCACGCTGAGAGCATATGCACCAAAGACAAATTCCTTGTGTGTCCAATCACACTTGGCCAATAAAAAATTCTATTCTATTCTATTCTGCAGATATACTTGTTGGGGACTGGGAGAAGCAAAAGTTTTTACTTTGAAAAAGGAAATAGTATCTGGTTTTCAGTTATTTTTTAAAATTATACTGGTATGTTTAAAGCTTCTAAGGTATACATTTCAATCTATGGATTCAATCATATCTACATAACTGTATTGTCTGCCTGCCTGCCTGCCTATCTATCTATTCTTGTTTCAGGTGATGGCCACTCTTAAACAAACTGTGCAATTGAATACCAGCACAATCACGCTCTTCAATATCTGTTATTGCAATAATATTTTCCTATATGTGACATTGCTCCACAGATAGGGTACATCCAAGAGAGCTATAGGGATTGAGCTAGAACCGAAACATCCTAGTTTAAAATCCGACCTCAGCCATACATTCATTCAATTAAACATAACCCATTTTCTCTCCCTCAACCTCAGTTTCCCCCTTTCCAGTAGAGTAGATAATGTCTTTCAGGATAGCATTCAAAATGGCAGGCAGAGAGTGACTCTGGATATTTTCAAGCAAGTGAAGACTATTACAGGCTGGATCCAATCTGGGTCAGAATAGCTAGATTTAAAGCTGCTTTCAGTATGCTTAAGATCGAATGCAACCAGAAGAAATTAGGGGCAGTTTGCAGTCTAGTAGTCTAAGATTTCAGTTAATACATCTATTATGATTGCCACAATGTTTCATGTAGGTCTTATTATGAATTTTAGGGAAAGGGAGGGATTTAGGAATGGATCTTCCTCTTGGAACACAAATGTCAGATTGTGTAAAATTGTCAGTACAGAATTGGCAGTTTGTTTGCTTAGCATGGAACATACCCTTAAAAAACAACGTATGTGGCCCCATATCCATGGAGAATATCTTTATTACTAAGGAAGTCCATCAAAAAAACTTTCCCATCATCTTCTCTCTGTCCTCAGTATTCAATACCCATGATCCTCCCCCACCCCCATTATGTGGAAGAAAAAGATAGGAATTAATTTCTTCCCTTAATTTCATTCAGTCACTTCAACATAAAGTCTTGGATTCTGAATGATGAAAAGACTTGAAATAAGTATTATTTCCTTTCTTAGGAAAGAAAGTAAAAGCCAGCCAGCCTTCATGTAATATTTGTTTTTGGCTTAGTGCAATGTTACAACCAAATGCTGTGGTTTGTGAGTTAGTTTGTGGCTTAATTAACCCCATCAATTGTGGCTTAATCAATAACCATGATTATGACTGAGGGCTTCCTGTTTGCTGCTGGCCGCCGCCAGACGTTCCTTAGGGATCGTCAGCTTCCACTGCCTGTTAGAGCCGCCTTCACAACGGAACGGCGGCTCGAAAAAACTCCGTTCCCATGAGGAAACGGAGATAGAGCCGGCAGGGGTGGGTAGAACTCTCTGCAGAGTCCCAAAAGTTTTTCTTTTACTTTTGGGATGGAGCGGATGAGATGCCCCATATCCCCAGCCGTTGCTCCGGGCTTTGGGAGACCTCTGCTAATGCAGAGCCAGGCGTCAAAAGCAAGCTTGCGAATTTGACAGATTACTCAAAGAAAATGTGAGCTGGACCTGTAATACTGAAGCGCAAGTATTTTACTTATCTTTTAAAAATTACTTAAGAGAATAGAGGAAGAGAAAGAGGAAAAAAGTTTCTTTTTAAAATGGCGTCTGCCGCGGCTGGAGAAGAGTTTGAGAGGGAAAGTTCTTCCGTTTTTTATTATTACAATGTAGCGGAATAAATACCACTGGCTACATTTGTAGACAAAACTCCGCTCCTGTTTTTGTTTTTCTCTTTTTTCCCTGGAGGCTTGAGTGTTGCTGGCTGGAAGTCTTTTGTCTTGTTTTTTTTTTTTCTCCTTTTAACAAAGCCTGCTTAGGCGGAAACATGGCACTGAGGCTTGTGAAGTCAGACAAACAAATAGGTGGGGGGGATTCCCCCACCAAGAATTTAAAGCAATATGTTTTAACTCTTCAGTCCCAGAAACCTGATTTTAATATAATAGAATTTCTCTTAGAGGAGATTGAAAGAAGGGATGAGATTGTGAATCAGCAACTTGAAAAATTTAAGCAGGAAACTAAGGAATTGGTGAAATCCAAGTTTGACTTTTTGCAGCAAAAAATTTTAAAATTGCCAGAATTCATGATTCGGTTGGATACAAATACTAATTTACTAGAGTCAAAAATGGATGAAATTCAAGATAAATTGGACAATAGATTTCAAAAAATTGAAAATGATTTGTTAAATATTCAGGATTATAGTTCAGAAGAAAAATTTAAAATGGATGCTGACCAAAAGTCTGGTAATGTAGAATATCTGGAACAGAGGATTCAAAAAGAGGTTCTAAAGATACAATATAATTTCACAGAATATGCAATAAGACTTAGAGGTTTGCAGGAAAATAACAGAGATGACTTAAGGAAAATATCTTCTGAATTTCTAGCTGGGATTTTAAAGATTCAACCTGAGGAAGTGTTTTGTAGGATTGACAGAGCTTATCGAATAAACTCTTGGACTGCCAAGCAAAGGCAATTGCCTAGAGATGTGGTAATCTATTTTTCAGATAAAGAAATTAGGAATAAAATTGTGCAAAATTCCTTCAATTCTAATTTGCAATTGTATGGAAGAAAGATTTGGATTTACAAGGAACTCCCACCTAAGATATTAATGGAAAGGAAGAAATTTGGCTTTCTGGTGTCTGAGTTAAAAAGGAGAAATATTCAATTCCGGTGGGACGTCCCAGTTGGTATTATATTGAGATATCAAGGAGAAAGATACCAGTTAAATACTGTTGAAAGGGCGGAAGAATTTTATCAAAATAGGTTGAAAATGAATTTAACGTCTTCAGATATAATACAGGATAAGCAGAAGGAGCTGGAACTAAAGACAGAGACTGTACCAGATAAATTGCCTTTGGATTTATCGGATACCCCAGCTGGATTATCTACAAATTTGAGAGAAGTGCCATCTGATTTTAATGTGATGACTTATCAAGGCAAGGACAAGCATGGAAACCAATTAGAGGATATACAAGGGATAAAAAAGAAATGCGAGACACAAAAAATTAGGATGGAGGTCAAACCCACAAAAAGAAAACAAAAAAAGAAATAGGTTGTACAAAAATAGAAATTTCTAACCCAAGCAACAGTGAAGCCAGTGATTTTAAAATATGAATGATTATGTGAAAACATAGAGGAGGCGACATATTGGTCAATATCATCCTGAGGATAGTGGCAGATCTCTGCATTGCCGTAATTTTGGGACATGGAAAGAGCCTCAAATTGATGGTTTTGAATTATCTATTTTGAAACTTCTTTTTGTGTTGATAAATATATTATAATTATCTTGAATTATAAGGCAAGAGAATCACATTGGGACATGCAGAAGATCGGGTTGTTACCCAATACGATGATGGAAATTAATAATCCTGATGAAACCCACAATTATTATTATATGGAATACAATTATAATGTCACTCGGGTGGTTGTTTTTACTTTTATATATATAAGAAGATGTTTACTACTGATGGGGGCAGATATGATTGGAGATCTTGAATAAACTGTTGCATCCGCAAGCTATGTTACCCTATTATGGATGTTGGTTTTAACAATCCAGTGGAAAGACTTCAAGAAGATATTATATGGACTATAAATTTAAAGTTATTGTCTTTTCTTTTTTTTTATTTAGATATAATGGAATATATATATATATATATTTTTAAGTAGTGTGGGCAGTGAATTAAAGATATCAAGAATTGTTGTGTATGGTAAATTTGTAAGACAGTGGGTGAATAAGCTAGCTACAGACTGATTAGTTTAAGAAAAGGGATTTTTAAGTGATACATTTAGGGGAGTGGAGGAAATGGATAGAGTGGAATAAATGTTAAATTAGATTTTATGGGGAGCCCGCTTTGAAATGTTATTAAAGTAGGACTTATTGTATAGTTTTAAAGTGGAAGGTGGTTTTGAATTGTTGCAATAATGCATAGATATAAAACACTATTATGCTAAATTAGAGTTATTTTATAATAGTTATAGTATAATGTGTTTGTTTTTTTTTGTTTTGTTTTTTTTTTTCTCTTCTTCTTTTCTGAAATGTATGGATAAAGGGGGATTTATAATACTTTTAGTAAGTAAAGGTCAGTATTTTGAGGAGGGAGTAAGTAATCTGTTATGAATTAGGGTTTTTTTTTGTTACGAAGAAGTCACAGGGGGGGAAGGGTGGGGAGGGGGGGTTAGGGAGGGGGGGGAGGGGGGGAAAAAGGGGGAAAAATTTGTATTTGAAAACCTTTTCAATAAAAAAAATAAAATAACCATGATTATGACTGAGCACAGTGTATAAGTCCAGTGTGTTGTATCAACTGATATCCATTCATGTTCATTTTTGTTCACCTTCTTCTCTGTAATGCATGAAACGTATTGTAGAATCCATATTTCTCCATGGCTGAAACATCTCATTTGGGTTCATTAATTTCACTTTCCACTCAAGGTCATAGTCAGCCTGGCAGGGTTCACACTAATTTTCCATGGAAAAATTGTGCTCTTTAACAGGCCAACTGATGCTGGCTTACATGCTGCAAAAAGCACAACAAGAGAGGAAATAGAGTCCCTTTGTTCTGAAGCCACGCACAACCTGTGTTCGCTTTCACCGTCTCTCTCCTCCTGTCCTTTTTTTGAGTTTGTCTGTGCATCTCAGATTTGTCACCTTGTTCTCAGAAGCAATAGTGCAACATTTTCCTCACACGCCTGGAAAAGTGTCTATTTCCAAATGACACCTCCTGCCACTTTTTAAATCTTTGTTCTTGCACTTGGTTTAATCTGCACAGTGCTGGCAGCGCTTTTGAAATTTCCACCTTAGTATTGAGCCAATCTTTGACTTGTCAGCCTCTGTTTTCAAACATCGATGAAAGTGAATCAGTGCAGTATCCAAGCAACAAGAGAAATGGCCACATTGAAGGAGCTTTTTTCCCCCCCTGAACTCCAAAAGCCCAGGAGTATCACTAGAACTTAACCATGAGGGAGAACGAATTCATTTTTAATGTTGAGGGGGCTTGCACTGATGGAGCTCAACCAATCTCATTGTACATACATTGTGCACTGAAAATAAAGATTTGAATTTGATTATTATTGCCACCTCAAGTGCTATACTATAGGACCGTGATGGCAAACATATGGCACACATGCCAGAGGTGTCACACTAGCCGTTGCCCCAGCTCAGCTCTTCTGCACATGAACGCGTGCCTCCTGCCAGCCAGCTGGTCTTCGGGTCTCTGCCGTGCATTCACAGGGGCAGGGTGCATGTGGTGTGTGTGTGGCATGCATGCATTACATTTGGGGGGGTGCGCACATGCACACGCACATTTGCATGCACCCACACATGCGTGCACACGCGCTTTGGGCACTCGGTCTGGAAAAGGTTAGCCATCACTGCCATAGAACTCCAACTGTGGGAAAACCATGTTGCTTGGTAACAGTTTAGATAAAATATGACTTTTTTTTTGTTTGTTTCTGGAGGAATCCCTCACGTGTGATATAGAATAGTGTAAGACGTTTCCAAGTTCAATCCTGGAATCCTTTCAGCCTTGACAAGAAAGCTAGAAAACCCCTCTGAGAAAATCAAAATAGCTGTTCCAAATATTGTCCTTTTTATGGGTGTCTGGTATGTTCTAACAGAATTTTTTTTCTCCTGCATGGAAAATCATTAAACATCGTAAGAAATTGTAGGTAACTTCAGCTCTGTGTGGAGTGTGCCTTGCAGCTTCTCCAACCATAAGAAAATAATAATTATACACAACCAGTTCAGCAAAATTACTACATTTTTAAAAAAACAAAAAGAGTGCAACGAACTTTCTAAGACAGAAAACTAAAGGCATAGGAGAAATAAGAAAGTTTAAAAGTTATCTTTTTTGCAAACTGTGGCACTGAAATTGAATGGTTCATTTCCTGCTTTGGGCTGAAGTCCCTGTAGGTGTCTGCAAACCTGCAGAGGTATGCAGAAAAAGCAATGTCAAAATATTAAAAACTGCTTATTCATTGGATCACAGGTTCTTTATTTTCATTTTTTTTGTTCCTGCATGTTCTGTCCCCGTCTGACACACGCACACCAGCAGTCGACCAAGAATTAAAATAAACCAACAGACAAGAATTTCCTTTGATAACAGAATTGGCAGCAACCCAGTGGCTGCTTGCCAATAGTTTTTACTTACAAAGGGAGGTTTATCTCCTCCGACCGAAAACATCAAAGTCCACAAAAGCCAAAGAATAGTCAAGTCCAGTCCAAAAAATCAGTCCAAGCAGAGCATATAACAGAGTTCCAGAAATACAGAATGACTTGCTAGCTTTCAGTTTTGTCCGTCACAAAGCCTGAATGGCCACCACACCCCCTTTTATCCCCTGTGGGGTGTGGTCCAGTGACTCAGCTTAATCTCTGGAACGCCTCCTTCTCTGATGCGTGCGCTTGTCTTTCCGACGCTGTCGGGGATCCAGCCAAGACTTATCTCCGTCGCTGTCTAACTGCGGCTGCTCGGAAATGCCTGGCTCCTGGCCTATCTCTTCTCCTGCGGAAGACACCTGAGGCATTGCCAGAGAGGAGGGTCCTGGAGAGGGAGGCCTTGCCAACTCCTCTCCTTCACTTTCGGAGTCTTCTCCCTCCGATAAGACGGGCTCGGGGGTCGGAGTCACAACACTGCACAGATAAAAATCATTCTGAAAAAAATATTGACAATTTTTCACTGTGGTCTTCTGAGGGAGTAATGATAAATTAAAACATTTCTGAATGAGTGGAAGCAACTTCTGCAGCTAAAACCAAAGGACCATCAAATAGACCAGTCCCACAGAATTTATCTGGATAAGGAGAGGATGGGAAATTACACATCTGTACTCTGGATGCTACATCTAGTGAGATTATAGGACATTGGTTTTCCACAGGTTTGAACACTGTAAGACAAAGGGAGCCATCATGATCTTAACCAAGATCTTAACTTTTTAAAGGACACTGATCTTTCTCATTTTCTTTCTAATCACTTTCAGAAATTATCTATTTCTAAGGATGTTAGAGATTATAAAAATCTTTTGCTGACACTAGCACTTAAATGTTAATGATTTATGGATTTGCACATGTGTAAGGGATAGCTTAATAAGAAGAGATACTTGCATTTAATGTTACGGAGTAATAAATTAGTAGGTTTGTACTTGTGATGAAGATCAGAAGTTACTTCTTTGCATTTCTTTTTCTTTTCTTTTTTTTATGTATATCTACTACTCTTTTTTCTTTCCTTTAACCTTCTTTCAGAATTTAATTGCATTTTTAAAAAATGAAAGATACTGACAGTTAGGAACTGAGATTTTGCTTCCTTTTGTAAAAAATAATACTTTGGTGGCTTTGATTATGCTGTCTGTGCTTAGATGAAAAGAATAGTGATGACATCTGCAGCTGTCTCTCTTCACTGAGGGAACACTGAAGCTGTGTGGAATGCCTTTGATGGAGAGAATAGTGCTTTTTTCTGAGCTACGGAGCCAATGCTGGTGGTTCCATCTTCTCCCCCAATCACACAGTCTCAGGAGATGTTATTCCAGAAGGCAGGTGCCACAATAGAGAAGTTATGTTTCCTAGGTTGCAAAGAATGCCATTGTTTAATCAAAGTGATCCAGAGCATGACAATGCTGCTAGCTCATACTGGCAGAAAATTTGCAAGCCCCTCAAATTTCCTGGTCCCATGTCATGTAGAGGTTTATAGGTAATAACAAGCACCTTGAATTACACCTGGGTGCATAATTACACCAGATGCAACTTGCAAAGCAGAGATGCAACACTGAGGCATGCCCAGCATTACCTGTATCACTATATTCCAGACCATTGAAGCTTCCAAGCGCTCTTCAAGGGCAACTTCATGTAGAGTGCATTGAAATCATTCAGCTGTGAAGTAACGAGAGCATGAGTGACTGCCTGAAGGGCTTTTCCCATTCCCAGGAAATGACACAACTGGCACACAAGATGAAGCTATGCAAATGCCTTCTTGGCCACCGCTGCCACCTGCTCTTTAAGCAGAAGCTGTGAAGCTAAGAAGGCCCTCAGATTGTGCACTACTCTTGAATAGGGAAGTACAATCCTATCTAAGGTTAAAGAAGAAAAAATCACCAAGTAATCCAGAGCCATTCAATCTTGATAGAATTGAGAGGTGGGGTGTGTCAGTTTTTGAGAGTTTCTAGCCTGATAATTTAATCATTGTACCAAATGGCTCTTAGGAAACTATTGGCTATGTTTGGTCAAAATCAAAGTAAAAAAAGCTATTACAAATATTGATGTGTGTGTGTGTGTGTGACGGATAGTAGGGGGAGATAGGGAAAGAGGGAGAGATTTATATGCAAGAACTTTGTGGTTACCTCTTTGACATAAAGCCCCATTTCTTGGCACGTTCCTGACAGGAACATTACTACAGATCACTTCATCCACAGAACAAACAGTTACAAGTGGCCTTGTAGTTATTTCTGGGATCTGTAGAAACAGAGAGTCCTTTGGCACCAATTGTGCTTTTCGACTTCAAGAGATACTAATGTGAAAAGGAGGGCTGAGAACTTCCCTAATAAGTGATTGACTCGAGAAGCTGTAAAAATAAAAGTGCAGAGAGAGGTGCTGTTACAGGCTGAATCTCTCTTGTCTTGGAGGAAATTAAAAAAAAGATATCAGGAGGAAATGGCTGTATTTGTGGAAAAAGAAGGCTATCCTGATGTTTAACTTGACCCTGCTTATAAAAGCAAAGGAAGACCAATCCCAAACAAAAATTCTCTTTACAAGAAATTCAGAGCATCTCTTATTTTAAAGATAAATCATTTGGTGAAAAACTTGATATCTTTTCAGATAAACAGAGTAGAAATCCTGCCTCTTATTCTGCTGCAAATATATTCATCAATTAAAGCAGAAGTTTTTGAAATCCATTGGAAGTGGCCAGTTGTCCATCTTGGCATTTGTAGCCAGCTCTCAAGATTGTGCAGGCTGCCTACAGAACAGATGCTGCTCTGGAGACATTACCATTCTGAACATAAAACCTATCAGTCACAAGGCAAGAAATACATTTATGTGCATCTATCATGTACATCTATACTATTGCCAGAAACCAGAAATGACTGAAACAGAGTTCATTCAGACAAGGGTTTTTTGGCTCCTTCCTCTTACTACAACCCCTCCCCACACTGAACTCCAACCAAGGTTACCTAAAGCCAGTAATCTCTAATAGCCCAATAAAAAATACTTGATGCTATACCAGCCTGGGCAACTATTACTTGTGAAATTATTTTCCATATGTGTGAGGAAAATATTTTACAAATTAAAAAAAAAAGATCAAGTTTCCTTAATTTTTGACATATTTGTTTTGGAGAAAATAGAAGCTATTGGGGAAATTTGGCTGACTACCACAGTATCAGAGATTCTGAGGTTGTTTAGGTATTAAATTTATCTGCATTCTACTCAAGACATCTTTTAACAAAAATGGGAAACATCAAAATGAAATAAAATAAGTGCTGTCCGTTTGCTTCTAAATCCAGCAACTATGGCTATGCTCCTCTGTCTCACTCCTATACCAACATGGCTTATCTCAATTATTCCATTCATCTCTGGTATTTTAAAATTGTTCATCTGCATTCATATCAAGTGCAGTGAAACCTCAGAAGATAGTTATTGTTCTGTTTATTTTCAATCCGTTTCTCCAAAAAGATGTTCCAAGGCATATCAGCTGTGTGAACGAAAGGCAATCAAAATCGGCTGCACGAAATGACATTTGGAATCATAATTGCATCGTTCAGAGAAAATAGATTGCCAAACAATATTGCTTCATTTGTACCTGGCTTAATAATGATAACTCGATTTTAAAATTATGAAGACATTCCTAGTCCTTCAAATCATCCCTCAGTCTGCTTCAAGCTTCCCTTTTTGTTTCAATCAACTCATGCCTTGCATTTGTAGACATGGATTCAATCTACTGGAACTTGTCAATTCAGTATTGTTATTGTTAGTAGCAGCATAAAAATCAAATAACAAACATAATGTTATCATCATCTTCAACTTCATAAGTATCCTAGCTGCTAGATTAAATTGGTATTAATATTAGGAAGGATTGCAGAATTGGCAGTCAGTAAAATAAATTTTAGTTAGTCCCAATGGAGTGTATCTGCACCTACAAAGATCAGAATAGGGCAAGCAATGACATTCCCTGAGAAAATTGGATTTTGAAGAAGCAGGATAGGAAGAGTATTGTGCTTTGGTGTTGGGGAAGACTTCTAAGAACAGCCAACAAAAACAAACAAATGGACCACAAACTAATTAACATAAAGTTCTCACTTGAGACACATGTGAGCAGGCTCAAATTATCCTGGCTCAGATAATTCAAGTCTTATGCAAAGACCCAGCTCTCTGGGAAACACTCTGATGCTAGGAAGTGTAGAAGGAACAAGAACTGGATAGCCAGCCGCAAGGTGGATGGACTCAATTACAATAGCAGTGAAGGGACTGTTGGAAGACCCAAAAGGCTATCTTAGGGACAGATCACCATGGAAAAAAACTTATTTGGTCATTAAGAGTCGAAATCAAACTTGATGGCACTGTAGCAGCAATGGTCCTACTTTTCTGACAGTGGGGTTTGCCATGCTCCTCCTAATAAGTCTTTTAGGCAATTGCCAAGATAAATAATGTCCACCTTTTCTGGTAGCTTGTGCCTTGGTGAATGTATCAAATTCTACCTAAGCAGATATGAAGAAGTGGTAGCAACTCTTCATTATCTCAAGATTCAGTAACATTGTTGCTGCATTCTGCCTTAGGCTGTTTTTTGTGGATTTTTATGGAAGCTCAGTTGATGCCAAACTCAATAGATCAGGTTTTGATGAGTTATAAATTGCATGAATCCTTCAGTATCTCTGCTAGTTCTCAATAGATACATTGCAATGTGACAGAACTGATACGCAAAACTCTTAGCAGCTTGATTCTGCATCCCTAAACCTGCCTTTTCCTCTTTGTCCGGTTACTATCATTAATGTAAATTATGAATGTCTTCTTGGAGATGCTTTCCATGCTGCAACTTGGAAAAAAGAGAAATTGTATGCTAGAGGTCTTATAAGTAAGTGGTATTCCCACAGAGATTAATCAAAATTGAAATCTAAATAATTTCCAGAATAGCTACAAAACGTTCCTCTTGGGTTGTGTGATCAGTTGCAAAGATTCGCCAGGAATCCAAATATATTACAATGTTTGTAAAGATATGTCTTTGAGGGTTTTTTGACCATTTTTTTTGCAGATTTCCACAACTTTATCAACATCTCAAAGTTGAATGCAGTTTTGTAATATGACAAAAAAGCGGGTATCTCTGGAGAACGTGTCCAAATTCCAGATATTATGATGGCCTTCAATTTCTATTCTCTCACAAATTTACAGATTCTCGAATGCTTCCAATAAATAAGCAAGAATTTAAAATCATATATAGAAAAATATCTTTCCAGAGGAGAATAATGATCCAGTGCAAGGGCAAACATATCTGAGGATATACTTTAGCAGGTGAAAAAAAAAATAATTTAGGCAAGATAGTATAGCAAGTTTCTTGTCAGGAAGTGGTGACCAGTATAAAAACTTGAATTTTTAAATTTTGTCATGCGAAAACCCTCTCTGAGGTTGTCATTCTCAACCTGGGTTGAAGACAAAAGACAACTTTTTTATTTATTTTTTTTATTTTTATTTATTTTTATATGCCGCCCTTCTCCAGAGACTCAGGGCGGCTTACAATGCGTTAAGCAATAGCCTTCATCCTTTTGTATATTTTATACAAAGTCAGCTTATTGCCCCCCACAAACCGGGTTCTCATTTTACCCACCTTACAAAGGATGGAAGGCTGAGTCGACCTTGAGCCTGGTGAGAATTGAACTCGCAGTAATTGCAGGCAGCTGGATGTTAAATGCTGCCTTAGTAGGAGGCATTAGCCTCCTACGCCACTCAGGCTCCTAAGCAACTGAGAATCAGAACATTCTGCTCATCTAAATAAAATTCACCAGGCCTCAACTAGTAAATATTTTCTGACATTTTCCTGACACTAGCCTGAACAAATACAAGAGTAAAAACTATGTTGATGTTGGGAGTTTCTGTGCAACATATTTCTTTATAGTGGAAAAATGAAAGAAAAGATAAGAATAAAGTATATTTTGTTAAGCAGGCCATGTCTTTTGAAGGAAAATAAGCAATAAGCAGCTCAGACATTTTTTTCAGCCTCTCATCCTGGAGATTTGCAATTAAAAGGATTGAAAATCATTGAAAGAGTATTACAAGAATTGAAAATGGATCCTTTGATGTGCTACTTTCTGACAGTTTATAGACGTTATCTCCTTGTGTCTCTTGTTAAACCAAGTTCAAAAATCTTTAAAACAAAAGTTTTAAAACTACAAAAGTTTCCAAAGATTTATTGACTGAAATGAAAGTGTGATTAAAAGCACATATTTAATTTTCCCTTTTTGCCTGGGAGAAAAAAAGAAAATATGTTTCATTCAACAACTAAGTGGCTCAGTGACTGAGCTGTCCTTGGTACTAAATTTCTAGGCTTTGCATTCAGTACAGATAGTTTTCAACTTACAATCACAATTGAGCCCAAAATTTCTGTTGCTAAGTGAGACATTTGTTAAGTGAATTTTGCCCCACTTTATGACCTTTCTTACCACAGGTGTTAAGTGAATCACTGCAGTTTTTAAATTAGTAACACAGTTGTTGAGTGTATCTGGCTTCCCCATTGACCTTGTTTGTCAGAAGGTCACAAAAGGGTCACATGACCCTGGGAAACTGCAACTATCATAAATATGAGTCAATTGCCAGGCATCTAAATTTTGATCATGTGACCATGGGGATGTTGCAATGGTCGTAAGTGTGAAAAATGGTTATAACTCACTTTTTTCAGTGCCATTGTAACTTTGAACTGTCACTAAGTCTGATGACCTGGGGCATGGCACAAAGGCAACACAGCTAGAGAGTAAGTATGAGTCCCTTCATTAGCTCCAACTTTGCCCCCAACATCTTGTTTACTCTCCGGTCTGGAGAAAAACTCTCCCACAAAACTGTAACAGCCATTGGCTGAAAATACTCCAGTCCAAGCGTTATAAACAGAAAACTTCCAACTATAAATCCAACAAAGCAAGATAAGGTAATTAATCTGGCAGGGCAAGCAAGATAAGGTGTTCCAGAAGTGAAGTAGCACGGCAGTAAATCAAACCAGTTGGGAGGATGCCAGGAACTCAGATAAAGCAGTTAACACAAGATGACCTCAGCATTTGTTCCAGACAACCGCCCTTCCCATTTGCCTCTCCTTTAAACTCCATCCCCAGGTGTGCCTTGTGAAGGGAATCGGGCCCCTTTCCTCCCTCGTAAGCCATGCAACCCACATTGCTCTCTTCTCTGTTCTTCCTTGTGTGCCCTAGGATGAGGAGGGGGTGGGTCTTGGTCTTCATCTGAACCCCATCTCCCTTGTTCTACCTCTCCCCTGCTCTGCCCAGCCTAACTTTGCCCTTCCCCAGTTTCCTCCACAGCCAACGGAGCCACTCTCTCGCTTTCTGTCAGCTGCTCATCTTCCCCTTCGGATTCAGACTCCGATGGGAGCATGACACTAAGTGAACTGTTGTAAATCAAGGACTACCTGTAGAAGAAAGCGTGCAACTCTTTTTAGTTTAGGAAACAAAAAGCAATGACAGGCAAGACAGAAGTGCATATAATTATTCATAGTGCAGAGAAAATTAGGAGAAAGATTTTCTATATCTTTCTCATAATCTAAGAAACCCAGATTCTTCATTGATACTACGGAGGGAGACTTGAGACAGATAAAAGGCACTTGTTCTTTAAAACAATCACAACAAGCAAGCAAAAACAGCACATGGTTAAACTATGGAATTTGTCATTACCAGCTGCAGTAGAATTTGGCCTTCCAAAGAAGATTAGACACAAAATAGAAAAGAAGGCTGTCAATGGCTACAGGTGGATTTTATCCAGTTATGACCTTCATAACTTTGAAGGGCCGAATGAATTGCACATAGGATACTGAAGGAACTTGCTGATGATCTGACCAAACCTTCTTGCATTATATATGAGAAATACTGGAGAACTATTAAAGTGCCAAATGACTGGAGGAGGGCAAATATTGACCATATCTACAAAAAGGTGGAAAAAAGAAGCAAACTATGACCAGTCATTTTGATCAGGGATGTTAGTTTATGTTTATGTTAAAGCAAACCTTCAAGTATCCTGAAAGCAATGTGGCACTGCAATTACCAGAAGTCAACATGGATTTGTGAAGTACAAGCCTGAACAGACTAATTGTAGCTTGCTCTATTCAATTTAACTCTGATAGATAACTTCTTTAATAGATTCTAGGGATGTTATAGCAAAATATATGATATGGTATCCATAAGCTACTTTTCCAAGCTGGTTAAATGGTGACTAGATGGCATGGCTGACGTGCGTACGTAACTTAGTGGAGGGCTAACTTATGGGATCAGATGGACATTTGGCTGGCTGATGTGGGCAAAGAAAAGTTAATGTTGTAAGCATTGATTTGATCATTCTGATACTCTTTGAATCTTATCAGCATTTCACAGCCAAAGATGAAGCCAGTAGTACTAGCATCAAGTTACTCATACTAGTAAGTCAGGATTGCTGGTGAGTCCCAATATCACATGAATAAACTTCATATAAGTGCCCATTCATTTATACTACTATGATATATCCAAATCATAAGCATAATGTTTCCAAGTAAGATAGCATTATGGAAAAAGAATGTCAGAATTGCTTGAATCTTGGCTTGTTTGGGGGAAGTTTATTACCTTTGATAACAGAGCAAAGGGCTTGAAGGTGGAGGCAATATCTGATGAAATCTAGTATGTAAAGTCTAGCAAATAAACCATGCTTGACATTTAATGTGCAAGAAATGCTGCTACTTTGCCATATTGAATTAGTAAGTCTAAATATCAGAATTAGATGACTGTACATTGATATTACTCATACATTTAAAGGCAGTATCTTATTTTAAACATTTATTCTTCTTTTTCATTCCAAATTCCAAAACTGACATCAACATTCCATTCTGGAAATTTGAAAGATTATTTTGCAAATATTTTGTAAAAATATTGTTCCTCCAGCAGCACGTTCTGATACAGACTTTGCTTTTGTTTACTGAATGCATCCAGGAAATTAATATCCTATTCTTTGCCCAACCTGTAAACCTGTTCTTTTGACTTAGTTATTTCAAAGTAGTGAGATCATTCTTTGAGCAACAAGCAGAGTTTGCCACAAAGTTAAGAATATCATGTTTGCAAATGTATATCTTTGTCTGAAGTTTGCAACTGAAAGCACATCACATGCAATACCAGTATAATAAAACCAATTTCCCTTGTTGCTGTAGAAACATGTTTTTGCCGATTTTCTAGTCACAATGCTCAAAGATGCTGGTTTTATTTAGAACATCTCAAACAAAAAGGTTTGCTTTTCAGTTTGTTCAGAGCACAATAAGGGCACAAAGATTCTACCCTTTGTGCAGAAAGCCGTTTTAAAGCAGGCTCGGATGAATCTTGCTTTGTTCAGCTTGTAAACGAACTAGTATTCAACTTCTAATATTAGAAACTCCCACAGAGCTTGCAAACTTGCACCTAAGGCTTGTTTCCTTGGTGACCAATGATTGGTTTACTGGGTGATAACATTGGCTCATTTTGAGGAATGTGTCCTTTGAATACATCTTGCTAACAATGATTCATCAAAATATACCAGTCACTAATAATTCAGAGAATTAAATTTATTTTATGCTGGGTGACAAGGATCTCGGAGTTTGCTTTTAGTGTGCTGCATACTGTCCTCCTGCTCATTTCATAGGGATAGTCAATTTGCAGCTGATGGCCCACCTATTGATTAATGCCATCACTCGGGCAATTGCATTCTGTCAAAGAATATCAGATCTGGTCCAGCTGACCTCCCGCATATTGTTTGATTTCTTGTCAGGACCATCCTTGCCTCTCTGTTTGCCTGCACAAGAAATGTAGGGTTGCAAATGGTATTCATTAGCTTCTTCCATTGCAATTATTCCTTGCCGGGGGAAAAACACTATCTGTCATTTAAACGAATGGCAGCCATGTTCATAAGGAGGTGTCATTTGTGCAGCTTTAAATCTTATCTTACTTTATTGAATGAATAAATCGAAGAAGGGGCTAAGAACCATATGGTGTAAGTGTGGGTGGAGACAAATATGATGATCGATGAACGGTGCCAGTGCCTTTCTCCTTACATGGTGGGATGCACTCTGACCCTAGATATTTATCAGCATCCTTGAACATCTGACAGCTCCAGTCAGAAGAAAATAGCAGCAGGAGGAAAAGTCCTGAAGGCAGGAGAGCCACCTCAAGTTACAATACAAAGCTTCTTGTTACTTCCCTGTTTATGAGGTGAACCCAGACTTTGACAGCAGAGTCAAAATGACACTGCTACCTTGAATGAAAGAAAAATACGAATAAACTTGAGAAATGGCACAAAATCTTTAACATCCCTTAGGGGAAAAAAAAAACCAGGCTTACTAAGAACCAACCAAGCTTAATGGTTTGGCAGCACTGAGTGGCAATACCCTGATCACAGAGGAAATGAAATAGAGCATCTTGGAGGACAACTGGCATATTATGGATGGTACACTGATTGGATCCTGGACAGTGCAACATCTAGTTGTAGATCCCACTTAGTTTTATCAGTGTGGTTTCATGGTATTAGAGTTAACATACAGTATATTATAATGTAAGGGTACTGATCATCTAGTGCAGGGATGTCAAACTCACATCATCATGGCGTCATGTGATGTATTGGGACTTTCCCCCCATTGCTAAACTGGGAGTGGGCATGGCCAGCACATGACGCATCCGGCCCAGGGGCCAGGAATTTGACAGCCCTGATCTAGTGGGCCAAGATCTCAGGGCTAAGCATACTTCCAAAGTGATTCAGAAGAAATACTTTGATCCTTTTATAAGCCCTTCAGGCTTTTCCATGAACGTAGGGAAAAATACATCATTGTTTTAAAGTAATATTAATTTTAATGACCGGATGGGGGAGGCATTAAAATTTACCTCTCATTTATTTTGAAGATCTGTTGATTATTATTATTGTTATGTTTGTTGTATATTCAGCCAGATGTTCAGACTGGATTTGGCATTGTTTGTTCACCTATCCAGTTTTTCCCAAGGATCTGGAAAAGCAGATGTTTGATAGTGTTACAGATATCATCACAGGATGTAAACTGTTCAAATAAAACTGCCTTTGCAATTGACAGATGGTGAATTTGTCAATGCTGATGATGTTCAAGTGGTGCTCCAATTGTTTTGGGACCCAAGCAGTGGTGGGTTGCCCCCTGTTTGCATCAGTAGTAAAACCAGCGGGAGGCCCTGCTCACCGCCCCCAACGTCACCAAAATGTTTCTGCGCATGCACAGAAGAGCACGTGCGCATGCGAAGCAAGCTCGCGCATGCAGCCCCATTGCGAACTGGTAGTAAAGGTAAGTAGAACCCACCCCTGGACCCAAGGCACCTACTACTAGTATTATGTGACACTACCTTGATGTGGTTGTGTGTGAGGAAGATGAGAGCTATGCCAGATGTTCAACTATGCACAACAGGTCTCATCAGAGGAGACAGACAAAGAGTGTCTCTCTCATAAAAGAATATAGTGAGACATAAATTACAGAAAGCCATACTGACTCTGTTGTCTCCCTAGTCAACAAGGACCACACTAGATGTTCGAATTCCTGGACATCTGGTGAAAAATGGGCTACAGGACTCAGGATTATTGGCTGAGCAACCAGGACCAGCAGTTGTAGAACTGCTGGAAAAGAAAGATGTTTACCCATCACAAATATACAATGACTGAAAGCAAAGAATCATTTTGGTATTATGTTATTAGGTTTCTATTCCACCTTTTTATGTAGACCTCAAAGTGGTGAATATACTTTATACTCCAGCTTCCTATTTACCTACAACTAAAACTTTATTTAAAATAATTTTGCATGATCAGTTATCTTAGGATGTAAGTTGTTTCTCTTTAAACAACTGAAGCAACCCCTCCCCCCAATGCTGTTGGAGAGAAACTCATGAGTAGACCACAGCTCCATCTTTCTTCTCAGCTATTTTTACAATGATGACCCTGGTCCATTTGTCTAAGTCAAACCCAGGACCTCAATACCCTGTCACCAAAATAACTTGGCTGTAAGGATCTGCAGAACTGGGTCAGTCACAACAAGGAGACGTTAGCAATGCTCCTAAGGAGAAAGACCTCCCTCCCACCACCAAATACAGGCTGTATCTACTTTATAGAAACAAAGAGACTGGAGTTACAAATGGATTCTTGATTATAAGGCAGCTGTCAAGCAGCCCCCTATCTCGATACAAGTGAAGCCATGGTAAGATAAGCATGTGTTTTACATTTGAGAAAAATACGCACTAAGTAATTTCTTATCTCAGGTATGCTATGTGCCAGACTATGCTGTGTGCTGCTGTGCTGTGTCCATTATGAGGCTTAACTCCAACTAAGCAAGCACAAACTTTTCTATTTTCCTACAGTGCATAGTCTGAGAAATATTTACAATAAGACCTAATAGATTCTCTCTCTCATTCTCTCTCTCCCTCTCCCTCTTTTCTGTACGCATTACCATTTATCATTCACCTTTTCTTTTCTTTTCTTTTCTTTTATTCTATTCAATGATAAATTGCCTAGTTGCTAAATTCATCCCTCCAATTTCTCATAGGTTATTATTTTTGTTTTAATCTGCCTTGCTCATAAGAAACAGTGGCGCTTTAACCATTTACTTGCTTGGTTGAATGCAGGCTGTTTCCTGCTTAATCTCTTAGGAGTTTTCATCTGGAGGTATAATGAATAACTCAGTCACATAAGGAATTCAGTACTTGATATCAGACAATAGAAAACCTGTGCCATTTGCCAATCTTGAAAAATTTAAGCATTGTGACAGTACTATATTTAAAATATAATAATCATCTTTACTAACACTTCAGTAAGTATCAGAAGGGATTTCCTACCATGGTCTTACTGACCCCAGCACAAAGCCTTGACTGTCATCATTAAGTGAGGCAGCAGATATTTCCAATCAAATCAGGAAATCTAATTTTATAGAAAATACAGATAATCCACGTAGGATGTATCCTATGAATATTCATATTAAACAAAAAAGAAAAAGAACAGGTATTGTTTTGTCTTCTGGGATCTCTCTTTCTTCCTTTCACTATTCATCCATCCCCTTATGGGTCCATTTACAATAATACTTGCATGGCAATAATACTTCAAAGAATTGTTACAGCTCTGCTAGTCAGGAGGAATCCAAATTGCCTTTACCGCTAAAGCCTCTCTTTAATTTTTGTCCATACTTTTACATTCATTGGACTGATGAAAGAAATGACTCCATCTCTCTTTCTCGTTATAATCAAATGTTTTTGTTGACAGTGGCAATCAAAGAGCGCTGACGGAACAGAAGCCCAGGCTGTTTGTCACTGTGACTCTGACCAGTAACCAGTTTTTTCTAGGTCAGCATTCAAGCTGTTTTCGGTGCTTCTATAACTCCTTTTCACATACCCCAGGGGTGGGCAAATGTGTCTCTTTTACAACCTATGGACTTCAACTCCCAGAATTCCTGAGACAGCCAAACTTGGCTGTCTCAGGAATTCTGGGAGTTGAAGTCCACAGGTTGTAAAAGAGACACATTTGCCCACCCCTGACATACCCTATTGGGGAATTTGCACATAGTGTGCTTTTGAAATATTTGTAAATATTCACAAGGGATAACTAAATACATACAATAAACAGCACTAGGGGATTGTAGAACAGAAGACAGAGAATTGGAGAAGATCACCAAGTATCTAGAGCTGAAAAATAAAACTGAAGGATGATTGGCATAAATCAGTTGTGGTGGTCCCAGTGGTTACAAGCAAATTGAGTGCCATCTAAAGAAAAAATTGAATGGCACTTAGAAAATCTGGGCCTTGACAAAATTTTCATCAGTCAGTTGCAAAAGGCCAAACAGCTTGGATCCAGTGACATACTATGCAGATACATTGAAATATCCTAGATTCTTGGGAAGAATTCAATACATAAGAAGGCCAACACCAGCTAAAGAACTGGCAGTTTTGATTTCACATTATTGTGCATATAACAATAATAATAATTCATAACAATAACAATAGTAACAATAATAATAATTCATAACAATAACAATAGTAACAATAATAAATAATAATAACCATTAGCACCAGTCAATCGTATTTGTAACACATTTTTAAATGTTCAATTGATTGAGTTTCATGTTTAATGAATAAAAGAGATAATAATAATAAACTCAAATTAGACATGATCGAATTGCTAAATTAATCCACTGGTCATTATGTAAAAAATAAGCCCTACCTATATCCAAAAGTCATGGGAACATAAAGTGGAAAAAGTTGTCAAAAATGAGACGGTGAAGATCTTGTCGGACTTTCGAATACAGAGGGATCGTCATTTAGAACACAACACGCCAGATATCACAGTTGTCGAGGGCTGAAGCATACAATTTATTGATATTGCTGTACCAGGAGACGCCAGAGTCAAAGAAAAAGAACTGAAAAAATCATGAAATCTTGCGACCTGGCCATTGAAACTACACGGTTATGGATGAAACATGAAACAGTGATACCCATTGTCATCGGGGCACTTGGTACCATGTCCAAGAATTTTACAAAACACATCAAGAAATTGCAGCTTCCTGCAATAACACCAGCGGAACTGAAAAAAACTGTGCTACTCGGAACATCATATATTTTAAGAAGATACTTGGCTGATACCTAGGACGCTGGCAGCAACCTGTATCAACTATTAGCACTAGTCAATGGTATTTATGATACATTTTTAAATGTTCAGTTGACTGAGTTTCGTGTTTAATGAATAAAAGAGATAATAATAATAGACAAGAGCTTCTTCGGAACTGTATAAAGACACTGTTGTATAGCCATTCAGTGCATAATGAGAAAAAAAGAAATTGAAATAAATTAAATTTTGCTCATACAAATTAGAGTTAGTTTAGGATTGTGCATAGAGAGCACTAGAATTTATGACTGTGAAGAAAGAAAATGAGGGAATATAATTCACAATTTCTTGAATTAAACAAAGAAATTGTCCTACAATTGCATACTGTATGGTCATGCATTATTATGCAATATTAGCAGTTTGGTTTGTTCATTTAACAGAAATATAAAGGGATTTAATATGTGCCTGCAAGCTGTATTTCAAAACAGTCCTCACAGCTTGATCACAATGGTGATCAAATACAATTTTTCCAGTATAACAACAGGGAGTTGTGTAACAGAGGGAGAATGGGTCTTCTTTAGCATTGTAATATCAGTTGTTTTGTAACTATAAAGGCACACACTATTCATTTCCGCTGTCCCCCTGTTAGCTTCCAAATTCTTGGGATTGAACTCAAAGGAACACAAGCTTCTGAAAAATAAAAATCAATGAACCTTCCAGTACAAAATTAATATGTACTTATTTTTTTCAAAAGTCAGCAATCACAAATCAAAACACGGATAAGAATCGTATTTTAGGTATATCAGCAACAATTGACTGAAGAATCTGAAATTCTTAGTCCCTTGGCTACAACAAATAAATTTTGCTTAATTAGAATGATCCAATTTGATTAAATTAAATCAAATAATTTTTGGGGTACATCTTTTGGCATGCCATCCAAAGGTCAAAGTTGTGTTCCTCTGGCTCAGATTAAAAAATGCAGAGGAAAAACTATTTTACTACTAATTAGGATCTTTTGCAGTCAATTAGCAAGATTGCTAGATAACATTTTAATAACTACATTTATAAGTGGAACAGACCTCTAATTTGCACAAAGTTAATTATCATTATCTGACTTAGGAATTAGAGAGATATAAATTGCATTAAGAGATGCCGGCAAAGAACTAGATCAAAATATATAATTTTGATTTGCCTGTGAGTTATTAAAAGAAATGCAGACTCTTCCCTTCCTTTCCTTGCTCTCATGTCTGCTTTTGAATCAGTGGAAATAATATTCTAAACTTGGGGTGAATTCTACAGGTTTGTGAGCCACAGATCTTCTAACCATCAAATGAAACTCTTAAAATACCCTTTAAGACCACAGGACAAAAGGAAGATGTAGCATTTCATTGATGAACATGGGGAAAGTTCTGTACGCTGAATTTCTGCCTGAAAGTCTCAGGGGTTGTTTAAAGAGAAAAAAATGAAAGAAAAAAGTGGAAACTCTACTAGGCCAAGTCAGGCAGACCAACTGATCAAGAATTGTTCTTCTTTAGAAGCACACAAACATAGCAGTTTATATGCCATTTCTAGTGTTAGCTCTGCACTCCCCTTTTATCAAGATCGACTTATGGAGGAAAATTTGATTTTAGCAATAGCACTAGCACTTAGACTTATATACCACTTCGCAGTGCTTTTACAATGCTTTTATAGTCCTCTCTAAGCAGTTTACAAAGTCAGCATATTGCCCCCAACAACTTGGGTCCCCATTTTACCCACCTTGGAAGGATGGAAGGCTGAGTCAACCTTGAGCCTGGTGAGATTCAATCTGCCAGATTTCAGGCAGCCACAGTCAGCAGAAGTAGCCTGCAGTACTGCACTCTAACCACTGCACCACTCTTTTGATAGATATTCAAATGCCCATCATGGGGCAACTCTTGATCAAAAGCATATTATTTATTTATTTGTTTGTTTGTTCAACTTGTATGCCGCCTTGTAAGGTGGCTTACAGTGCATTTAAAAACCATATATAAAACATTAAAAGTTAAACCATTAAAAACAATTAAAACCTATTCACACCATTCATGGCCGGATCTCTCCAGATTTCAACAGCGAGATTAATGGCCCCAGGCCTGCCGGAAGAGCCAGGTCTTCACCACTTTTCGAAAGGCCAATAGGGTGGGGATGGTCCGGACCGCAGGAGGTAACTGGTTCCAGAGAGCTGGGGCAGCCACAGAGAAGGCCCTCCCCTGCGGGCCTGCCAGCCGGCATTGTTTAGCTAACGAGACCCTGAGGAAATCAACTCTGTGGGATCTTACCAGTCGCTGGGAGCTATGCGGTAGAAGGTGGTCTCGAAGATAATATTAGTAGCATAATGGTACAATTGTCAAGGGAGCCATGTATTTTAATTCATTTTCTCTAATTAAGACAACCATCTCTTAAGCTGAGAAGTAAATGAAAGGAACTTGAGGGCTCCTTTCTCCATCTTTTCATTGCTTATGTAAAGCAAAAGGTGCAGAAAAGAAAGGTGGCTCAGATCAACTCCATCCCAAAGGAATCTTCTGAATTGTTTTCAAGTGACTCAATCAATAACACCCATGCTAAAGGTCTGCTTAGCACTCTATTTGGCCAAGTTTCTGTCCATGAACTACTGAAGTCACTGTCTCCTGTGCCCCTTAGAGAATCACAAAGAATAATTGTTATTGTTATTGCTGGTAACGCTTGGCACTTAAAAGGCAGTGCTGGAACACTGAGCTCAGAAAAACCAGGATGAGAGACAGGCATTGTCTGGGGTGCAAAAATGACTTACTTACTTCAGCTAATGATCCTCTAAAATAAAGAAGGCAAACTTCTTATGGCCAAGGATGAGCATGACGACAATGATGATGATGATGGTATTATCGTCCTACTTTCTGAGAGTCATAGTGTTTGGGGCAGTGGCATAGTAATATCACTACAGGGGCCAGGTAGGATTTGGCATCTTTCTTTACCTACTGCATTGGGTACAGTTCAGAGATATATTAACCTTACTATAGGCTCACACTCAGGGGTGAAATCTACTTACCTTCCCCACCAGTTAGGAAGTCACGTGTGCGCGTGGACCTTCTTCGCATGTGCAAATCCTTCTGCACATGCGCAGAGGGTAAAAAACAGGCTACTTCCTGGTTAAAACCAGGAAGTAACGATGACTGGGTGGGTGGGCGGAGCCTCATGCTGCCATCGCTACCAGTTCTCCGAACCACCCACCACCATCGCTATCAGTTTGGCCGAACTAGCTCGAACTGGTGCCATTTCACCCCTGCTCACACTCCTGTTCATTTTCACTTTCAGTGAAACAAGACCTCGAAATGGCACCACTGCTTTTCAGTGGTTTGTTGCTGCATTTCTTCAGTCTTGGGCTTTGAGGGGAATAAATGGGCCCTGGGAGTAGTTAAAGGATTGTGTTTTGCTTATCCTGTTCCAAAATGGTGATTTTGTAAAAATGAAGAAAAGATATCGCTATCCAAGCTGTCTAGGCTACAACAATTCTTTATATTACTTTGTGTTGTGGCCCCTGTTGCTTTAAATCAGTGGTGAAGAACCTGTGCCGTTTACATCTAAATAAATAACTTTCAGAACCTCTCACTATTGGCCACCCTAGCTGAGCAAAATTTGTCCACAGATTCCTTCTTATGTGGATAAACACAACTATCACACCAAAAAGAAAAAATTAGTGGCAAGTTTGGGAGACCCCTGACATGTGCAGGAATATGAAATGCCTAATGACTGTGCATTCTGAGTAGCCATAGAAAATGATGGATAATTGAAAACTGGAGAAAAGGAGAGGAAATGGAGTTGAGTGGTTGATAGCTGAATAGAAACCACTCTATGCTGCAATAATTTGCTTCAGGCAGGAGCATTCTGAAAGCTCAAGATGGTAGCCAAGGCATGTCTTTAAGAGTCTTACCTTGAAGGTGGAGGCAATGGGGAGGGGCAATGGGGCTTTAATCACATAGTTGCAATTAACACTCTGAGCTTTTGAGCCTTTGCAGTTGTTTCTGTTTGTAGGTCCCCTTTCATTTACTTCTATTTAATTGAAGCATATCTGAATTTGATTAGAGTGAACATGTAGTGGTCAAGATGTTGGATGAAGATGGAGGAAACCGGTTCAGGTTCAGGACCAACTGAGTGTGTTATTCTCTCTCAGACCAATCTTTATAATATTAATACCTGAATGTGAGCTGGAATCACTTGCATATAGAGGAGCAAAAAGATAGGAAGCCTATTTGCATTTTAGATAGCTAATTGTCATAAACTCAAAAGATTGCAGATCATACTGAGAAAGAAATAAAGCTGTGACAGGAGAGGAGTTATGGTTCAGATGATGAAGCCCATAAAGTTATCTCTCCAGAGTAGGATTGTTCAGCCAGTACCCTCAATTCCACCGCATTCTGCCCACATGAAACTCCTTTACAGAATATCACAAAGCAAAAGCAGGAGCAGGTAAAACAAATGACTCAGCAAGTAAGAAAAAATAATTTCTGAATTTGGAGGTAGGAGCAAATGTGTGGGAGGGAAGCAAGATTGCTAATACACCTGATCAAGGGGCAGGCAGAACTTTTCTATCCCACTGGTTACAAACATTTAAATCCTCAGAGTGAAGCAAAATTCATTACTCCGGCTCCCTTGCTGGAACATATGAGATCAAACAAATGACTTACTTTAACTAATGAACTCTCTGATGTGCCCAAAAAAGGCAGGGAAAAAGAACCCCAGATAGAAGGCAAATGAAAATACATTCCAAAGCCAAGAGATAATCTAACTCTAACAATATTTTCATGTAAGTTATGGACTTTTATCTTCATTCCAGTTTAATTTTTTTAAAAAAGTACTACTCTATAAGATGAACCCTAGTTGTGCTTTACTATAGCAGGAGAAGGAGTTGTCATGGAAATGTTGCCTACTTGCATGAGCAATGTGGCAGTCCTGTATTTCAGATGAAAAAACTGCTGGACCCAGCAGCTAAGTCACACGAGGTAAAGAGGGCAGATTTGTTCAACAAATTCATTTCAGATTTGGCTGCAATAGTTTGTTCAATTAATCTACCTCCAAATCAAGTCAGTGGGGTTTCTTTTTGCTACAGCTGCTGAAGTATAAATGTCATCACTAGCATAACTCTGCTATGAGAGCAGTTGCTGGATGGGCTGGTTCCAGTAGCTAGCTAAGATAGCCTTCATCCAAAGTCTTTCATTAAAACCCCCACCATCCCCAGACAACATAAGCTAAAACACACAAATCAGACTTCACAATATCACAACATGCTTTCAACATTTTTAAAGCAAAATATGGCAGGAGGGATATAAACCTGTGGATGTGTAGTGATGGTGTTGCACAGTGGCTCAACTGACATTAAAGGCCAAGAGCTTGTGACATATTGTATTTTTCAGAGTATAAGACGCACCTTCCCTCCCCCAAAAGAGGGCGAAAATCTGGGTGCGTTTTATACTCTGAATGTAGCCCCACCCAGCCTCGCAAACGGAGATTTCAGAGGCTGAAAGAAGCCTCAGAAACGAAGCTTCAGAAAAAAAGCCTCTGAAAGGCTTTTATCTAAAATAATATGGCAAGCAACAAAAGAAGAATCATTAAAGGTTCTAACCAAACTATGTTAACAAATCTGGAGAATGACACAATAACCAACAGATCGGAAGAGGTTACTCTACATACCAATACCAAAGAAAGGAGATTGAACAGAGTACAGGTAGCCCTTCAGAATAAAAGCCTCTGAAAGAAGCTTCAGAAAAAAAGCCTTTTTTTTCTGAAGCTCTGTTTCGGAGGCTATCAGAGGCAGAAAAAAAGTTTTTTCTGAAACAGAGTTTCAGAAGTTTCAGAGGCAGAAAAAAAATCAAGGCATAGAGCTCACAACCAAGGAACCTGTTGCTAAAATTCACCTCTGGAAATATCTGATTGGGGGTGTTCCGAGAGGCTGGTCTACCCACCAATCAGCTTTTTTTCTTATTTCCCTCCCCAAAAACTAAGGTGCGTCTTATACTCTGATGCATCTTATACTCTGAAAAATATGGTAGGTGACAGCTTGTCTCTCCCATTGATACCACATTGCAAAATAGCACCTCAATGGACAAATGCACCAAACTGATTGAAAGTCAGCTATCGTGTTTACAGTCGGAGGAAAGTTAAGCAGCGCACTTACTTTACTTCACTGCTGGAAGCAAGCAGACTTTATTAGTTCATGAAGCAACTTTAAAGTAAAGGGGTGCTTCGCTTGAACCTTCACTGAAGGAAGCATCTCTTCAAAAATCAACCTGGCCCTATGATTTATGCCGTAACTGAGTTTGTAGAAGGTATCCCCCGTACATGGTGTATATGCTTCTCATTGCACACTGAGCAGAAAAGGTTGTGTATGTGTTTGGAAAAGGAGGGGCACACAGTTAGTTCTCTGTTTGTGTTAGCATATCGATACCAGTGTTAGCATATTGATGGTCACTAAAGAATTATATCATATTCTGATTTTCAGCTCTTTGGTTTCAAGGTATATATCCTATGCCATCTAGTCGCATAAAAGTATGAAAGAGATTGTGGAAAAAATGTCAAAGATAGAGTACAAAGCAGGTCATAGAAACAGAAGATTTTCTTCTAAAAATTTTCACCTGCTGAAGTGTGCAGATATAGCAGAATGAATATTTCCAAGATTCAATAAAAATGGTTCTGAAAATATGAAGTGGTTCTTAATATGGGGACAAGTGGTGGTTTCCATACAAACTGGATGAGGTGCTGTCATTCAAAAGTCGGGGGGGGGTTGACTTCTGGTTGACGCCGCGGCGAGCGGAAGGGAAAATAGGGGGCTCTTTGGAGCCCCGCAAAAACCCCGACTTTTAAGCCACCGCCGGCAGGTCTGCAGACCTACCCTGTCCTGGAGGGACAGGGGATTAGAGAGGGACCCCTTGGATGGCCGAGAGGAACGGGCAGGTTCCTCAGGGCCAGAGGATTGCCCTCTGCGCCGGCGGTGGTGGGAGAGGCAATCATGGTGGCTGCCCCAAAGCTTCGGCAGCCGGGACAAGCAAAGTGCAAGAGGAAACACAGGAGCAAGATGTTTGAATGCCGGGTGAGTAGGATTAGCCCAGGCAAGAACAGTCTTCAAACATTTAAATACTAATAATGAACCTGGCCCTAACAGCGGCTAAGAACTATTTGGGCAAAGAATTTAAACAATTAACAAGGAGAAGACCCATTAAAGGACAATAGCACCAATTGATTGCTTTTGGAATTTAACATCCCTTTGGATGGATTTAAAATTTGATATTTTCATGGTCTTTAATGAGAATGGATTAGCTTGGAAGGGGAAGAAGGAGAAGAGGAAACAAGCAGAATGCTTTTTAAAGCTAAGAGAATAACAAGTGGAGGAAGTTAAAATGGTTGAGAGAATGAAAGTGCAAATTGCAACTGTGGAAAGTTTGCTGATTAAAGAAGAAACTTTATCACTTGCTTCCAGAATTGGATTATTTTGAGGAAAAATTAAGGAGGCTTGATTTTAAATGTACTTAAACTGTCTTTGGACTACTTATGGACAGTTGGAAAGAAGAAATTAATTGGAACAATTAAAATTACTGATTAATGGTGTTCTAACATAAGGGAAGGGCGGAGCCCCACAAGAAGACATGATGATACCATATATGGAATACAAAAGAACTAAATCCTTTAGTCTTTATAACTTTATTGATATTGGAAATGAAAAGAAAAAAAAGAAAGAAAGTTTGGACAGATTGGAGAAGGAAAACCAGAATATACTGGGTAGCAAGATGAGAAAAGATGGATGTAAATATTTTCTATGTAATTGATGTCTAAATAATGTAAGGAGTGTTCCTCCTGCTTCTTTCTCTCTCTTTTCTACTTTTCTACTTTTTCTTTCCTTTTTTTAATATCTTCTTATTATATTATTATTATATTCCTCTCTTTTTGTTTTCCTTTTTTTCTCCTTTCTCTTTTTGAATCTTTCTTTTTGATTTTTTCTGCTATACTTTTATTGCTTTTTTCTTCTCCCTTTCTCTTTCCTACTTTTACCTTTCATTACTATTATCAAGAGAAGTGATTTTCAAGGTGGGGAAAATGTGATTATAGAAAAACTACAAGAAATATGAAGATTATGAATGAATTTTTGACTATTAATAAAAATTGTTGATAGATTCAACTACTACAGAAAATTGTTTCTTTAAAATGGTTTAAAATATTGTTTTTTATAGAAAATAAGAAATCCTGAATGAAGCTTTCAATATTACCAAGAATTGTTTATAGACTTTATGACTATTTTAAAGTGAGAAATGTCATTATAGAAAAACTACAAAAAATGTGGATATTTTGAAAGAATTTCTAAAAAAAAATATTAATAAGCGTTCCAATGGTTACAGAAAATGGATTTGAAAATGGTTTAAAATGTTGTTTTTCTACAGTAAATAAGAGAATGGGAATGAATTTTTGAATATTAATAAGACTTGTTTATAGATTTTATAACTATGGTAAATGGGTTTTTTAAATGGTTTAAAATGTTGTTTTACATAAAAAAAACAAATAAGAAATGGGAGAAATTTTAAGAAAATTAATAGTTCAGGAGAGAGTAGGAAAGAAGATATATACTAAAACGCATTATTAGTTTAAATTGGCAAAGAAATATGATTTTGGGGATCAGATGATTAAAGCTAAATTGTGAATTAGTCAAATATAAGGTTAGGAGTGGAGGAAAGCATTTCTGGAGAACAGCTGATTAGGCTGTGAACCAGCAAAAAATAAACCTAGGAGGAGAGGAGGAGGCAATGCTGGAGAGCAGTGAGAGCCAAAATGCGAACCAGTCAAATATAGGGTTAGGAGTGGAGGAAAGCATTCCTGGAAGACAGCTAATTAAGCTGTGAACCAGCCAAAAATAAACTTAGAAGGAGTGGAGGAGACAATGCTGGGGACAAGTTAAAGCTAAACTGTGAACCAGCTAAATATAAGGTAAGGAGTGGAGGAAAGCATCCCTGGAAAACAGCTGAAAAGCTGTTATCCAGCCAAAAATAAACCTAGGAGGAGTGAAGGAGATATTTTTGAAGAACAGTTACTGATTTTGAAATGTTCTTAAGAGAGGAATAAAATACTTTATGTTGATTATTAGATGTGAGTTAAAAGAAACATTGACTTGATTTGGGTCTTTGAAGTAAGGAAAATATATGAAAAACTGATTGTTAAAATGATAAATGAATATTATAAAGAGCTGTTTAGATTTGAAGTTTACGATTTAGGGTGATTACATAATAAAATATTAAATGTTAGAATAAGATGTTAGATTGAATGATAAAAATTGGGTTTAGATTTGTTCTTTTTTTCTTCTTTTTCCCTTTAAGACGTTAACTGATGAAATTTGGAATTTAAACTTATTTTATACCGGATCAAACCCATGCTCTAAAAAGATGTTGTTTTATGTTTTATGTGGAAAAATAAATTTAAAAAATGTCAAAAAAAAAAAAAAGAGTCAGGGGGTTTGAAACAGACACAAAGCCGGAACTAGTGAAACCTGCTTAAACACTACAAAGGGGGATAGGAACTGTTGTATGTTGAATGATTAGATATAATGAGATACTGTGCTCAACAGGCATTGAGTTTGATTCTTCTGGAACTCAATCTGGCCCAGCCAGCTAGACTTTGAGTTGGGTAAGGAGACAGGGGTGTTTATAAGAGGGACTGATACGTTTACTTCAGAAAGCAGACAATAAAGTTGCATTTATTTGTTATAACATATATTTGTTTCTAATAAAGGAGAATATTTGTAGTTCAGGGTTGAGATGAGGGGTCCTTGGTGCTCTCTAAGCTTGCTTTGCTTTCTTGCCGACGTTTCATTACCCTAACTAGGTAACATCATCAGTGCTACGGTAGTAAGGAGTGCTGTTTGCTGTCAGTTTATATTCTGGTGTCTTGCCTGTCTGTCTGTGTGGATGGGTGGGTCTTAGAGATTCTTTTGTTGAGCTGTTTACTGATGGCCCTTTGGCAGTTTCTTGATTGGGGCATTGCTTACTTGATCGTTGGTCTGAAGTTGACCTTGGAGTTAATGCTGACCCGAGTGTTGATTATTGGTGGAGAACTGATGGAGTTTTTTTCTCTTTTGGGCGGGTTGATTGTCTCTTTTGCATAGTCTAGAGAAGTTGTTAATGTCTATGTGTCTATCGATGGCTGATTTGTCAGGCTTCTAGAAATTCCCTGGCATTTTTGGATTGCCTTGGTCTAGATTGTCACATTTTCCCAATTTCCCAATATTTGTTTCTATGTATCCCAAATATCTGGCTTAAATAAGAATAACAAGTAATACTGGAAATATTATAAAGACCCTCTTTATGGATCTTCATATGACAACATCTTGTCTAATATCTTTTTCACATTGTTTACTGTAGTTATTTGTTGCTAAGCCAAATATCATAAAAGCATGGAGTAATATTCTTCACACTTTTTATAATGTACCTGGGTACTATTTTAGTACAGAAACTGTCCTGGGTTGGAGAAACTGGCTTCTGCTTCACTTTAAATAAGCATGGTGCATTCTGGGGTGGGGGAGGAAGTTTCTTTATTCCCTTGGTTAAACAGTCCCTATGTTATGAATAAACAAGAACAGCTTATTTGCATAAAAGAAGCAACAACCATATATATATAAACAGGATGTCAGGAATAAATGCCTTGCTTCTGACCCAGGGCTAGGGGCAGGGGGGCTGGGCAAGCCAAACCCCAAGGTCCACCCTAACCCAATAACCCCTCCTTACCTTAGCCACGCCCAGGGGGTACTTAAGGGTCAGCCATGCGGTCCTGCTTCAGTTCCAGCCTTGTACCTGTAATGAAGAGATGCCTTGTTAATAAATGTTATCTGTTTTGATGAATACCTGCTTGTGGAGTTATTGGGCGCGATCCTTGAACACATTTAACACAGGATCACTCAGATACAACAATAACTATGAACAAACTAAGCTATTAAACTCAGTGGGAGTTCTTCAGAGAGGGCTTGCTGAGAAATTACCAGTCCTTCTATTCTCTCACACACTTACACATAACAGATTGAATAGGTGCCTTAGAGATGCAGTGTATTTCAAAGGGCCATCGACTAATTCTGTCCTCTTTCTCTTGCAAAATGCTCAGCAGAACAGCTGGGTCATGTAGAAATTTTCCCTCTCTCTGCTTAATGAAACTTCTCCATCCTGGTCCATCTGATCCATCTGATCCAATTCATTTCTTCCTTTGTCTTTTTAAATCTTGGGGGTTCCCCAGGGGTGGGATTCAGCCACTTCTGATTGGTTTGGGCATACCGGTAGCTCCGATGATCAGCTGAGAGCGAACCGGTTCGCTCCGGCGATCAGATGGGCCCGCCTGCTTGCCCCTGCGCTATAACATACCTATATTTCTTTTGTTTTAAGCCCAGCTGATAGGCGCGGCAAGAGGTGGGTTTCAGCAGGTTCTGACCAGTTCTGGAGAACCGGTAGTGGAAATTTTGAGTAGTTTGGAGAACCGGTAGTAAAAATTCTGACTGGCCCCGCCCCCATCTATTCTCTGCCTCCCAAGTCCCAGCTTATTGGGTGGAAATGGGGATTTTTGCAGTATCCTTCCCCTGCCACGCCATGCCACACCCACCAAGCCACACCCACAGAACCGGTAGTAAAAAAAAATTGAAACCCACCACTGGGCACAGCAGAGCAGATTGCCGTGCCTCAGCTGTTTTACTCACTCTGGATTCAGTAGAAGGTAATTTTCGATTGTATTGAGCATGCACAGAAGTGTGAATTTGGCGTGCATGTAAACGAAGCGAGCATGTCTGAGCGAAGCACACGTGCAGCAAACCAGTTGTTACAACCAGTGAATCCCACCACTGGGGTTCACCCCCCCTCCAGTTAATTCATGGAGCCTTTTCTTTACTGGCGAAGCAAGCAGACATTCTCTCCAGACTTGATTGGGCATTGCCAACCAATACTCCTTATTCCTTTGCATCTCTAAGCTGACTTTTCCCCTCATCCTCTGTAAGAAGTAGAATCCTGAGTGGACGTAATGCTGGGGAATAAAAACTTTGTCTGTTGAAATGGTATGGGGCACGGGTGTCAAACCCGCTGCGTCACGTTGCCATCCGTGATGTTGCATGACGTTTTTCCCATTCGTGGACCTGGAGTGGGTGTGGCCTGTGCATGATTCATCCTGCCCATGGGTCGCCAGTTTGACACCCCTGGTATAGGGTTTCCTGCCTCAGCAGGGGGTTGGACTAGAAGACCTCCAAGGTCCCTTCCAACTCTGTTATTCGGTTCTCCCTATTAATTCTTGCCTATTCATGAGTAGTCTTTCATCATTATTTGTAAAGGTTGCCCAACTTTAAAGTAACCTCATCTTTCCCTTAGCTACTGTATGATATTAGGCTAAACTTCTCCATTCTCTTCCAGGTGTCTGTCTGTCTGTCTGTCTGTCTGTCTCTCTCTCTCCCCCCCTACTTCAATGAACGCAGATCACGTTCCTACTTTTTCTAACTCATGAGTTTAATTTTTTTTGTCTCTACAACTTGGAACAAATCCCCTGCCTTCTCCAAAAGTCGAATTCCAATTTTTTTCCCCCTGGCGACAAGCAATTTAAACTTTTCATTTGCAACAACTGCTCATCTCTAACCTCTATTAGTTCTTTCTACAACTTGATCCTATCTCTACTTGATCCTAAGTTTCATCATTCATTGATCTTTTTACAGAGACAGGTTTGAGTGCCTATCAAAACATATTACATGTGGTTTTTTTTTCATGTGATTGGCATCAGCTGAATTTTTTTTTTCTTGAAGAAGCTGTGAGGAATTATGTTAGCAATGGCCCGTTGGATTGAATCCAAACCATTTCTGGAGGCAGAAAAAGTAATTGGAAAGAAAACATCTTACTCATCTTCTTTGTTACATTAAAAGCTCTTCCATGAATATCATGGAAAAAACTATTTCAGGATCTAAGTTTTGTACTCAATCATTTTAATGTGATAAATGCAGTAAATGCAGATTCTATTGAAAAACATTGTATATATGTTTTATTGATGATATGTTTTAAATTGATGCTATTACACAGGGGTAGGCTCCTGGGGGTTTGGGAGAACCTCTAGCTAAGATTCTGTGCAGTTTGGAGAACCCCCAAATCCCACTCCTGGCTGGCCCCACCCATCCCACCCCTCCCCTCCCAGGAGTCCATACGCGGCCCGTTTTGGATGCAGGTAACTGCCGGGCACATGCAGAGGCTCGGAGAGGGTGAAAAAAGGGCCTACTGGAAGTTTGAGAAGGTTGGAAACAGGCCTCCAGAGGGCCTCTGGAGCCTGGGGAAGCCATTTTCACCCTCCCAAAGGCTTGAGGATAGCCGCCAGAGCCCAGGGAGGGCAAAAGGGAGCCCAGGGAGGGCACCTCCAGCCGTGATGCAGGAGGCCGACTAGGCCACGCCCACCATGTCCATGCCCACTCAGCAACTGGGCAGAGAACCCCTTGCTAAAACTTTTGAAGCCCACCCTTGTATGTACATATATTTTGTTGATGTTATTAGTCCTTTTCTAGTCATTGTGTGAATGAAGTTGGGTAACACAGACACTTTCTAAATCAGGAGTTCTACACCTAAGGTCTGCTGACCCTTTCAGGTCCATGGATAGACTTCAGGGGATCTCCAAGAACGAGAGTGAGAAAAAATAACTGTTAATCAAGATTATTTTCAACACCAGGAACCACCATAATAAAAAATTAAAATTGATTATATGTTGCACATATTCAAAAAAACTTTAGCTTGCCTATCTTTTAAATTCATTTATTATCTTGTTACTGATTTAACGAATTAATAAAGAAGCACATATTATATTACATATTCGTTATTTTAAATATGTTTATAATTTTGTTTGGGCATAGTTGGTTTCCTTTGTAATACAATCCATATCAACGTATTTATTTTATGCATTTAAATATATTTTTCTGAAAAAATGTCCACAGGTTTCAACAGATTATCAGAGGGCTCCATGGCAATAGAAGTACCACTATTCTAGAGGGTAGTGCCAATATACAGAGTTCTATTCTACTTTGGTAAAACCATCTTTGACTTAGCTAATTGGTTTATTTCACTGCTGAAATAAAATAAATAAAGAACCTTGAGAATGATTTTTTTTTGTTTGTTTAGTTTAGATCACTAATTGTGGGTAATGAGGAAATGAAGCATTATAACCTTGTAAGGGAGAGAAACATCAATTAAATAGAAGTACGTAAATAAATTTAATACATAGAGTTGAAACATTTTAAAGTGGATTTTAATTGAAACTATCTTTTTTATGCAATGGATTTTAAAATGAGCTTCTACTCGCTAAACTAAATATAGAAGGCCACTAAACACAATTACACAATGAAGTAATAGTATGACCAATATATTTTAACGTTAATTGCTAACTGCAATGTTTGAGGGTGACTTTCTCCCGTACTGGGAAAGCCTCCTGGTGGAATTTGGGCAGGGAATATTTTATTTATTTTATTTATTTTTATTATTCATATTTCTATGCCGCCCACTCTCCGAGGACTCTGAGCGGCTTACACCAAAGACAGTATACTAAATAGCATATTGCCCCCAACAATCTGGGTCCTCATTTTACCCACCTCGGAAGGATAGAAGACTGAGTTAACCTTGAGCCAGTGAGATTTGATCCGCTGATCTGCTGAACTAGCAGTCAGCTGAAGTAGCTGCAGTACTGCACCCTAACCACTGCGCCACCTCGGCTCTAGCATAGCATAGAAAGCACAAAAGATAGGAAGGCTTCTAGAGCAGGGGTCTCCAACCTTGGCAATTTTAAGCCTGGAGGACGTCAACTTCCAGAATTCTGAGTGCTTCCCAGAATTCTGGAAGTTGACGTCCTCCAGGCTTAAAGTTGCCAAGGTTGGAGACCACTGGTTTAGGGAACAGTCAGATAGATTTTACTTCATGATCTATCTCTAACCTGTTCTTTCAAGTCTCCCAACAGTGCACTCATGACCACTGTAACCAAGTTCTTCCATCTTGCTGCTAGTTATCCTTTTCTCTTTCTTTTCACCTTTCTGAACATTTTCTAAGGCCTCCACGGTTGCTTTCCCAAGTGCTTGTCTGCAGCATATTTCTTGACTGCTTGTTCCTTTCCTGTTCATGGTTGATCATACAAAGCACAAGCTGTCCACCATTTTGATTTCTTCATTGACAGTTCTACTGGTGGTTCTCCCTGTTGTCATTAGTTTGATCTTCTTTATGTTTAATCTTAGTCACTTTTCACTGAGCTCTTTGACTGTTAGTTCTAGGGGTATACTCTCTCCTTTTTGCCATTGTAGGAAGAAAGTGTCAAGTCTATTTGAGCATCGGGTTCCAACAGATACATTTATTTCCCCTCAGATATTGGAACCAGATGTGAGGAATTGTGTGTGTGTCTAATCTGCCTGCTGCTGAGTTGTCCCGGCAAGATTTATGCCTGTGTGGATGCTGTCACGCTGAGATGCTAGAACTGGTTCACAGATAGCAATGAGACGAATGATGCCACGACATGCATAAGGCTTCATACCTGTGTTGCCTTTCTGATGATAAAAAACTCAAAATACAAAAATGGAAACAATTTGATAGTGCTACCTCCTGATTATACAGAGCAGAAGTGTGATGACTAAGGGATTCAGTCTTTTGATAAACCAATCTTGCAAAAGAAAAACAGAGTCAACCTTTAAAAAGGATAAAACATAAGCCACCTTTTCAATTTTAAGTATTAAAGTGCAAACATTCAGTGTAGAAGAAGACAAATTACAGGTCACAGCCAAACAGGCTAAGTGGTTAAAAAAAGGAAAAGCAAAAAGAAACAATAGTACTTTGCACAAAGATGGTGCTTGACTGCTATAAACTGCTCCAAATACAACATCATAATGAGACACTTCAGAAATATTATACATCCCAAGGTGATTCTAAAGAAAATATATATTTCATGAATATAGCCTGACAGACTCATGAAAGGTTAGTTTAAACGTAGAAAATAGAACTAAAAAGCCTAGCTCAAATTCATGCCTATGTACTTCATTTATCTATTTCTACAAAAATAGAAAATCTAAACCACCTGGCTCTTTGCTTTAACTTTCAGAGCCATTAAAGCTTTTTAGTAATTTCTAACTTTAATTAGAGGCTGCTGGGAATGGCGGAAACTCAATTCTTTATCTGCCCTCTGTTAATGGACTTTTACTCTCTCTTTTGGAAAAAAAAAAAAGAGAGAGAGAGAGAGAGAGAGAGAGGCTGGGATGACCTGACTCTTAATATGAACCAATCATAATGTATTTGCAGGTTCTGAGATGTATAACCGTTGGTCCTTCATAAATTTATTTCTTGGAAGAAATTTATTTTCTTGGAAGAAGAATATGGCTGCTCATCTTGCTTAACAGTAGATGAAACACCATAACAAATTCACAACGCAGGTACATTTTATTGGGCTCAACTAACATCCCACCCCAGCCCCTAGAGAAAGACCAGGAGGGAGAATGTTCTATAGGGCAGGAGCCGTAACAGAGAAGGCAAAGAACCATAGTCTGAACTTTTTCAAAAGTAAAAAACTAGCTAGTAATGTAGAGATGATTCAGAGAAAATGTGATTAAAACAGTAAGTTATTAATCCAAAAACAACTCAAGAAAACTGAAAAGAAAAAGAACTGCGTATACTATGGGAACAAGGTGATTTTGTAAGGACATCTATAACACCTATAAAATGTTATAATGAAAGCAAGATGGGCTTTTCTATTATCACAACTGGAAATAGCAAAACAAACAGTTTCAGAGTGGATCTGTTGGTTTCCGATGGTATAAGGATTTCATTGAAAATTCAAGCTGAATTCTTCCTTGTGTCGTGATAGCATCACAGTAGGTGTATCTATCTCTTACAGAATGTTGACAACAATTAAAAGAGAAAAATACATCACATCCTATAGATACCAAAAATGTATCTATATCTTGAATTTCTTCTTTCCCATAAGATAGATAGATAGATAGATAAATAGATAGATAGATAGATAGATAGATAGATAGATAGATAGATAGATAGATGATAGATAGATAGATAGATAGATAGATAGATAGATAGATAGATAGATACATACATACATACATACATACATACATGTATCTGTATCTTACGGGAAAGAAGAAATTCAAGATATAGATACCATTTTTGATGGTATGAAGTCTTCCCCTAAAATATTCAGTAATGGATTCTTTCTTTCTTTCTTTCTTTCTTTCTTTCTTTCTTTCTTTCTTTCTTTCTTTCTTTCTTTCTCTCTCTCTCTCTCTCTCTCTCTCTCTCTCTCTCTCTCTCTCCCCGAACCCAGAAGACTTGCATTTGATTCTTTCTATCTCAAAAGTCTCCAGCACCCTGTCATTGTCATTAGCTGCTCAACAAATCAAGAAAAAAATATAATTGTATAAGAATGGAACAGAACATTTTTATTACAGTCACTGACCAGTTATGTCATAGTATTTACAGCGCTTGAATTGAAATACATAAAAATGTCTAAATAAATTGGAAATAATATTAAAATAAAAAAAAAATCACAGCGATAAAGTACGTCAGTGGTGTTAAGTTAAATACTTAAGACTAGTTACTACAACAACAAAAAGTAGTTTTCAAAGGTATAAAAGAAAAAATGTAGTATAAACTGACATAAAAATCTCGATGTTGTCTAATTATTTCCTTTGAATAATAATTACTATACTATCTGTTCCTAATTGTACGAAGTCTGAAGCAGAATTTGGCAACTGTAAAAGAAGCATCATCATTATGATCTGTGAACAGAAATGCAATATAAAATTTGTCTGGTCTGTCAGGAAACTTACTCAAAAGTGAATACAGGTGATGAATTTCATCATTATGTCCACAAAACAATAACACATGAACTCAGTTTTAGCTGCGCCTTCCTGAATAACAAGGCCTCTCTGTAAAGTACAGTTGTATCTTGGTACTTACTGTTAATTGGTTTTGGGAGGTGCAATGAGTACCCAAAAATGATGAGTACCAAACAATTTTTCCCCATAAGGAATAATGTAGTGAGTCACAAGGCAGCTGACAAGTTCTAGCTTGTGCGTTGAGTACCAAACAAATGATGAGTATTGAGACAAAATTTTCATGTCAAAATGCATTGAGTACCAAATTCGATGAGTTTCAAAGCAGTTGAGTACCAAGGTACTACTGTAGATATGTAGGTTTCTTTCTACCCTGAAGGTTGAAGGAAGTGCATTAAATGTGCCAAGCTAAAGATCATAAGTCATTTTTGCAGGAACAAGTTTATAAAGCTATTTCGCGGGGACAAAAAGTTTTAATTTAAGTTCTCTTCTCAAAATAAGGAAAGCACTATTGAAAGAGATAGTATTATCTCTCAACCAATCAAATCCATTACTTGCAGTTGGACTTCTTCTTTAGCTTTAGTGAAGACCCCAAAAATGCAGGGCCGCTAAAGCTGGATGGTATTTTGTACTTTTGCCTTGCAAGTCTTATTCCAAATTGAGTAAATGTTATCTAATAGTGGGCTAATCTTCAGGAAAAATATATCAACATAATCAGTAAATGATATTTTTCATCCAAAACCCTGCTTCTACCAAACCTACCTCCAGTTCCATGAGAAATATATTATGGGAGCTCAAACATAACTCTGAAAATCTTCTGCGCTAATCTCCAGATGATCTAAATCGATCTGTTCACACTGCAGAGATGCAGGTGACAATTTTTATTATCTGAACTAGGACTTGATTTGACCATGGAAAAATGCTAAATGTTAAGTCCTTTATACACATGCCCATGCCCATACCCATATCCATTGTCTACAACTCTGAGGCAAAAGCCAGATCTTCCTGTATGTGCTGGTGCTGATAATATTTGGAAGAAGCCATGGTTGTCATGAAATTCTGTCATTTCCCAGCCCCAACCTCCAAGGCAGGAGGTCCAAGTCTGTTCTGACCTAGGCTTCCTTAGAAAGTAAACAGCACAATTTTAATCCCGGCAAACTTCTTTTATTCATATGGCTGTGAATTATTGCTATTCACAGTCCAAAAGGCTTCTCAAACAGTCTTTCAGGGGAATGTTTATAAACACCCACCTTGAATGCTGCCAGAGAACTAATTGCCAAAAGCAGGGCAAGGCCAAACTTAGCACAGAGTCAAACAGAACTTTCCAAAGCTTTAACCAACCAGATCAAATAATTGCTTCCTGCAAATGCTCACGTCCTGTTGGCTCCTTTTTTATGTCTTATGGGAGGGGCCAATCATCTCCAAGCCTTACTCTCAAGTTAACCCTGTTATCTTAATTGTTCTTGTCTTCTGGCAGCTCTGCACATGTGCATTCTGGGAACAGTCCCCCGCTGTTCTTCTGCCTCGCTGAAGTCAGACTCCGGAGGCAGAAAATAACTACCAGATGGCCTTGGGCCCCTCTCTGCCTCCGACTCAGAGCCCTCGTCTGAGCCTTCCCCAGACTCCAGGACTGGCCCATGTTCCTCCCCAACCTCCTCACTGTCCGAATCTGCTGCCAGCTCTGCTGGCTGCTGGCAGGCCACAACAAAGTCACCCCACACTTTATACAGTAGGCACAGAGACTTCAACGCCAACCTCAACGCCACAAGCCTGAGCAAGAACCTTTTTGGCAGCAAGGCACAAACACACACACACACACACACATACATACTTACATACCATGGGTGGGTTCTAAATTTTTTTACTACTGGTTCTGTGGGTGTGGCTTATTTTGTGGGTGTGGCTTGGGGGGGTCATGTGAATGGGTGGGCGTGGTCAACTTTTTTTTTTGTTTACTTTTAAAACATTATTTCTACAACCTTAAGAGGTTGCAGAAAAAAATACTTTTAGAAGCTTCTGACGATCAGGCAAATCTGCTGGGATCGCCAGAAGCTTTTAAAGGCATTTTTTTCCCTACAACCTCTTTGGCTGATGAGGTTTGCAGGAAAAAATGCTTTTATAAGCTTCTGATGATCAGGCAAATCTGCTGGGATTGCCAGAGGCTTTTAAAGGGATTTTTTTCCCCTACAACCTCTTCAGCTTTTTTTTATTACCGGTTCTTGCGAACCGGTGCAAACCAGAAGCAACCCACCACTGATATATACAGTATGTGTATATAATTGAGAGAAATATGTGTACCTGTGTGTTGTAGTTGTTGGAAACTTTGGTGGAAGGTTTGTTGTAGTGTGAAAAGACAGAAGAAACTAGCTGGAGAATCACGTGGTAACTTAGGACGGAGAGAAGTTTCTATAATGTTGCAGGACATACATAATTTACAGGAATAAAACTGATAAAAAGGAAAAGGGGGGATTGAGAGAAATATGGATTATTCCTGTAAAGAGTATACCCTGAGCTACGCTATTTTAAATACCTTATTTTACCTTGTATAACCTGATTATATAACCGAGAAATAAGAACATGAGAAGAGGAATTGTTTTGCTTCTGTGATGCTTGTTTTGCAGGATATATGAGGATATAACCCTCATTTGTCATCTTCAGGCTGGTGTCTTCGGCCTTGTGCTTCTAGGAGCAATGTGTGATTGTGGCTGTTTCTTCTTTTTAACTGCCAGTGGGGGTATGAACTGATTGGGTGGGAGCATGGCTGTGTTCTGATTGGGTGGAGGTGTGTTCTGATTGGGAGGGGGCTTGGCTGTGCTCTGATTGGGTGGGGGCTTGGCTGTGCTCAGGTTGGTCTGAGTTGCAGGGGGATTTGAACTCGTGACCTGTGTTGCTGTTGTTTGGCTCCGCGTTCGTGGTCGTGCCACATCTTTATGGAGTGTGTCAGTTTGCTTCATGTATGGATTGGAGGGGTTTAAAGTGGTTAATGATGCAGCTGTGGTCTGGCTTCTGGTTTGTGGTCATGCCTCATCATCGGTGTGGGTTTGGGCTTGCTTTTTGCGTGGATGTGTGGAGGTGACGTCCTGTGTGGTTTTCATGAGTGTGGGTTTGGTGTTATTCTTTGTGTTTGGGATTCGTTTGTCAATAAGGGCAGGTTTCCAAATGGCTGGTAGGTGGGAAGTATCATCTCTTTTATTCATGCTGTGGGGATGTTTTTCTATCTCGATGGCTTCTCTGATTGTGTGTATAATTCAGTTTTCAGATCATCTTTTTCAGCTAGGCATTTGGTTCTGGAGATGAGAGTCTTGGCTACGGAGTTGATTTGTGCAGGGTGGTGATGTGATTGAGCGTTTAAGTAGCAGTTTGTGTGTGTTTTTTCCGGTAGATGGTGTGTCCTAGGGAGCCGTTGGGTTTTTTGTAGACTAGGACATCCAGAAAGGGAAGTTGGTTATTGGCTTCTATTTCCACAGTAAACTATATTTTGGGGTGTAGATTGTTGAGATGTGTGAGGAAGTTGCCCAGTTTTTCCTTTCCATGTGGCCAAATTATGAAAGTGTCATCTACATATCTGAGCCAGAGTTTGGGTTTGTGTTCAGATTTATCTAAAGCGTTGGTTTCAAAGTGTTCCATGTATAGGTTTGCGATGACGGGTGAGAGGGGTGATCCCATAGGTGCTCCTTCTATCTTTTTGTATCTTTGTCCATTGTGGATGAAGTATGTGTTGATTAGGCAGATCTAGCATGTGTTTAGGGGGGTTGTATTTGTTTTGGATAGCTGTCAAGGCTTCTTTAATAGGCACTTGGGTGAAGAGGGATATGACATCGAAACTCACGAGTAGGTCACTAGGTTGTACGTTTTGTTTCTTTATAATTTCTATGAAGTGGAATGAGTTTTGTACGTGAGAGGTGATGGATTCTGCATAGGGCTGAAGTTGTTTGGCAAGAAATTTGGCAAGATTCTGTAGAAGTGTGCCTATACAGCTGACTATGGGTCTGAGTGGTGTTCCTTCTTTGTGTATCTTGGGGAGGCCATGGAGCTTGGGGCATCTGGATGATTTCTCTCTGGGGATGATTCTTTGCTGGATCTCTTCACTGATGGGAGAGGCTTTTATTTTGGATTTGGTGGGTTTTTTCCAGGTAGGTGGTGGGGTCAGTGTTTAGAGATTTGTAAGCGGGGTCTTGGAGTAGGTTGGATAGTTTGGTTTGGTAGTCAGATGTGTTTATCACCACTGTGGCATTACCTTTGTCTGCTGGGACAATCATCCTCACCAGATTCAAACCCCATCCCATCCCATAGACGAGGTGCAGCCACCGTCCAGAGGCCGGACTACAGCAGCATTGCCAGCTGCTGCGCCCTCCTCCAATCCTCACGCAAAGCAAACTAGCACACACCATGAACACATGACAAGACCTCATACTCGGAGCCAAACCAAAGCCCATGATGTTACATCACAGCCATCTGCTCAAGACAATACATCACAGAACTCAGGATGTTACAACACTAAAGCTCAGGATGTTACAACACAGCCAACTACCCAGGATGTTGCAGCACAGGACTCAGGATATCACAACACTAGAGCTCAGGATGCTATCACACAACCCATTACCCTTCAAGGTTTTGGTTACCACCTTTAAAGCGCTCCATGGCTTAGGACCTGGTTATCTACGGGACCGCCTACTACCACCAATAGCCTCCCACCGGCCAGTATGCTCTCATAGAGAGGGACTCCTCTGGGTGCCGTCAGCCAAACAATGTCGGCTGGCGACCCCTAGGGGGAGAGCCTTCTCTGTGGGGGCACCTACCGTCTGGAATGAGCTCCCCCTGGAGATACGGAGGATCCCGGATCTGCGCACCTTCCGCCGCGCTGTGAAGACCTTTTTATTCCAGCAGGCGGGCTTGGCCTAATCTCTTCCCTTTTAAATATGTAAATTTTAATCTGTTTTTAAATTATTGGGGTGTTTTAATCTGTCTGGGCCAAAATAATTTAATTTGATTTTATCTGGTTTTTAAAATTTTTTATGTCTATGTTATTTTATTGTTTGGCTGTTCACCGCCCTGAGTCCTTCGGGAGTAGGGCGGTATACAAATCGAATAAATAAATAAATAAATAAATAAATAAATTACCCAGGTCGTTAAAACACAAAAGGCTAATGGGCACACAGGCTAATGGTTGTATTTCGTCTATGGAATACAACCACCTTCCAGAAGCCAGACCATGGTGGCATCACCAGCTGCTGCACCCCCCTCTGATCCCCACACAAAGCAAACTGACACACGCCATGAACACATGGCAAGACCTCAAACTTGGAGCCAAACCAAAGCCCGGGATGTGGCATCACAGCCATCTGCTCAGGACATTACATCAAAGAACTCAGGATATCGCAACACTAGAACTCAGGATGCTAACACACAGCCCATTACCCAGGTCGTTAAAACACAAAAGACTAATGGGCACACATCAAGGAACTCATCCACACAGGATGTTACGAAACAGCTGACTAATCTGCAAACATTAACTCCATCAACCAACCAAGATGTAACAACACAGGCAACCAACCCGTTCACAGCAACAAAGCCAGCACCCCACACCTCCCCACCAGTATTTATAGAGAGACGGCAGCTCCGATCACGCTTTCCTCACACAAGCACGAAGCCGAAAACACCAGCCTGAAGATGACGAGTGGGACCTCATCGAAACATTGCCAAGATACTCTCAATCTTACACGTGAAAAGACCTGAATACACCAAAACTTGCATACCTCTACCCATGAAAATCTACGAAAACACACACACACACACACACACACACACACACACACACACACACACATTATATTATATTATATATACGTGTATATAATATCTACAATGGAACAGTAGATGATACAGTGATGTAGAAGTGAAGTTTCCCTTCCATCAGGTTCTGCTCCTTTTTAGTGGAATGTGCCCTAAAAAGCTGACTTTTCTTACTCATTTCAAGAATTGTTATATGGGGGAAAACCTTCTGTTTACATTTACCAAGAAAGCATGAACGTGCATTTGCTTATTCCTTTAGATGTACGTGGCAGTGCATTAATGCAACTGGTATCAGTTTCCTTCAAAGAAAACATCACTGAAGCCCTTATAATGCCACTTTCTCAGTCAACTGTAAAAACTTATACAGTATTTCTATTTTTACTTCATTTCCACTTCACTGCTATCTTGAAATTTAAATTGTTTAATCTTATCCTTTAACCTGACTGAGATATTTTATTTAGCAAGTAGCCATCAGCCTTCATAGGCGTAATGTTGTTTAAGAAACATTTGCCAGGAATCAAATGTTAAAATAATCTATTTTGCTTTTAGCTAAAGAAAATGATCTCTTAACTTTGTATGACACAGTAGCATTTCCAGTGCCACATATACCATATATGATTTTTGTGGATAGGTATATTAAGGGACGCGGTGGCTCAGAGGCTAAGATGCTGAGCTTGTCGATCGAAAGGTCAGCAGTTCAGCGGTTCAAATCCCTAGTGCCGCGTAATGGGGTGAGCTCTTGTTACTTGTCCCAGCTTCTGCCAACCTAGCAGTTCGAAAGCACTTGTGTAAAAAATGCAAGTAGAAAAATAGGAACCACCTTTGGTGGGAAGGTAACAGCGTTCAGTGTGCCTTTGGCATTTCGTCATGCCAGCCACATGACCACGGAGACATCTTTGGACAGCGCTGGATCTTTAGCTTTGAAATGGAGATGAACACCGCCCCCTAGACTCGGGAACGACTAGCACATATGTGCAAGGGGAACCTTTACTTTTTATATTAAGATACTTTGTGTATACACCTCTGTGTACAATGCTTACACAATTTACAATATTTAACATGCATGGATTGGTTGATTGATTGATTGATTGCACATTGATGTAAATGAACTCAGTGTCTTCTAAAACACTATGAACTGTGATTAAGACATGGCTCCTCCACACGTAACATTTATCACTTGGAATTGGTTCTGTGCTCCTGCATTACGACACTAGAATTTTTCTTCAGATGAGTCCATTAACATTCCTGCAGTCAACATAGGGTTGATCTTAATGACCTAAATTGTTCCTTCCAACTCCATGATTCTATGATGGCTCAGCTATGGTGCAGGAAGAAAGATTGTGAAGGTAACTTTCAGCATTATTGGTAAAGGTGCAAAGTAGATTAATTCCAATTGGTGAGAACTCTCTTGCCTACTCCCCACCCCAACTTCTTGGCTAGTTTCCCACCCTGCTAATGTCAAAGCTTTACATCAAGCCATGTAAAAGCTTTCAGTGTTTTACATCAAGCTATAAACATGAGTATCCCTCATTTTGGTTAAAGTGCAGGCATTGTATGGGGGGATACGGTTAAAGATGCTGAGCTTGTCAGTTGGAAAGCTTGGGTTTGGGACCCAAGCGTTGCACAATCGGGTGAGCTCCAATTCCTTGCTCCAGCTCCTGCCCACCTAGCAATTGGAAAGCATGTAAATGAAAGTAGATTAATAGGTACCATTTTGGTGGAAAATACCAGCATTTTATGAGCCTTTGGCATATAGCCATGCTGGCCACACGACCACAGAAATTGTCTTTGGATGACACTGGTTCCCTCAGCCAAGAAACAGAGATGAGCACTGTGCCCTAGAGCTGGATATGACTGGACAGGGAAATCTTTATCTTTTTGCAGTCATTGTGATTTTTAAAGAGAGTAATTGGGTTTTTTTTTTCCTTTGCTTGGAAAACAAATGCAACCAGACAACCCTGAAGGTAGAACTGACTAGAGACCAAGTTTTGAACTGCCCCATTATTTGACTGGAAGGCACACTGGCCTTCTTCTGAAGAAGGAGCCTGGGTGGCGCAGCGGACTAAAGTACTGTTAAGTAGCACTTAAATAGCACTTAGCTGCCAGCTGCCTGCAATTACTGCGAGTTCAAATCTCACCAGGCTCAAGGTTGACTCAGCCTTCCATCCTTCCGAGGTAGGTAAAATGAGGACCCGGATTGTGGGGGCAATAAGCTGATTTTGTATAAAAAAGAACACCGCTTAGGGGGCCCCGAAAGCCCTACAAAGCAGGTATATACAAAAGTATGAAGGCTATTGCTTAACGCATTGTAAGCCGCCCTGAGTCTCCGGAGAAGGGCGGCATATAAATCGAACCAATAAATAAATAAATAAATAAATAAATAAATAAATAAATAAATAAATAAATAAATAAATAAATAAATAATGAATGTTGTGAGTGATTAATGTCTAATAAACTGTTTTCCAAAGGTTTCCAAAGGTTTAGGGAATGAAAATCTCATCAAATTGCTAAAAAAAAAAAAAAAAACCAGTTCCACCAACATCTATAGAGATTCTCAGCAATCCAGGTCATAATGTCCAGTCAATGTCAGCTGGCGCTCTCGCAGGGGGAGAGCGTTCTCTGTGGGAGCGCCGACCCTCTGGAATGGGCTGCCCACCGGCCTCAGGACAGCCCCTAACCTCCTCTCCTTCTGCTGCAAATTGAAGACGTGGCTTTTTCACCAAATGGGCTGAATCCATAGGGGTGATTTTTAATAATTTTAATTAAATTTTTAATTAATTTTAACTAATTTTAAATTTATTTATTTATTTATTTATTTATTTATTTATTTATTTATTTATTTTTACATTTATATACTGCCCTTCTCCCTGAGGACTCAGGGCGGTGTACAGCCAGAATTAAAAAACATGAAATATAAATATTAAAAACAATTAATATATATATAAATTTGGCCCAAAATTAAAAATACAAACCAATTAAAACATTTAAAATTTCTTCTTAAGCCAGCCCGGCTTGCTGGAAAAAGTGGGTTTTAAGGGCACGGCGGAAGGCACTAAGGTCTTGGATTCTCCTTATCTCTGGGGGCAACTGATTCCAGAGGGTAGGTGCCCCCACAGAGAAGGCCCTCCCCCTGGGGGTCACCAGCCTACATTGATTGGCTGATGGCACCCTGAGGAGGCCCTCTCTGTGGGAGCACACGGGACGATGGGAGGTCGTCGGTAGCAGCAGGCGGTCTCGAAGATAGCTAGGCCCGATGCCATGGAGTGCTTTAAAGGTGATAACCAACACCTTGAAGCGCACCCGGAAGACCACTGGGAGCCAGTGCAGCTCGCGCAGGAGCAGTGTTACATGGGAGCGCCATGCTGCTCCCATCACTACAACCGCTGCTGCATTCTGGACCAGTTGGAGCCTCCAGGTCCTCTTCAAGGGGAGCCCATGTAGAGAGCGTTGCAGTAGTCCAGGCTAGAGGTGACGAGGGCATGATGACTGTGCACAGGGAATCCCGATCAAGAAAGGGACGCAACTGGCGAATCAGGCGAACCTGACAAAAGGTCCCCCTGGTTACAGCTGTCAGATGTTCCTCCAAGGACAGCTGCATATCCAGGAGGACTCCCAGATTGCGAGCCCTTTCTGTGGGGGCCAAAGACTCGCCCCCAATAGTCAGTGATGGAGTCAACTGACTATATCGGGATGCCGGGAGCCACAGCCACTCAGTCTTGGAAGGGTTGAGCTTGAGCCTGTTCCTTCCCATCCAGATCCGCACAGCCTCCAGGTACTGGGATATCACTTCAAGGGCATCATTGGGGTGGCCTGGGGTAGAGATGTACAGCTGGGTGTCATCAGCGTACTGGTGATATCTCACCCCGAAGCCACGGATGATCTCGCCCAGCGGCTTTACATAAATGTTGAACAGAAGGGGCGAGAGGACCGATCCCTGCGGCACTCCACAGATGAGAGGCCTCGAGGTCAAATTGACTTTGATGTTTATGTAATTTTTTTGTCTCCTTCTTGTAAGCTGCCCTGAATCCTTCGGGAGAAGGGTGGCATATAAATTACATAAATAAAATAAATAAATAAACAATTGACCCAAAGGTGCTTTTTGAAGAGGCAACTGGACTTCCTAGTTTTTCTTTGAAGACATTTTGCTTCTCATCCAAGAAGCTTCTTCAGCTCTGACTGGATGGTGGGGAATGGAAGGATTTATACTTCTTGAAGATAGCTGGTCATTTGCATTCTCAGTTCCACCAGCAGAACTCATTAGGGCTGTAAAGTGCTTCGATGCAAAAGGACAAAGGTACTTTGGAGTTTTTGGGCACACCAGATTAAATTCTTGTAGCTTTTTATGTTCTCAGATAAATGTGAGAAGGCAATTTAATTGTCACCTTTGTTTTAACAAAGCCAAAGTTTTCTTTGGGATGGGAACATATATTGAATATATATGTAACAAAAATAGAAGAGAACTGCTTCCTGTTTTGAATATTCTTCCTTCCAATGTTCTCTTGAAGAAAGTTGCATAAGGCCACAATGGATCATTCTGAGCTAGGACTACAATTTAAGTGTGAAGTTATTTATTTTATCATTTGTAAAGTTATTTGAAAATCAGTTCCATAAAAATCTGTTGGTGTTTTCACATGGCATAGCAGTGGGTTGTCTGAGAGCAGTTTCATGCCCATTCGTTTAAATATTTATAAAGTATTTTTGCACCTTTGACCAAAGGGCAACGAGCAAAATACAGACATAAAAATATAACAGCATATTAATGAAGCTCTAAAATTAAGAAAACAATACTAAATGAATGCATAAACTATAAAGCACTCTTTCCAGAACTTCAGCAATAAAATAATAAACAGCAGCATGTATATTATTAAAGTATACGGTTTTGGCCTTTTAAAATTCTGCTACTGAAGGAACTGTTGTGAAAAAAATGCCCATTTAAGTAAAGAAAGAAAGTGTTTGGGGACAGATGCAATAAAGTATTTTTTATTTGCATCCACGACTACTATAAGTACTGGGCTTCTCACCAAAAGAATGCGGAAGAACTCTAAATCCAACACGGTTATAGGTCAGTGATGGCTAACCTTTTTGCCATCGTGTGCCAAAACGGGGGGAGCACAGTGGGGTCACGCGTGCATGTGCCCACACCCATAATTCAATGCACGTGTGACACTCCCCCACTCCCCTGCTTTTGGCACACGATGGCACGATGGGCCCGGTAGGCCCGTTTTTCACCCTCGGGAGGCTCCAGAGGCTTTCTTGGAGCCTGGGGAGGGCAAAAACAGCCTTCCCCACACCCCCAGAGGCCCTTCGGAGGTCGGAAACAGCCCGTTTCCCGACTTCCGGTGGGACCAGAAGGCCCGAAAATCAGCTGGCTGGCACGTACATGCGCGCTGGAGCTGAGCTAGGGCAATGCTCATGTGCCCACAGATATGGCTCCACGTGCCACCTGTGGCACCCGTGCCATAGGTTTGCCATCATGGTTATAGGTTATAAAGCTGAAGGTTTCTCCTGTTTATTCGTGTCCAACTCTAGGGGGCAGTGTGCTCATCTCTATTTCTTAGCCGAGGGAGCCAGTGTTGTCCGAAGACATTTCCGTGGTCATGTGACCAGTATAACTATACATCGAGGTGCACAGAAGGTGTTGTCTTCCCATGAAAGTGGTACTTATTTAGCTACTTATATTTTCATGTTTCTAATTGCTTAAGTGGACAGGAGTTGGGGCGAGTAATGGGAAATCATCCCATTGCATGGTGCTCAGGTCAGCTCAGGTCCAGCTGACAAGCTCAGCATCTTTAACCTCTGAGCCATCATGCCCTGACCCTTTACAGGTTATATACCCTTTGAAATGGCAAGATTTACAAAAACAGTGTAAGCAATTACAATGTGACCTTTAATGCAGAAATGTAGAATCTGATAACATAGGATGACCTTACTATGGGCTGATCCATTGCCTCTACATTCTGCTTTTCTAACGACATCCAAGCCAGCCCTTTTTACTGATAACTGAGGGAACGTCTCTTGCCGGTCATATCTACCCAATCCACTAGAGTGGGGAGGCAAGGAACGTTGTGGGTCCCATCCCCTAAGCAGATACATCTGGCAGGACCCTTCTCCATGGTGGATCCCTCCCTCTGGAACATCATCCCCCCACCCCCAGAGATTAGACTGGTCTCCACTCTAACACTCTTTTGGAAGGCTCTAAAGATGTAGTTCTGCCAGCAGGCCTGGAGAAGCCAGAGTAGGATAGAGCCCATTTAATGGCTAGTATGAATGTGCATGGTGGCCAGGGTGGGGGGGGGTTTATTATTTTTCTTCTTTTTATTTCTTTTACATGGCGATTTATATACTTGTAAGCCGCCTTGAATCACCATGTGTGAATAGGTGGCAATATAAAAATTCTAAATAAATAAAATAAATACTAGCATCTTGTAATACAAATATTGTCCCTTCCCACCATGAAAAAGAAATAATGGTTTTTATTATCTGTCTTCTTCTCTTCCAGGTCATCAGGCAAATTCAGTTTGTCTGCTCTATCTGATATGCCCTTCAGAATCATAATGTAAAAATAGAATATTATTTGTTCCCCACAGAACCAGTGGCACATCCATAGAGGATCATTCCATTAAGTTTAAGTTATTAGTAAGAAACTTATGCATATTTGCTTTCATCAGTTCTAGTAAGAATTGCTAACTGTTATTATTTTTTTTTCATTTTTGTTACACATTTGGGTAAACAAGGATGTGAAAAAGTGATGTAATATAAGCCAAATATAATTTATTATATATGTGCATGGATTTCAATTCAGTTCTTTATCCAATAAAAAAAATTGGCTTTCATTTATGACTACCACCATTTCAGTTAAATCCATTCAACGAGATGCATTTTAACTAGGACTTTATTTGTGAAAGTGTATTTTACAGAATGAGAATCTGCAGGAACAGATTTACTTGCTGTTTTGTCCAATCTGTGTCTCCAGATTATTAGGATTACAATTTTAGGAAATGTCATTTTACATTGGAGAAGTCTATTCCTACTCTAGAGAGTATTCTATTGATGTAGTCTCTAGAAGGACTCTTTTGACCACTCTAAAAATGCCTAGATATGAGATTTGCACAAAAAGTATTTGCACAAAAAGTGTTGATTAATTATAGCTCATGGAATACCCTCTGGTCTTCACACCTAAGGAAGAAGGTTGCTAAGAAATGAGTCAATTTCTTCGACTCTGAACCAAGCCCTATGTGTGGGTTCACAGAGTGGTAAAAGACACCCTCTTGTCAAGCTTGACTCCCACAGGTCTAGTGCACATTGATCCACCTTTCTTGGCCACAGGAAAATCCCAGGATGTGTTTTCCCATTTCCAATCTAATCTACACTCTGGAAATCTCGGTTGGTTTCCCATCTAAATTAACATCCACATTTTATCCTGCTTGGTTTCCTAGATTAAAAACAAGATTGGCTACATGCTGCCCCCTATTGAGGTGCTTGCATGCAAGTACCGCTTTTAAAATGGCCAAGGCAAGTGCAACACAGCACAGGTTTGCCAACAGGCATAGAGCCTATGAAGGAGCTGGAAGATTAGCTGCCAACGGTATTCACTTTATACTTCGTGGATCACCCTACTGCTTTCACTGAATCGGCTCAAGCTTCGGGGAATCTCTAATCTTCAGAAAGTGGTTATGGTCGGCATCAAAGGGTCCATACTTCTGTCTGGGGGCCCTTTCCCGTCAGTCCCTTTGCTCTGCCCTCAATGCTGAGAACCCCTTATGGGACCCCCTTCTCCCCATTCCTCCCCCCCCGTCCCATCTCCCCCAGGTTTAGGATGGATCCCTTCCACAACACAGCTGGGTTCGGGATTCCTCCTATCGGTCCACACATTCTCTCCACTCTTCCCTTTCTCCCAATTGTGACTGGGATTACTATATGCCCCCCTCTTTTTTTTTAGTTCCCCCTCCCCTTCCCGGGAGCTCGGCAGCGCTTTCCCTTTCTCTGGTTTTATGCCCCCGTCTGGGGAGGATTTTTTTCCGCGCCCTTTCTCCGCCCCCCCCCCCATCGCTGGGCTGGCTCTCCGAGGCCAGAGCTCCATGTGAGCGCAGGGAGAGAGTTTCGCCCTGCCCTCTCATTTACGTCAAACTCAGCGCGGGTCTCAAGGCTCCCGCTCTTTTCTCCCTCACTCTTGAGCTACGGAGGGTGAACAGCGGCGCCAGCCAATTCTCCGCCTCCTCGGCTCCTGCCCCGCCAAAGGCAAAGAGGGGAGACCGCCGGGGTTTGCAGCCACGCGACGGGAGCAGATTTGCGGGCGGTCAGCGGCGAAAGCAGCGAGCGAGACCCATGAGAAGCAGCCGTCAGCTTTGAGATCGAATCCGAGTAAGAAAATGGTCTGCCGGTTCGGGGGGCGTGTTAAGGTGGGAGAATTGTAGCCTTGGGGAGAAGAAAGTGCTCGGCGCGCTGCTCCTGGTAGCAAATATAGAGGCTTTTTAAAGGGCCGGGGTCTAGCCCATCACTTAGGCTTGGAAGGCGCCCGACAACTCTGCGCTCAAGAGGAAGACGGGGCGGGAAAGGAAACTTGAGGTTCAGCACCACGGACAGCACTCCTCGGCTTCTGCATGCAGTTCATTTGTTTCTTCCTCCTGCTCCCATTAGACTTAGAATAATTCTCCCTCCTTCATACATTACCGTCATCTTCCTGCTGGATTTCACTCTTTCTTCCTCATTATTTTTCTTGCCTTATTTTAACCGCAACCCCCCCCCTTTTTTTTCTTTTTTTCCCCATTTTTTCTCCTTGCACAGGTGGCTTTTGCCAGCGGTGGCAGAAATGAACGAAAGCGTCCCCTTGAATGAGACTGGGGCTCCGGCACCTTGGATTCAGAGCAGCAGTGGCAATTCTTCGCTGGAATTTTCCTCCAAGCTCCCCATCTTTATCCTCAATCCTTGGGATATTATGCTCTGCATCTCTGGAACCATCATTGCCTGCGAAAATGCCATCGTGGTGGCCATTATATTCTACACTCCCAATCTGAGAACCCCAATGTTTGTGCTGATTGGGAGCTTGGCCACGGCAGACCTCCTGGCTGGAGTTGGCCTGATCCTTAATTTTGTATTCCAATATGTGATCCAGTCAGAAACCATCAGCCTTATTACCGTTGGTTTCCTAGTTGCCTCTTTCACTGCTTCTGTGAGTAGCTTATTAGCTATCACAGTAGATCGTTATCTTTCTCTATACAATGCACTGACTTATTACTCTGAGAAGACTGTTTTTTGTATTCATATGATGCTAATCATCACCTGGGGGGTTTCACTCTGCTTAGGACTATTGCCTGTCCTAGGCTGGAATTGTATGGAAGATTATTCATCATGCAGTATTGTCAGACCTTTGACCAAAAGCAATGTGACTTTGTTGTCTGCCTCCTTCTTTTTCATTTTTATCCTTATGCTCCACCTGTACATCAAAATCTGCAAAATAGTTTGCAGGCATGCACATCAAATCGCACTCCAACAGCACTTCTTAACTGCATCTCACTATGTTGCAACCAAAAAGGGAGTCTCTACACTTGCTATCATCCTTGGGACCTTTGGAGCCAGTTGGTTACCTTTCGCTATCTACTGTGTCATTGGAGATTCAAACTACCCTGCGGTGTACACTTATGCCACACTTTTACCTGCTACCTACAACTCCATGATCAATCCCATAATTTATGCCTACAGAAACCAAGAGATTCAGAGGTCCATGTGGGTTCTTTTCTGTGGCTGCTTTCAATCCAAAGTGTCCTTTCGTTCAAGATCCCCCAGTGATGTTTAAGTGACTTCTCCCTCTGTGTAGGTTTGCACAAAGTGACAATTTTCAACTTTTTGTGAATTACAGTGCCTGGTATGAACCAGATCCATGTTGTGAAATTGTTTTTTGGGGGGGGGAGATGTTTAAACAGTAGCACTTTATGTATGTGTATTCTTGAGAATGTGACAGGTCTGGAGTTTCTGATTATGTGAAACTAAACTAAAAACAAACAAACAAACAAAAAACATGGATGTATACAAGATTGTACATTGTATTTGTGAAGTGAAGGCATTCCAAGACTGCATAATTATAGCACTTTATTTTTAGCTGCTGAACTGCCAAAACAGTATTGCCATTCTCAAAGGGCAAAGAAAGAATGAAAATAAGTGAAATGTTGTCTAGTTTAGGATGTGAGTGATAATATATTTTGCTGCACAGTATTGATAAATTATGACATTTTGTATACAAATAAACAAATTCATTACATTTTTATTCTGTGTTGAACTGTTTTAATGGTTTAAAAACACTATCAATGTTTCGCACTGCCTCACCTTTATTTACAAGAAACATTTATTGGGTACCTTCACATAAATTCTTTACAAAGAGAAATCATAGCATAAAACAAGGAAACAAAATAAAACTATTTTGTTTGTTTACTTTCTGGTAAGTAGTAATTTATTTTCCATAAAAAAAAAAAAAGAACAGCAAAGCAAGCTTTAGAATGCTCACTAACTTTGCTTGCTGGAAATTCCCAGCTTTAACCTTCGTTTATATAAAATATAATTAATAATAAACATAATTTTCTAGAAGGTAAGGAGAGATAAAATACCAATCTTCAAGTTCTTGAAAGCCTGTCACAAGGAGGAATGTGTAAATTCATTCTTCATAGTTCCTGAGGGTAAGACAAGAAATACTGGGTGGAAGCTTCACAGAAGGAGAGCCAAATTCAAAAGAAGGAATTTCCTGGCTGTGAGAGCTCTGTGCAGAGAGCAGGCTGCCTCCTGGAGTTGTGGATGCACAATAACTGGAAGTGTTCAAGCCAAGACTGGACAGTCACTTGTCTGGATTGGTGTGTTTCCATCCCCAGAAAAGGGATTGGACTAGCAGACATTTAAGGTACCTTTCAAACCTTATGATTCTTTGAATGTAACATTTTAATGTTCTTGCAACATGCTTGCAATATACTTCAGACTGGGCAATATATTCTGCAACTGGAAATCAAATTATCATTTATCAATTTTGCATTTGAATATTGCAACATATATTAAGGCTAATTGCTATATAATATCTCCCCCAGCCTCTTCCCAATCTTAGATATTTTCTAAAATCTAGAATTCAGATCAAACTGGCTAATATTTGCATTCTACAATAGCATATTCTAAAGAAGGGGAGAAGGAAGGAAGGAAGAAGGAAGGAAGGAAGGAAGGAAGGAAGGAAGGAAGGAAGGAAGGAAGGAAGGAAGGAGCTAGAGCTAACTTTATTAACATTATGATCCAATAACAGCAAAACTGAGACAGAATGTAATACCAGCCTGGTAACTGTAATGTTAACAGTACATGTACAAAAACATTAAATGCCCCATTTCAATTTGCATACAGAGGTGAGATGAGTTTTCATTCTTAGATTTTCTACAACTTGAACTCCAGTTTGAAGGATCAGAATTTCATTCAGGAATGATGAGTATAGCCTTGTAATGTGCATGGATGGGTATATATATTATAGCATACCCTTGTCATTTTTGAAGGGATAATGGAGCACTCCGTCTTACTGAAAGGTCTCTGTGGCTCATGTAACCTCCCCACCTGCAACTCCTGAACAAATGAACAAAATTTGTCAGCATTACTAATCCAGCTAACACAGAAAAATGAGTCCTCTGGAGTCTCCTAGCTTGGTATGAAGGACTATTATGGGGAACTTGAGTTTAGTAGTAATGGAATGTTAATAATGTTTACTGTCTGCAGTTGTACTTTACTGTTTGACAATAAAGATTGTAAAATTCAGAAGCTTTGAGGACTATTTGATTATAAATCTAGGACTGCAAAACAGGAAACAAAGACGCACTGCAGACGTATAAGCCTCCAAAATATTTCTCCTTGCTTGACTCCAATGCTGTTCTCTGCCCTTGGTAGCTTGCTATGAAATGTTTCAGTGGTAAAGTCTAGCATGTGATGTGATATAGAAGCTGGGAAAACAGTTTCATTTAAAGAAACCACCACATCATATGCCCATAAGTAAGTATGAACAGGCCTATCAGTTGCACTAATATTCACAAGTCTAATTTCCTTCAGATGAGAACTTTTGTAGCTCTTCTGTAAATTGTTGGTAATTTCATAATTATGGCTGCTTATGATGGATATATAATAGCAATAGCACTTAGACTTCTATACCGCTTTATGGTGCTATGCAGCCCTCTCTAAACAGTTTACAGGGTCAGCACATTGGCCCCAACAATCTGGGTCCTTGTTTTACTGACCTTGAAAGGATGGAAGGCTGAGTCAACCTTGAACCGGTCAGGATCGAACTGCCAAACTGCTGGCAATCAGCAGTCGGCAGAATTAACCTGAAATACTGCATTCTAACCACTGCACCACTATCATATATAATGTTTTTGGTTACTGCTTATCTCCTGTTTTGCCCTGGATCCAGACCTCTTCAACATTTCCACAGATGACTTAGCTGAGAGGATACTCAACAAATTTTGCTCAACAAATTTACAAATAACACAAAGTAGGGGAGGAAGGATTTATTGAGAAGACAGACTCAAGATTCTAACATATCTAACAAATTGCACTGGTCTACAAATTTTGGGAAATTATTGATCGCCAAAATAAAATGTGTTAACCATATCATATTTTGCTTAGATGAATTAAAAAACAGGTGATAAAGGTGCTGGTTGGGTAAAGTTTTCAAGATATTTCACAATAAAGATTGCTATATAGGCGAGTATATTAGCCTACAAGGGAGGGAAATGTCTAATGATCATGATGTCTCGTAACTTCTCGAAAAAGTATGGTAGAACAATGAAAATGGTACCACATGGAAGTGTATAAATTTATCTTCACTTTGAAAACAGCAAGGTAGATAACTACAAAAAAGAAGAGGAAAATTTGCTTAGGTCCTATAATACACTTGGTGCAAACATGTCACTTCTTACACTTGCATTTAGACTATTTCCCTTTTAACTGTGGGGCAGTGAGTGATGAGCATGGGAAGAGATTCCACCAGGATATCGCAGGCATGGAGAAAAAGATACTAAGGGAAATGGAGTCTGTCCATGCTTGCTGATTACTGCTGGAATCTCTCCAGGGAGAAAAGCCAAAAAGCGCAGTTTAGATACTGAATAAAGATGGAACCTTGTCATTTAATCTGATGTTAAAGCTTGTCAGTTTTCCATGGAAAAAGCATGAAAATGTTACATGAAAAACCAATAAATCAAGGGTCCTCAAACTATGGCCCATGGGCTGCATGCGGCCAGCCAAAGCCATTAATCCGACCCATGCAGGACCACAAGGCTGCCCCACCCACATTGGCCCGCCCATCCTTCGACTGAGCAAAGGACTTATCTTCGCGAGCCCCACGGGTTGGAACTGAAAGGTAAGGCCAACAATTTTGGCCTGCAGAGACATTCTGGAGGTGGGGGCGGTGAAAAACGGGCTGCACAGATGCCCCAGGAGGTCAAAAAACTGAGCAAAAATGGCCCGGTTTTGGACAAAAATGGGCCATTTTCACTTGTTTTTGGCCTGCAGAGATGTTCTGGAGGCAGGGAGATGAAAATGGGGTGCACAGATGTCCCAAGAGGCCAAAAAATGGGCAAAAACAGCCCATTTTTGCCCCCAAAATGGGCCATTTTCGCCCATTTTTGGCCTGCAGAATTCTTCTGGAAGCAGGGGAGGTTAAAAACAGGGTGCGCGGATGCCCTGGGAGGCCAAAAACGGCCCCATTTTTCACCTCTCCTGCCTCCAGAAGATAGATAGAGAAAGAGAGAGAGATAGACAGAGAGAGAATGAGAGACAGAGTGGGAGAGAGAGAGAGAGAGAGAGAGGGAGAGACAGAAGGGAGAAGAGAGAGACAGAGAGATTTCTCAAGCTCCTTGGGACTGAGAAGAATTGATGCAAGACTGAGTTTCCTGAAGTGGACCACTAGACTTCTAAACAACTGAAAAAATGATCGAGTAAAAAGAAAAGTCAACTAAAAGAGCAACATGCAAACAAAAGCAAATAAAACACCCCTAGGAGAAAAACAAATTAAAGTTTAATTTGTGTGCATTGTTTAATAGACTGTTAAATTGGCCACACCCGCCTGGTCACATGACCACCTAGCCACACCCACCCAGCCGGTCCAGCCCCCCAACAGTCTGAGGGACTGTGAATTGGCCCTCTGTTTAAAAACTTTGAGGACCTCTGCAATAAATGAATGGAAAGTTATGTTACTGATATCAATAAAAAGATAAATTTATAATGATTGGTGTTGCACCATTCTCATTGCTATATCACATTTTGCAGAAAAGTTATGGAGCATATCACACATCCCCTTTGTAATTTTGAATTATTTTGATGCAATTTTGACCTGAAGCTGTATCTTGGAAACTGATGCCAATTAATACTCAGGACTTAATTTTCCTTTATTAATGACCCAATTCTGGTAAAATTAAGCTACTTTCATTTCCGAGGCTTTCTCCTTGCAGGCCAGTGTTGCAGTTCAATTGAAGAAATGTAGATTCTATACTTAGGTTGGAAAAAACAGATGCTCAGATACAAGGGAGGTGGTGTTACTTGTGAGAAAGATCTTGGTGTCCTGATAGACCACTGATCAAACATTAACCAGTAGTGAGCTGCAGCTGTCAAAAGAGCTAATGCAATCTTGGGTTGCACCAAGGGAGATAAAGTGTCAAAATCATGGGAAGTGATAGTTCCACTCTAGCTGCACTGATCTGACCATACCTGGAATGCCATGAAAAACAGCAGTAAAGATGGTGAGGGATTTAGAAGTTAAATCCTATGAAGAACAGTTAAGGAACGGGTTAAGTTTGGCCAAAGAAGAGAAGGCGAAGAAGAGACATGATAGCAATCTTCAAATACACAAAAGGCAGTCACATAGAAGATAAATTTCTGGACCATGACAGTTATTAAGCAGTGAAACAGCTTGCCTCCTGAAGCTGTGGGTGTTCCATCACTGAAAGTTTTCAAACAAAGATTAGATAACCATTTGTCTGGGGTAGTCAGAGCATTCCTGCCTTGGGGATGTGGTTGAGTGAAGGACAAGTGGTGGGTTTCTCCCGGTTCACCGAACCGGTTCTCTTTGGGCCCTCCTGCCCCCCCCGTTATTCTTACCTTTTATTTGGCCCCGCCCCCAATCTATTCACTGCCTCCCGAGTCCCAGTTGATCAGCTCGAAGGAAAAAAAGTGTTTAAACTCTTGCCGCGGGGCTTCAAAGGGCCGCCCTACAGCTGATCAGTGTTAAAAGGCAGTGTGGTGGTAAACCAGGGTGCTCGAAAAACAAATCGGTAGACCAGTGCCTTCAAAAACAAATGAGTAGACCGGTGCCTCCAAAAATGAATGAGTAGACCAGTGCCTCCAAAAACAAATGGGTAGACCGGTACAGCTCTGCAAGCAGTTAAAAGCCTGGTAGACCAATACTTCTGCCAAATCCTAAAGAATTGTCACATGACCATCAAGCCATACCCACAAAATAAGCCACACCCACAGAACCGGTAGTAAAAAAATTTAGAACCCACCCCCGAGAAGGACCCATCCAATCTATGATTGTTCGATTGTATCAACATTTAGGGAGCAAATAGGAGTTAGAACTGGATAACCCTTCAATGTCCCTTCCAACTCTGTGATTCGATGAACAAATTACACATAAATAAAGAAAAAAGTAGCAGTTTTACTTCTTAATATGTTTCTCATACACTATTTCTAATTACATTGTAAACTTTCTAGAAACATTATAGACTAAATATTTAAAAAGTTTCTTAAGTGTAAAATATTATTCTGAGATTGGAGATACTGTATTTTACTACAGATAGTCCTGGATTTACAACCAGTAAATGACCATTTGAAGTTACAAGAGACTTCCCCAGCTATTTACAACCCAGTTTTGGAGTTACAACAGCCACACACAAACATACTTGTGATGATGTGATTGTATTTTGGTAGCTTGACAACAGGCTCACCTCTATGGCTATTTGTACCATCTCGCAGTCAGGCGACTGCAATTTACAACATTTTTTTGATGGTTTCCATTTACTTTCGGTTTCTGGCAAAAAAAAAAAATCCATTGGGGAAAATGGATTTACTTAACAACCACCACATTCACTTAACACCTATGGCTTTCACTTAATGGTCATCATAAAAAATGGTTGTAACTTTGAATGTGGTCACATGATGTCTTGCTTTATGACTACAATAACTTGCCTCCATAATTCTGGGGTCAATTACATAAGTCAAGGATTGCCTGTGTATTACCAAGTCAGCCACCATATGCAACATGGATTCAGCATGGGAGAAAAACGGAGAGCTAGAAATTATAGATAACATAAAAATGGGGTCAATACTATTGTAATGCCCTCAGTAGCCCTGGAAATTCTACCAGCATTATTTCTCACGAGGTTCTGGTGCAGCAATGAGGGGCATGCTGTTGAATGAACCCATGTACTTATAATAACATCAATGTCTTCCGCAGTACCTACAAAACTGTACTTCATTCCCTTAGTACTCATGTCACAGCAAATAACATCAGGGGGTTTGTTCTTCATTTTTTGCTTTGCTTTGCTTTACCAGAGTCAGATATTTAAATCTATTTACATATCATGAATGTAACATACAAATATAACACTGTCTTCCAATATTTTCTCACAGTAACAGTCCAATGAGATAGTCTGGACCAGGGGTGAAATGCTACCGGTTCACACCAGTTCGGGAGAACCGGTAGTGGCGGCAGCGCGAAGCTCCGCCCACCCGCCCGGATGTCATTAATTCCTGGTTTTAACCAGGAAGTAATCTGTTTTTGACCCTCTGTGCATGCGCAAAAGGCTTTGTGCATGGGCAGAGGGTCCAAAATTGCACGTGACGCATGTGTGCACGCTCGCTCCACTCACACGTGTGCACAGAGCACACACTTCCAATCCAGTAGGGAAGGTAAGTAGATTTCACCCCTGGTCTGGACTGAAAATTACTTGACCTTCTGTAGTTGAAGGTGGACTTAAACCTGGTTCCCCTTGCTCATATTCTAATGTCTGAATTACAACACACTGGCTCATTTATTTTGGGCACAGACCATTGAGCTATTTTTAATTTTAGGAGGTATTCTGTATAAAGTTTGGCTCATTATCATTCCAAACATTGTAAGATTACCCTGGATTTGCTAAGAATTTACTCATGCATTGGGTGGTAGGGAGCTGTTATTTGGCTGCATAAACAATTCTGGAATTTGGAAAAGAAGTACTGATTATCTTTTTTACTGCACCCCAAAGACATTCATAATTATAAACTCAATTTCAAACTGAGGCGAAATGAGGTCACTATCACAAATTAGTCACCAGTACGAGGAAGTAGAAAATTGAACTTGTAAACTCTCATGGCTGCCTTACTGGTAAATTGCTGATCCTTCCTTTTTTCCCCAGCTGGCTGTAGTTTCAAACACCACTGGCTCTTGCTAGTGTTATGCAAGCTTTTTGAAAAGTATCCGTATTTTCCATACTAAAAACCCATATATACTGTATAGCACCATACATAAAGATCACACAGGTGTCTTCCTTCTAAGGCCTGCACTCAGTGAAAATCCCTTACTAATTCTAAATTTAATGTTTACTCAGCAAGTTAGATACTGGCATAACAAGTCATACAAGCAATTCGCTATGTTTTAATCAGGGGTGAAATGCTCCCGGTTCTGACTGGCTCGGGCGAGTAGGTAGCAATGGTGGCGGGCAGTTCGGAGAACTGGTAGCAAAAATCCCTGCCCCCGCCCCCAGCTGAGCCCCGCGATCATCAGAGCCTTTTTTTCCTTTTAAATGGCTCTGACCAGCCAAGCTCTGACATCCCAGCTGAGTTGCCTGCTAATCAGGCAACTCAGCTTGGATTGCCAGAGCCATGTAAAAGAAAAAAAGTTTCTTTTTTTCTCCCCCCCCCTTCCCAGGCTCCAGCTTGCTTACCTTAGCTGCTGATCGCAGGACAATCGCAATCCATGCATCAGCAAGCAACTGAATCTCCCTGCCTGCAGTCAAGCTCATCGGTGAGCAGCTCTTTCTGCCTGCCTGCCATCCTGCCTAGACTTGTGGACTTCAACTCCCAGCAAAGCTGGCTCAGGAATTCTGGGAGTTGAAGTCCACAAGTCTTAAAGTTGCCAAGGTTGGAGACCCCTGTTCTACTAGGTAAGTTTTTTTCCCCTTTGGGAGCTTTAAAAAAATAGTTAATTAGGGTTTTTTTAGTTGTTCTTTTTTTTTGACCTAGCCATTTAAAGTTTAGGAAGTTTTAAATTTAGCTTATAAAAATAAAAATAAATTAAAATAAAATAATTTTTTTTAAAATTTGATTTATATGCCGCCCTTCTTTGGAGACTCAGGGCAGCTTACAATGCATTAAGCAATAGTCTTCATACTTTTGTATATTTATACAAAGTCAGCTTATTGGCCCCACAAACTGGGTCCTCAATTTACCTACCTTAGAAAGGATGGAAGGGTTTCACTCTAACTACACAAACACACAAAATCTCACAAAGCTGGATGTGGAATTTTGTGTGTATAAAGTGTGAAAGTTGGTTTTTTGGGCTTTTTGTGGCTGTGTGAGGTTCCTGCTTGTTGCAGGGGCCATTTTGAGTCTAGCACAGCTGTTTTTACATTGTGGGTGAGCCAGTTGTGTTGTGTTGTGTTTTGTAGGTTAAAAAAGGGCAAAGAAGTACGTTGACTTGGCCACGCCCACCCAGTCACCTTACCACCAAGCCCCGCCCACTAATTAAGCCCCGCCCACAGAACCGGTAGCAAAAATTTTTAGATTTCACCCCTAGTTTTAATACAAGTGGTTCAGGGGTGGGTTCTAATTTTTTTTACTTCCAGTTCTGTGGGAGTGGCTTATTTTGTGGGTGTGGCTTGATGGTCATATGACAATTCTTTAGGATTTAGCAGAGGTACTGGTCTACCAGGCTTTTAACTGCTTGCAGAGCTGTACCGGTCTACTCATTTGTTTTTGGAGGCACCAGTCTACCACCACACTGCCTTTTAGCACTGATCAGCTTTAGGGCGGCCCTTTGAAGCCCCAAGGCAAGAGTTTAAACAGTTTTTTTTTCTTCTAGCTGATCAGCTGGGACTCAGGAGGCAGCAATAGATTGGGGGTGGGGCCAAATACAAGGTAAGAATAACGTGAGGGGGCGGGGGGCAGAACTGGTTCATTGACATCATATCATCACTGCTACCGCCTCGGCGGAACCGGGCGGAACTGGGAGGAACCCACCACTGAAGTAGTTGCTCCTTCAGGGTAAATATTGCATTAGGCAAAATTCAGAATTTTGACCTGGGGGGGGCATGGCCAGGGGGGGCATGGCCAGGATGGCTATGGCCAGCTCGATATCATTCATGTTGGGGGTCCCTGTGGTGGCCCAGATGAGGCTGTGGGGATCCCTTGTCTCCAGCGGAGGAAGGCGAGACCAGGGAGGGGGACAAACCCTTGTCCTCCGGAGGAGCCTCGCCACCCCTCTCAGGCCACGTGGAGGACCCCTGGATAGTGGTGCAGGCTGTCCAGAGCAGTAGTGAGTGGAGGGCAACCTCCCAGGGCACTGGGACCCCCACAGCCCAGCCCAGCCCTGCTTCCTGGCTGCACTTACCTCAAGGTGACTCATGGTGTGCGCGGAAGGGCAAAATGTGTGGATCAGAGGGAGGCCCACTCCCTCTCCATGTGCGGAGACCTAGCTTTGTAACCAGCTTTGCATCCTCAGTGATAGGATGGAAGACCCTCAGGAGAGGTAAGGAGAAGGAGACAAGGAGATGGCGAAAGGACAGCAGGGCTGGTGGTGGCCAAGTGCTAAGGCAGGGTTCTCCCTCCTTCTCATTATAATCTCCTTCCTTCCTTCCTTCCTTCCTTCCTTCCTTCCTTCCTTCCTTCCTTCCTTCCTTCCTTCCTTCCTTCCTTCCTTCCTTCCTTTGTTTTCGGCTGCAACGGCTTCCTCCAGCACTCTGCCAACTAAAACAGCTGCCACCAGGTTGTAGATCAGTGCCCAGTTGGCCTGGGCTGGGCTGAGGCCCTGCGGTCCGGTCGTTTGCTGTTTCTAGGATGGCACCACAGGCCAGATCTAAGCACCCCGTGGGCCGGATCCAGCCTGCGGGCCTTCAGTTTGATACCCCAGCTCTAAAGGATGAAGTGCTCGTTCTCAGAACAGACTGGGGAACACGAGAGAACACAGAGAGAAAAAGAAAGTGGGGTTACATATCTTGAGCAAAATATTCCATGGTTTCCGGCATCAACACAGTTCTGTTTTAACCCATTTCTGAACAATGTATAAGTAAAGTAGCCATTACTGTTCTCAAAAAATTGGGTAAACTATTGTTAATTTTTAACAGAACCTCCCCCTACGATCATAGCAACCCAGGTCTCTGAATGCTTCTAAGAGTCACATGAATAATAATGTAAATGATCTGGTATAGAGACAATTGCAAGAAATCACTCTCCGCTTCTAATGATTTCTGGGAAGAAATCATCCTAAATAAAGAGGATAGATCAGTTTTGTTCTGGTTAACTCTTAGACTAGAATTGACGTCAGTCTAGTTGCAGTAAAAAGGTGGCTTTTCATCAGGCACAGTGCTGATCTGCAGGGATACCTGAGCAGAATACCATTATTACCAGCAACAACATTTCTGCTTTTCCAGATTAGAAAAGCCTTGGGTTATATGCAAATGCTGAAAGCGTTTTCAGGAAGAAATGATGTGCCCTGTGTAATTGTATATATGTCATTTTTAAACTCTCTTCACCCTGTTTGGAAAGCTATTTAAAATTCAGAAGCAGGGAATAATTGCTTACATGGCAGGAAGGCTCAGTATGAAATAGTTGAAGCAGAATTTATTTTCAGATAAATTTAGGCTTAATCAGTTTCATGGCTTAACTACAGAGGTTAAATTAGTATCACCTGACTATAAAGTTAATATTGATTCTTTATAAATCATTCCTGATGGGAAATAGCTGCTGTTCTACAGTATTCCCTTTAGATCAGGGGTGTCAAACTCAATTTCATTGAGGGCTGCATCAGGGTTGTGTTTGACCTCAGGGGGCCAGGTGGGCGTGGATGGCATGAACGTGGCTGGAGTGAGCATGGCCAGCTTGATGTTGCTCATGTCGGATGCGCCTGGGGGGGCTACATTGTCTCCAGCAGAGGAAGGCGAGGCTAGGGAGAGGGTCAAACCCTTATCCTCCAGAGGAGCCTCACCGTCCCTCTCAGGCCATGCGGAGGACCCCCAGGAAGCGGCGCAGGCTGTCCAAAGCCCTAGGTAGTGGAGGGTAAGTGCCCAGCCCAACCTTCGAATTCCCGGGGCACTGGGACCCCACAACCAGCCCAGCCCAGCCCTGCTTCGCCCAGGGGGTGCCCAGGAGGTGCACTTACCACCTCCTCGAGGCTGCTGCTGTGTTCACTCTATTTGGCCAGGTTGCTCATGGTGTGTATGGGAGGGCAAAGTGTGTGGGTTAGAGGGCGTGCAGCCCTCCTGAGCTCCATTTTTGGTGACCACGGCCTCCTCCAGCATGCTGCCAGTGAAAACGGAGCTCGGGACAGCTATGTGCAGCCCTCCCTAGCTCCATTTCCAGGTTGTAGCGGCACCAGAGGCCGGTACTTTGCTGTTTTCAGGGTGGCCCAGTGGGCCAGGGTGGCCCAGTGGGCCAGATGCGGCCTGCAGGCCTTGAGTTTGACACCCGTTTTAGATACGCAGACCTTTTTCTTTGATTATTTTCTCTAGGTCCATTGTATCATATCTATGTGAGTGGTATGGTGGCCTAGTGGTAAAGACACTTGCCTCCCACTCAGAAGGTTGAGAGTTCAATCCTATGTAGCAACAGATATTTTTCTCCTAGGGCACAAAGAAAAAATATCTGCTGCAAACTCCACATGGCATCAGGAAGGGCATCCAGCCAGTAAATGCTCAGCTCCATCCAGTCATTCCAACTCTACCCCAAATTAAGGGATTATAGGTCGTAAAAAGGGAGATTTTTTTTATTGTATCAGGTGTGTGCGTGCACGTCTGGGTATGTGCATATAAATCCAAGAATGGTATTGCTAATAAACAATAACACTTCCTATGCCTGATGAATTGTGAGGATGTTTACATATTTCAATATTACAGAAAATGTATCTTTTCAACACTACTTTCAAACTCCATCATTTTGAAACATTAATTTAATACCATAGGTGAAGGTGCTGGGAGAAGAGTAGAGTTGAAATTCAAGTGCGTAAACCAATCAAGCATATTTGAGTCTCGCTGTTTCAGAAGGAAAGAAGAAGAAATTGTAAAATTACTTGCTTGTTGCTTAACTTTTTAAAGAAAAAAAAATATTTTGAAATTAGAATACGAATGTGGCCACAATCCAGTCCACAGGCACTTTAAATTTATTTCTCTTAGATTTAAATGTTTCTTAGCTTTTCCACTGGACTCTGAGCAGGGCAAACTCCGGGGCCCCATGCAGGCTTCATCAAGCTTTGGTTTGGATTCTGAAACTTCTGAACTGCTCATTTTCACTTGTCATCAAAGTTCAGCACGCTTGTTACCATTTTAAACCACTTGGACTTTACCAGACGTAATTCCGGTTTGACTATACCCAACAATTATAGAAAAGCAATTTAGCATAACAACTTTATTAAAAAACTGTTGTTACAATAATACTGAAAATAGTTCTGACTGTTGATTAACTGTAGGCTTTTTAAAAATTGAATGACAATAATCTCATTTGTACAGATATTTGGGGTGTGTGGGGGGGACAAAAATGCTTTCTAAATATTTTTATAAAGATTTCACAATACTTCTAACGATGCATGCCAACTTACTTCAATAACCTGAAGCATATTATATTTTGTTCCAGACAGAAATGAGCTAATTATGACTTAAGTACTTGGCTATTGGTGGAATCAGCTCACTTCCAGCAGTGAGTTGATATCCTAGAGAGGTTTCATAAAACCAAATACCTCTAGAACACCAATCGGTATTCCTCCCCCTCTCCCCCGTTGCATCCATATGGAAAAGGGGAAGGAAGAGAGTCAAGTCTAACCTGCTGAGTCTCTTTGGTGGCTGTACCTTGATAATTATGCTGATTTAATAATAATAATTGTAACCATCCTAAGACCTTGAGAAGAATAAAATTTTCCAATAATAAAAAAAATACAAATCCAGCCAGTTCTATCTGGTGGATTGTGTGGAAATAACAAAAGAGGATGAGGAGGAAGAGGAAGAGGAGGAGCAGGAGGAGGACGAGGAGCAGGAGGACGAGGAGCAGGAGGAGAAGAAAAGTGACAGTACCCATCTTCTCCTTTGGAAATTGGGAAGATTCAAAATTGTCACTGCAGGAGCGACCCTTCCAGCCTGTGATGTGCATGTTGCTGGCACACAAAGAGAGTCTAATGATTGGTTGAGTGTCGTGCAGAGAGAGAAACCTCTAAATTGCAGTGCCCTACACACACATCAATAAGGCAAGGCTTTCAGACTTAAATGGATGAAGCTGGCAAATGTCTACATCTGCTCTGCATCAATTTATGTCATAAAATGTTCACAAATATATAAGTAAATGAATAAATTGACAGCACTCCAAAGCCAAGCTTTTTATTAGATGAGCTATACCAATAGGTTAAATACCAGAGCCTTTACCCAGACCTTATTCAATCCATATACAGCAGGAGTTTTGCCTGGGGATAAAACCAAAGGGCCCACAGAAGGATGATGCCCTGTTAAAGCTTACATTGTTAATCTCACTCATGTGCAAAACTACTAAGGGCAACATCCAGAGAATAAATATATTTATGCTTTGGATGTACTGACCTTCTGTAATTATATATTGAAATGTAGGTGTACAGTCCATCCTAAGTTAAGTATATTTGAATCTCATCGTTTTAAACATAAGAAGAGTTATCATGTGAATGTGATGTAAGCATGATTTCAGTGGGGGCATGGAGCTGTTGCTTAACTCTGCAACAATTAAGACATATGAGTGTCCAACATTCAGTGGCGGGACATTTGAGGCCTCTAGGACACAAAAAGACCAAAGGCACAGGTTGTTCACACCTGATGGAAAATACTGACGTCCTATTTGTGCTGCCATTACTGTTTTTTTGCCTAAAGAAGTGTTTCTCAGACTTAGTAACTTTAAGACATGTGGACTCCAGAATTCCCCAGCCAACATGAGACCTGAGGAATACAGACACGGCAAAAGAGATGTGGAGGAGAAAGGATGAAAAAGCAAATATAAGAGTCGATTTTCAACCATGCTATTTTCATCTTACATAACTAGCTGAAAGAAGACAAGGAAGAAAAGGAAAAAAAAAACACCTCAGATGCTTGTTAGGAGATGGCTGGGAAGGACCCAAAGCGGCAGAACTTGCTCGAAATGGAATAGATTAATGTGTCTCTTCTTTGGAATGACTGATGCCTGGTTTTCTCATTTTTATTATTCATCAGGTGTTCATTAAAAAGAAAATCTCTGCAACCATCTAGTTTGTTTTGAAAGGCAGGGAAGTTTGGGGAAGATTAAGTTTTCTCCAAAGACAATTCAATGTAGCCCATGCTGGGCAGTGTAAAGATGGCACCCCCTGATGCATTCTCTTTCCAAGAAACTTGTAATGGAACAGGAGCTGCATAAAGGCTGCATAAAGGCTCACTTTACATACTGAAAAGCCCCAATATTATGTACAATGGCAAAATCGAAATTAGCACTAAATTTGAGCATATTGAAAGTGATTCCTCCTCACACAAGGCCCTGCAAAATTACACTGTGGCAAATGACTACTCTGTTGCTTTTCCTCCTCATGTTCTTATACGATTGTAATTCTGAATAAAAAAACTCTTTTGTATTCAAATGCATTTTAGGGCCAGACTTTCTCTCTCAACTTGCCTGGACTCAAATCCTTCATGTAACTTTAAGCATTCCCCTCCCCCCCACCTCTGTCAATAGTTTTTTAAAATTCAAAGATAAAAGTGTGTGTTATATGCCTTTCTTCTCCATCAGGGGTCCAAAAAGCTTTTGGGCTGATTGTTATATTTGGGATGTGAAAGCATTTTAATGGGCATTCTCACTGAGGGGATGCCGCAAAGGGCCAGGCAAGACACACACAAAAATGGCATTTACCAAAAGCCCTCCTTATTATCTCTTTGGCTTCCGGAAGGTACTATTAACTTATTTCTGTTTTTTTCTTCTGGAGAATAGGGCACATTTCTCTGTTATTTTATTTTCTACCATACTACCAAGAACCTAAGAGCATAGCCCAACAGCAGTCTTGGAAATACCTATTATAAACTTCGTTTTGCAACATGTTTGCATCCCATTTAATTTATTTTTAATTAAAAGAATCTGAAAATTATAAAATAAAATCAGTTGAGACAAAGACCTGGGTGGATACTGAGGGAGGTATCTGCAGGCTTTATACTGTGTACTGTAGATATTGCTCATTCTAGTGTTATAATTTTTAGATTAATAATAATAATAATATCTCTGACACTATCACACAACAACAGGTCCTTAGGAAGGACTTGATAGATGGATAAAAATGTCAAATCCAGTCTAAACATCTGGCTGACTATGCAACCAACCATAATAATATCTAAAGTAATAGTAAAGTATTTTAATGACTGAAACTTAACATTTCCACAGGAAATTTATCCTCAGATGATACTTTTCTGATACTCACTCCTACAATTGCCTCTTTTTAAGGAAACATTGATTAATCCTGGATAGTACGTTCAACAACTTCCAAGAATTAAAACTAGCTTCTTTTCGAATAAGCTCCCAACCTTTTTTTTTCTTCTTGTTTTGAAATATAATTGTCATGTTTCATGTTGATTATATACTGCAGTGAATATTCAAAGTGAACCATACAGGAAAGGAGCTGGAAGCAAAAGGAAATGCATATGAACTCCTATATGAATACACTTGTAGCTTCTGTTCTGATAACATGTGTGACAGATTTAAAATTATTAATATTTGTCAGATTTTTAATTGTAACAAGTAATACTTTACAACTCAAGGAAACATATAATGTAAGGTTCATACCTGTGGGCTGACATACTATTAGTCACTTTTAGTTAATGTTATTTAGTGTAGAACAAAAAGTGAATGTGCTTACAACTTAATGCTCTCTCCTCTTTCCTCCCAGGTCTTTCTTCATAGGATCTGAGAGGTAAGAAAATTAAATTAGTCTCCGTTAATTAGGCTGCCCAGAAAGAACAATTTTTATGTATCTTAACACTTTCAATTTATGCTTGGTTGTAAAATGTAAAATCCAGGGCAAAATATTCTGACTACAGTCCATGGAAATATGGAGCTAATTTGTAATATCCAATAGGACTTTTGACATGCTGGCTTAAATGTCGAATATTAAATGTTCTTGAAGCTAAAAAAAATCTAGAAATAAAATTGATGTATCATTAAGATCAGCTGTTCCAAGAAAAATAAAAACATTAATCATCCAGCTGTAAAGCTTTATCCAATTACATCTACTTTTTTTAAAAAAAATCTTGGGCAACACAATGTTCAATTTCCATGGCTCTTTGAACTTGGCTAGTTATAGTTTGAGCCGGTTTGATGTAGCAGTTAAAGCATCATGTTTGAAATTAAGAGACTGTGAGTTCTAGTCCTACTTTGGACACAAAGCCATCTGGGTGACCTTGGGCCAGACACTTTCTCTCAGCCCTAGGAAGGAGGCAATGACAAACCTCTTCTGAAAAACCTTGCCAAGAAAGCTGCAGGGACTTGTGTGTGTGTGTATACACACACAGACACACACACACACATATACATACATACATACGTACATATATATATATATATATATATATATATATATATATATATATATATATATATATATATATATGTCATACACATTCAGATGGTAGAATTCTCTGAGAATTGGACAGATTGAAGTGAAGATACATATCTATACACACACACAACATACACACCAGTGGTGGGTTGCTCCCGGTTCGGTCCAGTTCTATAGAACCGGTAGAAAATGGCGGGAGGCTCCTCCCACCCATCACAACATCATCATGGGTGATCTGGGCATGCACAGAAGCTTCTGCATGCACGCTCCCATTGCAAACCGGTAGTAAAGGTAAGTGGAACCCATCCCTGACACACACAACACACACACACACACACACACACACTTTCTTCACTTCAATCTGTTCAATTCTCAGAGAATTCTGTCATCTGAATGTGTATGACAGAAATGGCCCTTCTAGTGTTTTTAGTCTATGATATTGTTCAATAGAACTGAAAGGTAACTAATAGTTATGTCTCAAAGTGCATACATATCAATACATCAGGAAAGATAGCAACACAGCCTGAAACTAACTTCTTTACTTCGTCAGTGATGGTTGTTGTGGGTGATATCTCAGTAAAGGGGAGAAGGCACAGAAGAGGAAAATAATGCATGAGATCAAGTAAAGAAATAGAACAGAGAAGTGAGATAGAGTAGTGGAGAAAAAAAAGTAACGCAGAGAGGGGAAGGGAATATGTTAAAAGGTTGAAGTCATGAATTGTTGAGAAAAAGGAGAAAAGTCAGCTGTGTCTGATCAGTTTAGCAGGCACAATTATTCTTTTTTAGTCTACGAAATGATGGATATGTTCTGCAAATGGTTCTGACAAGTTGACCAACCAGATTTTTTTTTTCTCAGCAGAATGAAGACAGCTTTTATTGCTCCACATGAAGTAACATTGGTTTATTGAAGAGAAAGGATTATTAGAGCACACACACATTAGAAAAGTTATATATTTTTTTTCTCATTCGCTGTTTAAAATTCTATTTGGCAGGTAACTGGTAAACCATCGCTCAGTCTCAGAAGAATGTTCAAAATCCGGGCTAACACTTAAACACTTTTCGGAAATAAAAAGATAACCAATTGCCTTTAATAAACGATATTACAGAGTGGTATTCGTTCATGATGAATGTCTAGGTAATTTAGTCTGTTTGCTGACTGCATGTGTTTTACCACGTATTGTCTGGGCATTAAGATTAACAACAGATCAGTTCTGTTCCATGCTGTCTCTCTTTGCAATGAAAAATGTAATCGCTTGTTCTTCACAGCTCTTCTGTTCCTGGTCCCTTAATCTGTCCTGGTATCTTTCTACACTGTGCTACCACTTCCCAGTGCCTAATTGCAATATATCTATCAGTTTATATTCACTCCCAGCATTCCACTCCGGCACTCCCAGCTTTTATCCTGCTGTGTATTTTAACTCCGTTTTCCCACTTATTTAATTTTTTTTCCTCGACAACACGCTAATCTCTTTAGGAACTCTTTCTAGGACCTACCCATGCTTTCTCAGTCACTCTCCCTGTATTATAATGGAGGGGTCCACAACCCCCTGGGCTGCAGACCATCCCCAATCTGTGGTGCACCAGAAACCAAGCCATGCAAAAGTCCCATCTGCACATGTGTGGGATGTAGGAAGCATGCAAACCCCCCCACACACACACATACACACGGTCCACAAAAAAAATGCTCTCCATTGAATTGGTCCCAAACAGGTTGGGGCCACTGTAATAATGTGGGTCTTGTTCACTATGGTTTGTTGAATAAACCATAGCAGCTGTGTTCTCACATGTAGCTCACCCACCCACTATGGCTTAAATCACAAATTAAGCTGAAATCAAACAGATAACATAATGTTTTACTGTAATACGTAAACCCAGCCTATTTCTATAGCTCATTTGCATCACACACACACACAGAGAGTGATAAAAGTGATAAAATGATAAAGCATTGAACTCGTGCCCAGCTCTCTTGACTGCCTGCAGCTTAGGTCACCAAAACATTCTAGAAAATACTGTAAAAGTGTTAAGATGCAGTACAGATAGTGTGGGAGAAATATTGAATTGATGCTTGGAGCTATATTGGCACCCCAACTCTCCAGAAGAATTAGACAGGCTAGTGCACTGAATAGCATCTCAGTGCTTTACTTTCTTTGGTCCTGCTGTGACTTTCCTCTTCTCCAGTGGTGGTATTCAGCCAGTTCGTACCAGTTCAGGCAAACTGGTAGCGGAGATTGCCCACCCGCCCCAGCGCTATGCTGTCCTATTTAGCCCCATTTTTGAGGCCGTGTGCATGCGCAGAAGGCACACGCGTGAGCAAAGCACATGCGCAGAAGGCCGGGTGCATGCACGGAAGGTGCGTGCACGTGAAGCGAGTGTGTGCATGCACGGCCAACCGGTGGTAAAAATCTTTGAAACCCACCTCTGCTCTTCTCATCATTTCTCCCTGAGCACTACCAAGTGCAGTGAAAACAATTGTCCTTTTAACAGTAAATGTCTGTGGAGATTCTCATTCTTCCAGGTCATGGTTGTCCCAAAGGTGCTCTTTGTTTCAAGAGGCAACTGGACTTTCTGGTACCAGGAAAAAAAAAAAAAGCACCTTTGGGACTTTTAACAGTAAAGAGACATGAACATCTGCTCTCAGGAATTGTCTTGGCCCTAATATTTTGCTTTACTTTTTTCTCCGGGTAGGGTGGGGGGTGGGGTGGGTGAATAGGTATCATTGTGTTTGTAACACTAGATGAATCCTAGCATTTTAAACGGGGTGCAAGGTTTTCGTTTTTTATTTTCTTCCTAGGATTTCTTATTTGTCGTATAAAGAAAATCAGGGGGAAAAAATTCAACTTTCCCTTTGTGACAATGGGTGGACAAACCTTTTCTTTCCTATGTTGGACAGTATTCCCACATGAATAATCCAAAGGATGCTGTATGATCAAAGTCAAGAGAAGGTTAATGTTTTCTCCCTTTCTGACCTCCACCCAGAGCCCTTCTGTCTTTTTTATCCTCACACTGCAGGCTAATTTGTGCGGGGGGGAAAGGAGATCGCTTTTGCTAGAGATCTGAACTGCGCGTTTGCAAAGGGCTTTTGAATTTAGGACAAAAGCAGCATGAAATTAGATCAAGGGCTGTGTATGGCCTAAAGGCTGCAGATTGCCAACCCTGCTTAAAAGAATGCTTGGAACAAGCTAATTTACTGTAACTCACTGCCGTTAGGAAGTGTGTGAAGATGACTAATGGCAATCTCAAATTCAATTTAAAGCATGATGTATTTTCTTGGCTTTTTTTTTCCTTTCTTTTCTTACTGATTGGCAGCTCAGATCGAAAGTCTTGGGATGGAGAGGTGTACAAATATTGTGAGAAATAAGGTGAAGGTGAAGCCTGGAAAAATGAGAGTGGTGCATTAAATTATTGGCTGAGGTCAATACTTCTTTCTTTGCCTTTAGCTTCTTTGACATTAGACAAGAAGATCCCACATGAAGTGGAAGTGAGCAGGTCACAACAAGTGTTTACACCTACAGTAAACAAATAAAAAAGGGTATCATTTAAATGTGCAAGTCAAAATGGTCAAAATGAGGAAGCCCTGCCTCTTTTTCTTACATATAGGCCAGAGGTGGGTTTCAGCAGGTTCTGACCAGTTCTGGAGAACTGGTAGCGGAAATTTTGAGCAGTTCAGAGAACCAATAGTAAAAATTCTGACTGGCCCCACCCACATCTATTCTCTGCCTCCCAGGTCCCAGCTGATCAGGAGGAAATGGGGATTTTGCAGTATCTTTCCCCTGGAGTGGGGTGGGAATGGAGATTTTACAATATCCTTCCCCTGTCACGCCCACCAAGCCACACCCACAGAACCAGTAGTAAAAATATTTGAAACCCACCACTGATATAGGCCAAGGATTTGATTAAGTATTTCAGGCCCAGAGAGGGAGAACATCTTCATCCCATCGTTGTTGTTGTCATCATCATCACCCTTCTTTTCTCCCCCTCGCTCAATTCTTGTGACTTCATATTTGATGATAGTATAAGAAACGTAGTTTCATCAAAACAAATCAGCTTATGTGGTCAGTAGAAAACTGAGCAAGGAATGAAGATTATCTTTTTCTCAAATAAGTTTGCACATTTTTTTTCAGGCTGGGGTCTTCATTTTGATGATTGGGTGCACTGCATTTTGACAGTGACCACAAACAGCTATGAATTGCCCTTGTTCCTGGAGATGTACAATATAGTCCTCACCATGCTGGGAATAATTGACCCTACTGAATTTGGCAAAGCAAAAGGACGTTAATTCTGTTAGGGCAGATTTTTTTTAAAAAAAGGATTTATTGAAAATGACATGTTTCTTTCACAAATGTAAGCTTGGACATCTGATTATTACAGAAAGCAAAACTGACACATTCTCTCCTCTTCATCTACAGTAGCTTCATAAACAAGCACGGTTCAAAATATACACAAAATTCACAATATTCACAAAATATTCACATGAAGCCACATATAGATAACCCAAAATATTGTATTTGGCTATTGTGAGTACAGGTGGTCCTTGTTTAGTGGACACACTTGGAACCAGAAACTTAGTCATTAAGTGATATCGTTACTAAGTGAAACCACAAGTGTGCTTATGATCTTATTTCAGTTTTCTTGGCTTTACAGACATGCAAATCTCATAAATTTCCGGATAGGTTGCAAAGTTACCTTTGCATCACCATCATAACTGTGAATGATCACTAAGTGAGAGAGTTGCTAAATGAGGACTACCTGTAGATACACATTTAACAAACTGGAGGATCTTTTGTTAACTAATATGTTGAATTAAGGCAAATCTTTGGTCTCCTAAGGTTATGTAAAGGTAATGTGATCAGTTGCCTAGTTTTGAAATTATTTTTGTCAATGTTTTGCTTGCTTTGAATGTTACATATTTATTTCATAATTACTGTTAGTTGCATTGAGTACCCTTGATGAAAAGTTGGAATGCACATTTAAATGGTACGTTAAATAATACAGTAACAGCAACTCTCACGTCATTTTCAAATATTTATCTGAGTCAAAATATCTTACTTCTGTGCATCTTAATGTTGGGATAAATTCCCAAGTATACTCCTCTTAAACGATTCACAGTTAAATCACCCTTATAGGACTGTAGATTGTGACTTTATTTTGCATTTCTTTGTTTTATGTACAGTGTCCTTGCTCTTTTTCATTCTGTATGTCATGCTTTCAGTGGGTTTTGTTCATTTTCTCCTTCTTGTGGAGTAAATGGACGATAAGGAGGAGGGTTGGTGCTCAGTGAGGTTCCGTTTTAATGAACATGTTTTATTCATCGACTCAAAGTATAGCAGAAAGGGTGACTTGAGGTAACTTCCCTTCAGAATTATTACAACCAACTTGTCCTTGCTAATACTCCACAAGAAGTGTATTTTTCAGAGAGTTAGCTCAGACAGAAGACTAATATGCTGTCTAGAGCATTTTCCCTCAGGGGCTAGACCTAGAAAATCAACCTGAGAACGATGGCAACTGGCAGAGCCTTTATGGTTGCTCAGTATATAAATGGCAGGCGCAGGTTGGTAATGGATATGGAGAAGTGATAGAGTGACTAGCAACAGAGGACTGGTCCATCAAGCCAGGCCAGTCACTTACACAACACAATTTCTTGCTTTGATGGCTGAATTAGCATGAGTATTGGAATCTAAACAGTATTGGAAGAGACATATTCATCCCACCAGGATGGGACCCACTACAGTGCTGGTGATCTTCAAGAATTTAGTTGCTGATTGTTTTTTTTTTTTTTAATTTTATTTATTAATCCCACCTTTCTTTCAGGAATTTAAGGCAGTAACATGTAGGGTTCCCTCCTCCTGCAGAAGAAATAAGAGATACTCAACAATGATGGAAACTTTCATTACTGCTGAGTGGCTTAATAATTTAGTGCAATTTTCAATGTAAGTGCCCCGATTCAGCTATCATGCTGTGAATTAAAAAACACGCAAACATGAACAAGGGCAGCAAATAAAGTTAATGAAATTGTAGGTGGTCCAGAGAATATTTTATTCTGATGGAGTGTATTTTTTTAAAGAAAAGAATAATTTTGGTTGAATTGAGCCAAAATCACTAGGCATGTTGATTGATGAGGTATTTGGGTCTGTCCTAAGCTATGGGAACTCACTGGGTGACTTTGGACTAGTCACTCTCTCACCAACCGACTCCTCATGGGGCAATTGTGGGAAGTGAGGTAAGTTGAAGTGAGATCCACAAATAAGCTGCCTTGAGCTCCTGGAGGACTGGTGAGGGATATAAAACTAATAGCTAAATATTTTATTTTACCTCAGACAAACGTGCTTATTGATGGGGTTTCAACATTCACAACATTAAGCTGATACAATATCCCTTCTTTGCTTTTTGCAAGGAAAAAAAATAGTACCTTCCAATTGTGCTAATGTATTTCAAGATGACCCCCTCTGAGTTTTTGACCATAATAATACAGAGCAACTATTTATTGACTGTTCCATTGCTTTGTTATATTGATCTGTGGCTCTGGGCTTATAGTGTTACAGGTCAAACAGACCTGACTCTGCATCTCCTAAGAGGAAACAGAATTATTATTTGCAACTATCGTATCTCAGGAGTATTTTTTTATTGCAGGCCTTAAATAAGTTTGCATGTCTGCAAACTCCTTTAAGAGATGATCCCTTAAGGACTCCATTTGAATTTATCAACACTTGTAAAATGGCTTCATCTGTACTCCCAGGTAGAGACAGCATTATTAGAAAACAAATATATTTTAATTTTATCCTGTTGCTCTTCGTTAATATGAAAGGGTGGTCCCTAGTACAGACCTTATATTCTTTTTCACTGGTTGTAGGGATGCTTGAGAAATTGAATCTTTGCATTTGTAATCTTTGCAAGGTATAATTTTCACTTCCTCATCAGCCATTCTTTGTCATTGTGCATTCATTTACTTGTGTTAGAGATGTTTTGGCAGCTCTCTTCAGAATACAGCTAATCACCCAAACTATCCATCCAACATTCCCTAGTTAAAGCATTTGATCCTATGTCCTTCAAGATTTTTTTTAAAAAAACATTCCTCTATTAATGAATCATATTTGCCTTGCTTATCAGGTCTTAAAGAATGTGACCTTGAGGAGAGAGGCTGTCTTGCCACTAATCTTATAAAGCCTCTTGGAGATCTTTTTTGTTGTTGTTGTCGTTGTTAAAGAAAGGGCAACATATTAAAAATAAAGAGTGAAATAGCCAGGAGTTAGCTTTGGAAAATATGCATCATTTATTGTGATTTTCTTCAGTAAAAGTCTGCAACCCTCGCCGTTGACTTGGAGAGTCCATTGCCATAAAATTACAGAAGTGAATGGGAATGGTCCATACCAGTGGTGGGCTGCTGCTGGTTTGGACCAGTTCGGGAAAACCGGTAGTTCCAACAATCAGCTGGCCCCGCCCACTCACCCCTGCCCTATCCTGTCCTATATTTCCGTCTTTCTGGCTCAGCTGATTCACACGGCACATCTGATTTCCCCGCCTCCGCTGTTCTACTTACTGGGGCTGCCTTAGAAGGTAAGCAGCCGAGCTTCAAATTGCTGTATTTTGAAAGCTGCGCGGAAGCATGTTAGGCACACGTGCGCGTGTGCAGCAAGCACTCACAAAACCGGTTATTAAACCGGTTGCAGCCCATCACTGGTCCATACTGATTCCCCTACTCACCTCAGCATCTCAAACCTTGTTCTGATGATGAGACCAGAGCAAAATAGACAAGGTGCCTTCTTAAAGAAGGGCAGCACAACAGTAACAGTGCTTGTGTCATGTTAGTAGCCGATTGCTCTCAGCAGCTGCAGCAGCAACACTGATATAGCCTAGCTTCTTCCTGGGGCTCTGAGGAAGGACCAGGCTGCCCCCAATGGTTCGCTCTCCCAGCCAAACCAGGCAGGAAACACAACTAGATGAACTAATTCTACTTTATTGTAAGGCTACATTTATTTATTTATTTATTTATTTATTTATTTATTTATTTATTTATTTATTTATTTATTTATTTATTTATTTAATTATTTAATTAATTAATTAATTATTGGTTCGATTTATATGCCGCCCTTCTCTGGAGACTCAGGGCGGCTTACAATGCGTTAAGCAATAGCCTTCATACTTTTGTATATACCTGCTTAGTAGGGCTTTCGCGCGCCCCCCCCACAAGCAGTGTTCTTTTTTATACAAAGTCAGCCCCCACAATCCAGGTCCTCATTTTACCTACCTTGAAAGGATGGAAGGCTGAGTCAACCTTGAGCCTGGTGAGATTCGAACTTGCAGTAATTGCAGGCTGCTGTTGTTACTTAACAGTACTTTAACCTGCTGCGTCACCAAGGCTCTTAATTAACAGGATTTTGCAAGTCTGAAGGCACAAGTGTCCCACAGCAATTATTAATTGCTTCATCCATTAGGGCAGGTTCTTCCTAAGTTTCTTTCTCTGGCCATTAGAGTAGGCTTTAACAGTAGGCTCCTGCTTTTGCTTGTTTCCTAGGCAGCATCTCTTATCCTTTTCCTCCAAGGTCATTCAAGATTACATTACACCTACCTTTATTAAGGAATCAACACTATGAAGATAGAGATAGAAATAAAGAGATACACACAGAGAGCGATCCAGATATCTATCTATCTATCTATCTATCTATCTATCTATCTATCTATCTATCTATCTATCTATCTATCTATCTATCTATCTATCCATCCATCTATCTATCTATCTATCTATCTATCTATCTATCTATCTATCTATCTATCTAATCTATCTATCTATCTATCTATCTATCTATCTATCTATCTATCTATCTATCTATCTATCATCTATATCTGTCTGTCTATCTATCTATCTATCTATCTATCTATCTATCTATCTATCTATCTATCTATCTATCATCTATCTATCTATCTATCTATCTATCATCTATCTATCTATCTATCTATCCTAAATACTTTACTTTACTTTATTTTACTTTTATTTGATATGTATACTGCCCTACTCCCGAAGGACTCAGGGCGGTGAACAGCCAACAATAAAATACATACATATAAAATTTAAAAAACAGAAATAAAATCGAATTAAATAGTTTGGTCCAGACAGATTAAAACCCCAATCAATTAAAAACAAATTTAAACTTTGAGGATTAAAGATATTAAAAATATTAAAATATTAAAATTGTTTAAAAAGAGGGAGAATGTTAGGCCAGGCCCGCCTGGTGAAATAAAAAGGTCTTTAGAGCGCGGTGGAAGGTGTGCAGATCCAGGATCCTCCGAATCTCCGGGGGGAGTTCGTTCCAGATAGTAGGTGCCCCCACAGAGAAGGCTCTCCCCCTGGGGGCTGCCAGTTGACATTGTTTGGCCAACGGCACCCGGAGGAGTCCCTCCCTATGAGAGCATACCGGCCAGTGGGAGGCTATTGGTGGTTGTAGGCGGTCCCGCAAGTACCCAGGTCCTGAGCCATGGAGCGCTTTAAAGGTGGTAACCAAAACCTTGAAGCGCACCCGGAAGACCACCAGGAGCCAGTGCAGCTCACACAGGAGGGGTGTTACATGGGAGCACCATGTCGCTCGCATTACCACCCACGCGGCCGCACTCTGCACCAGTTGGAGCCTCCGGGTGCTCCTCAAGGGGAGCCCCATGTAGAGAGCGTTACAATAGTCCAGACGGGAGGTGATGAGGGCATGAGTGGCCATGTGTAAGGAGTCCCGATCCAGAAAGAGACACAACTGGCGAATCAGGCAGACCTGATGAAAAATCCTCCCGGTCACGGCCGTCAAGTGCTCTTCTAAAGACAGCCGTGAATCCTCCTTGGGAGGACGCCCAAGTTGCGCACCCTCTCCGTGGGGGCCAATGATTCGCCACCAATAGTCAGTGATGGCACCAACTGACTATATCGGGCCGTCGGAAACCACAGCCACTCAGTCTTGGATGGGTTGAGTCTGAGCCTATTCCTCCCCATCCAGATCCGCACGGCCTCCAGGCACCGGGATATCACTTTAAGGGCATAGTTGAGGTGGTCTGGGGTGGAGATGTACAGCTGGGTGTCATCAGCGTACTGGTGGTACTTCACCCCGAAACCACGGATGATCTCGCCCAGCGGCTTCACGTAAATGTTGAACAGGAGGAGCGAGAGGACCAACCCTTGCAGCACCCCGCATATGAGGGGCCTCGGGGTCAACCTCTGCCCCCCTGTCAACACAGACTGCGACCAGTCAGAGAGAAAGGAGGAGAACCACTGCAACACAGTGCCTCCCACCCCTAACTCTTCCAACCGGTGCAGCATGATACCATGGTCGATGGTATTAAAAGCCGCTGAGAGATCTAACAGGACCAGGACAGAGGAGCACCCCCTGTTCCTAGCCCTCCAGAGATCATCTACCAATGTGACCAATGCCGTTTCTGTGCTGTACCCAGGCCTGAAGCCCGACTGGAACAGATCCAGATATGTCGTTTCATCCAGGTGCTGGGGGAGCTGTTGCGCAACCACACTTTCAACAACCTTCGCCACAAAGCAAAGGTTGGAGACCGGACGATAGTTTACCAACATTTACCAAATACAAAAAAGGGGGAAAAGTAAATTGTCCACATAGTCTCAGAAATTAAAAAGGTGAATATTTGCACGAATGTACTCTGTGTTTTAATAGTCCAAAGTATTAAAGTAATTACTGAATGAAGTAATAGAATAATGGGAGTCAATATTTTAACAGAAGGTAAGTAAATGAGGTATGAGGATCTCAGTCATGTACGCTAGTCTGTTGTTTGCTCATGTTCAAAGAACTTTGCTACATTATGGGTGACATCTGCAGTCTAACCATGAGGCACGGTGGTGCAATGGTTAGGCTACTTCTGCTGACTGCCAGCTACCTGCAGTTTGGCAGTTCAAATCTCACCAGTCTTAAGGCTGACTCATCCTTCCATCCTTCCGAGGTTGGTAAAATGAAGACCAAATTGTTGGGAGCAATATGCTGACTCTGTAAACCGCTTAGAAAGGGCTGTAAAGCACTGTGAAGCAGTATATAAGTCTAAGTGCTATTGCTATTGTTATCTATTATCAGGCAAAAAAAGGGTTATTGACGTGAAGTTCCTCGGGTGCATATAGCAAGGAAGGAAGATCGGTCTTCTTCAGATATCACTGTGGAAGGAGCAGTGCAGCAGCAAATGGAGAACAGCTTGAACTGAACCATCACTACAAGGGCAGATTCAGCTAATCATGGCAGTTTTACCTCCCATATAACCACTACGAACATTCCCACTTCCAAAAAGATCATTTATGAAGAAATTCAAAAGGAATACATAAACAGAAGGATTTCATTTCTATGACTATTCTTTTTTCTTTGGGACAAATTATTCATAAATAAAAAAAAGAATATGTCCTCTTTTCTTATAACTGCTCAGCATAGCCATCTCTTTGGTGTGGAACGTGGTTAAATGCTATTGAAAAGTTTAACAAAATGCCATTTTTAAGGAAAAATAGAATACAGAATGACAGAGTTGGAAGGGACCTTGGAGGTCTTCAAGTCCAGCCCCCTTCCCTCTGTGCCATTCTTGACAAGTGGCTGTCCAACTTCTTCTTTAAAAGCTACAGTGATTATAATCTCACTGCCACGTATGATTGAAATCCTGTGTCCAGATTTAATTTGAGAATTCATCAGTAGCATGTGTAAATATTCCAGGATTATAACACTATTACAACCATACTGAAAATTAGTACTTGCCACCAATTATTCTTATGTACCAGTGCCTAAAATGAATTGGTTTGAACCCAACTGTTTCTCTGTGGAAAGTTTTTCCGATTTATCCATGAGTTGACATCTAATCAGCAGTGAAGTGGGCTGCGCAGTCAGTCTGCATGTAATATATGTCTGTTTGGCTTTCTTCTTCTTAATAGCTTTGTAGAGACACATATTGGGCAGGACTGCAAACTACAAATCACACACATGGGAAGAAAGCAACTCGTTAACAATTCCTGCAGGGCTTCTCTATCCAGTTGAGCCTGAAATTTTTAGAGAGAAATTACCAAATTCATGGGAGCACTTTGGCCACAGCCATGATAAGAAAAGTTTTTGTCTGAGAGCTCAAGCCATGGAAACGGAACAGAAGTAAACCATAACTCTTTGGGCTCTTTCATCTAAGCACTTTACATTAAAAAAAAACAAAACATAGATGATAAAGGTTGCAAGTCTACAATAACCTTCTATAATAGAAGAGTGTTGGAGCTCCAATGACTCAATAATGATGCCCTGCATGAGGTAACACATCCATTCTATGCAGTCCACTTCCTTGTTGAATCTTCCATAGACTGTGGTTTCCTGCTGAGATTGTGAGCATTTGCTTTTGAACACATCCGCTCCCATCTGAGTGTTTTCTTTTCATGGTTCTTTACAGCTGTTATTTGCAGGTTCCCAATAACTGACTGGGCTTTTAAGATTTCTCTTGCGATACCAAAGGCCTTGGAAGAAGATACAGATCAAGGGAAGATGAGAGAGTCTGGATTCAGATAGAGAAATTTTCCTATGCTGGACTGGTCATCTATTATTATGACAGAACTCTTATTTATTCAGAGTGTATATCAGACAATGTGAGTTTATAGGGATGTGGCTTTCCAGCTATCCTATTGAAGAGACTGGACATAGACCAGAACATTCATTAAGTTTTTGATTCAATCATTGGGTTTTCATCATAGAACAACCATTAGTGTGAATTTGGGGCAACTTGTTATGTTTATTTGCATTATAATGCTCATTTGTGAATGCAATTCGAGTTCTCTAGTCATAACACAAGACCAATATTTGTAGAAGCTGTTTTAGTGTAGAAATGTGGGCAGAGTAGAAATGTTTTGAGATGGCCATGGCATGATTGGAAAAGTGCTGAAAGCACCAAACAGACAATATGAATAATAAAAACAAGGTCAATTGAGAGGAACACAGAGAAATGTCAAGAACTGTTCAGAAATATTGACAAAATGCCGTGTACAAGATACAGAAGGATCTTGACCGACCTAAACACTGGGGCCTATCTAACAAAATGAACTTCGGTGGTGACAAAAGCAAGTAAAAACAAACACACAGATATAGAACAACTGGTACCTGGCTCAATAGTAGTAACTGTGAGAGGGTCCTAGTGGATAAATATGAGCCAGCAGTATGTGGCAGCTTCCCAAAAAAGCTAACACAGTCTTGGTTTTAAGGTCATGTAACGTGCTAGTACCAGGGGTGAAATGTAAAATTTGTTACTACCGGTTCTGTGGGCGTGGCTTGGTGTGGGGGGGAGTAATGTGGCTGAGTGGGCATGGCAACTTCTTTTTTTTTTTAACTTTTCAAAGCATTCATTTTTTTCTAATGCTTTGAAAAGCCTCTGCCGATCAGGCAACTCAGCTGGGATCGTCAGAGAGGCTTTTTAAAAAATACCTCTCTGCCAACCAGGCAATTCAGCTGGGATCATCAGAGACTTTTCAAAGCATTTTTTAACCACCTCTTCGGCCAAGAGGTTGCAGAAAAAAATGCTTTGAAAAGCCTCTGATGATCCCAGCTGACCTGCGCGATCATTAGAGGCTTTTTTTTTACTTTTAAAAACATTTTTTTGTTGGAAGAGGTTGTAGAAAAAATGCTTTTAAAAGTAAAAAAAAAAGCCTCTAATGATCGTGCGGCTCAGCTAGGCATGGGGTGGGGGGCGCAGGGATTTTTGCTACCGGTTCTTCAAACCACCCGCCACCATCGCTACCGGATCGGGTGATCCAGTCCGAACCAGGAGCATTTCACCCCTGGCTAGTACCCTTGGTAAGATTAAACTTGGAAAGTTGCATGTGATTTTGGTTGCATGATATAAAAAATATGTTGAGACTCTAGAAAAGTGCAGAGAAGAACAATAAAGATGATTAAGGGTCTGGGGGCTAAACCATATGAAGAACAGTTGCTGGAATTGGGTATGTCTAGTCTAAAGGACTTACCTAGAAGGACTAAGGGTGACATGATAGCAGTGTTCGAAAATCTCAGAATTAGGGGTCAACTTATTCTCCAAAGCATCTGAAGCAGGACAAGAAGCAATGGATGGAAACTAATCAAGAAGAGAAGCAACCTAGAAATAAGGAGAAATTTCCTGACAAAGAGAAGAATTAATCAGTGGAATGGCTTACCTTCAGAAGCTGTGGATGCTTGGATAGTCATTTGTCTGAAATGGGATAGGATCTCCTGATTGAGCAGGGGGTTGGGGATCCCTTCCAACTCTTATTCTGCTATGTAATAGCTATGCCAACTCCATATTCCTGAACCAGCTCGTGGGCAAAAAAAAAAAAAAAAAGTGAGGGGAGGGGAGGGAGAGAGAACTATAGTAAAACTGATTGATTTGATAGGGAGAGGTACTATCTGTACCTATAGTCTAAATTCAGTCATTATCCTAACTTCCAAAATCTCCCACCAGACGCTTAAATCGTCTCTGTTCAGCAATCTGTTGGCCAGGAAAAAAGAGTTAAAGAAAGAGAGAAGTTTCAGTACCCCTTAGGTTCTGCTGGCTTCCACCCCACATCTTGCCAGCATGCCACCCCTTTATAGATTGCATCCAAATGAATAATGTCCTCAAGAGTGGGGGGGAGTATCCCACTTCTGTAAATATTAGATGCACATGGAACATCTTCCTTTGAAAGGCATTCTAGAGTAGTAAGAATGTAGCTTTTTGTTCATCTAGTTATTGTTTAAACAAATAAATTGGGAATGATATAATGGGGAACACAGATATAATGGTTTAGAAAATGTCTTAAACAAAATTGATATTGTGCATGTGAGTTTATTATATTGCACCTTTTTTCCAGTATGGCAAGCAATACGGCTCTGAAGATCACTTGGTGGTCTCAAGGATATTGTGCCAATCATGCCTTGTTTACCAGTATGTGACATATGCAGTGGTGGTATTCAGCAGGTTCTGACAAGTTCTGGAGAACCGGTAGCGGAAATTTTGAGTAGTTCGGAGAACAGGCAAATACCACCTCTGGCTGGCCCCAGAGTGGGGTGGGAATGGATATTTTGCAATATCCTTCCCCCAGGAGTGGGGAGGGAATGGGGATTTTGCAGTATCTTTCCCCTGGAGTGGGGTGGGAATGGAGATTTTGCAGTGTCCTTCCCCTGCCACGCCCACCACCAAGCCACACCACTCCCACCAAGCCATGCCCACAGAATGGTCGTAAAAAAATTTGAATTCCACCACTGGACATCTGGACTATATAGGCCCTTGATTACATGCAACATGACTCTTCATATTCATAAATATGCTTTGGTTTATTAGACAAAACCATGACTGGTTGCAGGGATGTATTTGCTCATTAAAATTTACTTTGAGTAAGCCACCCTCTCAATTGCCTCTGTATTATCCTCATTAAAAATTTACATGTTAAATATTTAACATTCATATCAAGAGACCACAGACTTCTGTGCCCATAATAAGTTTTATTCATTCATGCCTCTTCTAATATTGGAGTTAAGTGTGTTAATAATGGTAATAACATTGTTTTTTTTAGAATCAAATGCATTGGAAAATAATGTTATGATAGGTAAGTTTCCTATAGAGCTGTCAAAACCATATATCCAAGCTGGCTATGTAGATTGGGTTCAATTGATATGACCAGCAGTGCTTGCAAGTTTTTAACCACCTGCATTTCTGATTTTTGCCTGAGGGAGTTGACTGGGGGGGGAGCGGGGAGGGAGACCGGGGGTGGGGAGGTCTGAAGGGTGCATAATTTATCTTTATGAGAGGGAGATTATCAAAGCCTATTTAAATTCAGATGCAGCCCCTGGTTTCGTTCTAAAATGATCTTAGTCACAGAGATAGACTCTGTCCTTAATGGTAGAAAAACAAAGGAAGCACAGCCTTGTTGATACATGACAGTTCTACTAATTTGATGGGTTTCAGAAAATAGTACCGGAGTGGAATTCTGCTTAGGTCCTTAGCATAAATGTTCTGAGTCCTGGAAGCTTTACCCCCTGTGCTTTTTAAAAATCTTCATAAAATTGCTAGGTAAAGTTAGCAGAGCCATCTCTTTACCATGTGATGTAGGGTGGGACTGTGCATATGTTGAAATAAGGTCTGGAACAATCATCATTATTATCATCATCATCATCATCATCATCATTTCAGCCATTGTCTATCTACTGCAGGATGAAGGCCTCATCAGCATGTTTCCAACCAATACAATTCTGAGGTTTCTTTTGCCAATTGGGCCTGCAATACTTGCTGATTTCATTGATCCGTCTTGTTTTAGGTGTCTTTTGGGGACGCTTTTTATCAGGTGGGATCCATTCTATGACTGCCTTGGTCCATCTGCCATCAGTTCTTCTTGCTATGTGACCAGCCCATTTCCATTTCAATTATTTTACTCTCTTGATGATATCGTAATATTTTTGTGTGCAACAGCAGCCAAAAAAGCCAATGCAAAACCTAAATTGCATTAACAGATGGATACAATCAAGATCAAAGCATTACTGCATCCAGTTTTGGTCATCACATTATAAAAAAGATGTTGAAACTCTAGAAAGAGTGCAGAGAAGAGCAACCAAGATGATTAGAGGACTGGAGGCTAGAACATACAATGAAGAGTTGCAGGAACTGGGCACGGTTAATCTAGTGACGAGAAGGACGAGGGGAGACATGATAGCAGTGTTCCAAAATTTGAGTAGCTGCCACAGAGAGGAGGGGGTCAAGCTATTTTCCAAAGCACCTGATGGGCAGACAAAGAATAATGGATGGAAACTGAACAAGGAGAGATTCAACCTGGAAATAAGGAGAAATTTTCTGACAATTGAGAGCAATCAACCAATGGAACAGCTTGCCTTCGGAAGTTGTGGGAGCTTCATCACTGGGAGCTTTCAAGAAGAGACTGGACTGCCATCTGTCAGAAATGGTGTAGGGTTTCCTGCTTGGGTAAGGGACTAGATAACCTATAAGGTCCCTTCCAACTCTGTTAATCTGTTTTTTCTCTAATCCATGTGCTGGTCTTTCCATGTTATCTTGCAATGCCAAGCGTGTATCTTTCCATGGCTCTTTGCACCACTTATAGCTTTTGTTTGGATTGTGATGTTTAGTGTCCATCTTTCACCAACATACGTTAGAACAGGTAGCAGTGGAACAATGAGGACCAATACATTCAATCCTTAGCAGGGATGAAAAGATTTATCCATATCTACAGTATTTGTGAAAATATTCCAATTTAACAAAACAACAAGCAGCACATAATATTATCAACTACTATAACAGATTGATTAATAGAAGGGAAGAATGCATGCTAACATAGATAACAGGCTGGTGTTTGTGGGCACAATTAGTTCCCAGCTACCTCCATTGGTATATATCATTCCCTGGATTTAATTAAATTAAAAAATTGTTCTAATTAAAATAGGAAATATGAAGCTATGTTATGAACTGAAGCATAAGTTTCTAGCATTGTATTTATTTGCAGGAATGGCTTTGGCTCACGAAGGTCCTATAAAATAGTAGAGAATTCAACTGCTTAATTCCCTGAGCGCTTCTGCATGGCCTTTTATCAACTATGGTTATTATACAAGCCATGATACTGTCAGATTTAGTTTCTCACAATTATACATGATCTGCTAATTTCTAGATTCATTTATCACAATGAAAAGCACTTGGAGGCTATTATTAAAGATTACTCAGGAATGTCAGTTCATTGTACAGAGATTAAGCCATTAGAGTACATTCTGTACTAAATATTGCTGGTTTTTTTTACTGTTTATAGTTTTACTGATTTTATAGACTTGTTATTTTGTATTTGACAATATGTACACTGCCTAGAGCTTCTACTTAAATAAATAAAACATGTCTTACCTACCTTGAAATGATATAATGGATTGTATTTTTTTTTAATTTTTTTTTAAAAAATTGATTTATATGCCGCCCTTCTCCGGAGACTCAGGGCGGCTTACAATGCGTTAAGCAATAGCCTTCATACTTTCGTATATTTATACAAAGTCATCTTATTGCCCCCACAAACTGGGTCCTCATTTTACCTACTTTAGAAAGGATGGAAGGCTGAGTCAACCTTGAGCCTTGGAGAGATTCGAACTTACAGTAATTGCAGACAGCTGGTGTTAATCACAATGCTATCAGTCTGCTGAGCCACCAGGCCCGTTTTGTTATCTATCCCAAATTTTTAAAGCAAAGTCCTTAACATCCAATTTTGTCTATAACCCGTTTAAATTGCTTACTTGCCGCAGTCATTTGGCACAAGAATTGTAAGCTGGCAAAAAAGAGAAGAGAAAGAGAAAATAAGTTGACTAACAGAGGGTAGAGAGCAGATGTCTCTGCTGCATTAGGTCCTTGGACTATATTAACTGAAAAGGAGACTTCCACAGGACTTGCTACTTTCCGAATTGTCTGCTAAATGAAGGAGTCTCCATTTCTTTTTAGAGTTCCCACTTGTTTTCTTTCCTTTCCCCCCCCCTTTTTTTTTAATGCTTGAGACAGTCTGGTAATGTAAGAAGGTGCCTGGTTGTGTGTGAGATGCTGTGGAGCATTACACATGTCAGCACACATGACAACTGAAGATAATGTTCTACTCCACCAGTTGCCAAGTAAGACAATTTGTATGGTTGCTATTTCTCTTAGCTCTGTTTACTTTCTTCCGAAGATGACTTAGCAATAAAAACATTTTGAACCAATAACTTTATTGATGTTGTACTCCCAATTTCGTGTTCCAATGAAAGTGCCTAAGGAAGCGAGATGTGGTTCAGTCCTTTGGTGTTTATTAAAAAAAGAAAGAAAGAAAGCCTTGATCATGCCAGAATATGATGCAATCACATAGCCACATTGACAAACAACTGCCCAGAGAATAATTGAGTATAAAATTAAATCAACTTTAATGTGGCAAAAAGAAAGAAAGAAAGAAAAATGGATGGGGTGGGATGGGATGGGATGGGATGGGATGGAGAGTTCTGTGGAGCGAACAGCTTTAGTTACTCAGATTTCATCTACACAGTAGTATTATTATTTTAACTGAAAGTTTTGAACTCACTCACCCTGCCAGCTATACTGATCTGAATTGACTGCCTTACCTTGCCTGACCTGGAGTCACCTTCACTCATGTTTCCACACTGCATATTTTTTAGCCAGTCGCTTTAAGAGAGCCTTTGCTACTTGAGAACAACTTCATTTTGTTTTGAGTAGAAGGAATGGATAGATTCACCATTCACCATTCAGCCAAACCCTTTATGTTAGAACAAAGGTAGGTAGGTAGATAGATAGATTAGGTAGGTAGATAGAAAGAAAGAAAGACGGACAGAAAGAAAGAAAGAAAGAAAGAAAGAAAGAAAGAAAGAAAGAAAGAAAGAAAGGAAGGTAGGTAGAAAGAAAGAAAAAGAAAGAAAGAAAGAAAGAAAGAAAGATAGATAGATAGATAGATAGATAGATGAGATAGAAAGAGAGAGGGGGAGAGAGGGAGAGAGAGGGGGAGAGAGAGAGAGAGAGAGAGGGAGGGAGGGAGGGAGGGAGGGAGGGAGGGAGGAAGGAAGGAAGGGAGAGAAGGAAGATGCCACAGATACCCTGTACCCAACTGGCCCATCATGACTCCCAATAGTAAATTCATCATTATTGTAACTGAGTCCATTCACCTTGCTGCTGGTTGACTTTTCCCCTCTTTCCTTCCATTATTTCCAGCATTATGGACTTCTTAAGGGAAGTGAATTTTCACATAATGTGCCAATTTGTGTCTGGTCATTTGTGCCTCAGATGAAAAACTCTGAATTGATCTGTACTTTGGTCCATGTGTACTTGTTATCTTGGCTATCTGTGGCATTCCTAAGATTGTCTCCAACACCAAAGGGCAGAAGTGTCGATCCTCTTTCTACCCTGCTTTTTCAAAGTCCAACATTCACTCCTATAGACTCTATTATATGCAAACCCACTGCCTGCATGATTTTGGTTTGAAACTGCGTGTTTGTGACATACAGTTTGAGCCTCAAGTTGTTCAGTTAAGGCAATGATAGAAATGGATAGCAAGTTGTGGGGGGAGGGAGGAAGGGGGCAGGTGTTATTCTAGATGATTGTCACTGTTTCCTTCATGAATCCTGAATCCATGAGGACAAGCCAAGGAGACTATTAGCAAAGACAAGCATTTCAAAGTATATGGTGGGCCAGAAATTTTACTATTGATTCCTAAACTATTGATTAATAGACTATTGATTAATAGACTATTGACTATTAATTTTACTAAATTGACTCGTTGGGCTATTGATAAGGGATGAGATATGGAAGAAGTTTTTTGTTTTTTTTTAAATTGAAGTACCGTAGAAGGTGTCAAGTTAGCCAAATTGTTTATAGTTGTCTGGTGGGTGGGGGGAGTCATCTCTGACATATCATCTTTTTCTTTTCTTTTCTCTTTTCTGCTCTTTTTTTCTATTTCTTGTTCTTTTTTCTTCCTCTTTTCTTTACTTTTCATTTTTTTCTCATTTGCCTTTTATCTTTGTATTTGCAAAGCTTGATAAAATTATTTTTTTAAAAAGGGAGGGGCTAGGAGGAAAAATATCACCATTATGCAGAAACTCTTTCTGTTTCCCTTTCTTATGCACATATGCCTATCTTGCGTGTGCGCACACACACACATACAGAGAGAGGGAGGGAGGGAGGGAGGGAGGGAGAGAGAGAGAGAGAGAGAGAGAGAGAGAGAGAGAGAGAGAGAGAGTCTTCAAAATAGGAAGAATAAGAATGGAAAAATAACTTCATGACAGATTGCTTGAACTAATTTTTTGTGGTTTCTAGTTCAATTTTCTTTTCCTATTGTCACATTGTCATGTTTTCTATCACTTATTAGGCAAGGATCTTCTGATGTTTCTGTTCTTTTGACCTCCTCCTGTCACAGTCTCAAGGGATATTTCATATATTAACCATCACACTCAGGGATAGGTTCTACTTACCTTTACTACCGGTTCACATCGTGCGCGTGCGCAGATCACCTATGATGATGTCCGGGTCAGTGGATGGAGCCTCCCGCCGGTTTTACTACCGGTTCTTGCGAACCGGTCCGAACTGGGGGCAACCCATTACTGATCACACTGCTGTGGAAGCTATTTCTATGTGTTTTCCCATACATTTCTTCATTGTGGTATTGGGCTCCTGGCTCCAAATAAGCAAGGATAACCGCTCTGTTTCTTTGGAGCATTTCTTCTGTTTGGTCCTTTTGTGCAGGGGTATTTTGCAATGCAAAGGGCTTCTTTTAATTATTGAAATTATATCCCACCATTTTAGCTTATATAAGCACTCAAGATAACTGGCAAAAATAAAATGAAAGGCAAGGTACAAAAATGACAGTAACATTAGTACAACAAAAGTGAGAATTAATATCAGTATCATTAAAATCAATTTACAGTTAAAGGCTTGGGGGAAGAGAGGTATTTTTTTGCTGTTTTCTTCAATCCTGTGAAAGTGGAGGATGTCCACATTTTCTCAAAAAGACTGGTTGAACCAGCAGGAGATGTAAAGATATACAGTGGGGAGGGAGACCCAGGTCTGGCCATCCTCAGCCACAGAAAGTCTCTGGAGTTTCAAGCCAACCTACCTCATAAAGCTATGGTTTGTGGAGAAAAATGGGAGGGGGTAGGAAGAAATGCTGTGCATTTCACTTTGAGCTCCTGAATGAAAGTGGGAAATTGATCTAATAAACAAAGAGGTGGGTTCCTCTGAGAGCCAGGACCTAAACCATTTCTGATTTTAAAGTTCAACTGTGATCATTAGAACAGTAGCAGCCAGTGTCGATCTTTCAATTGATCCCTCTATCTTGCACCAATGGACAGCCTACTTGGCTAAGATAGTTTGATGCCATTTCAGTTCCCACACTACATTCAAATATTGGTAACTCTTCTCCAACTGGACTAGTTTAGGGTGACCAGGCACAAGAAAGTGAGGGGTAAGAACTGGGGTCACAGGTAGGCAGGAGATAATTATATGATAGTTTCAGTTGCAAATATTATAGTTTGATTACCAGAACCTATAGGAATAGCAATAGCACTTAGATTTATATATAGCTTTACAGTGCTTTTTCAGCCCACTCTAAGCAGTTTACAGAGTCAGCATATTGCCCCCAACAATCTGGGTCCTCATTTTACCCATTTCGGAAGGATGGATGGCTGAGTCAACCTTGAGCCTGGTGAGATTCGATCTGCCAAATTGCAGGCAGCCAGCAGTCAGCAGAAGTAGCCTGCAGTACTGCATTCTAACCACAGCGCCACTGCTCCTGCTCCTGGAACAGGAAGTTTTATCAAAAGTTCCAGGAAGATGTTGCTTTTGAGAGGGATTTCAAAGAAAATATCACCAGTGGTAGCATTTATTCCAACTAGTCCTGAAAGATAAGCAAGATACAATTACTGGGCTTACAAACATAAACAAACTTCCATGACAGGAATTTCTATGAGGATGCAAGGAGGATATGTAGGGAAAATACAAGCCCACCAGAGGATGGTTAGGCCGACAATGAGATTCTGCAAGGGTTAAAGTAACTAAAAATTATATTTGCATACCTGCTAGCACTGTGAACTGGGACAAAGTAGGTGACATATTTATGCAACTTTTGTATGTGTGTGTGTGCCTTTGACTCAATGTTGACTCCTGGTAACTGCCTGGACTAGTCCCTGCAGCTTTTTTGGGGGGGCAAGATTTCAGAAGTGGTTTGCCATTGCCTCCTTCCTAGGGTTGAGAGAGTGACTGGTCCAAGGTCAGCCAGATTGCTTCATGCCATGGCTTCATGAGCCGCGGTGGAGCAGTGGTTAGAGTGCAGTACTGCAGACTATTTCTGCTGATGTCTGGCTGCCTGCAATTTGGCCGATCAAATCTCACCAGGCTTAAGGTTGACTCAGCCTTACATCCTTCCGAGGTGGCTAAAATGAGGAGCCACATTGTTGGGGGCAATATGCTGACTCTGTAAACCGCTTAGAGAGGGCTGTAAAGCACTGTAAAGCAGTATATAAATCTAAGTGCTATTGCTATTGCTAAAGTGGGACTAGAACTCAGAGTGTCCCAGTTTCTAACCCAGTGCTTTAATAACCTGAATATTACAGAGGAGTTGCCATATTGTCCCAAAGCTAACAAATGAGGCAGAATAATCAGAATCTGCAAAAACTAATGCAAGACAATATTTCCTCAATGATTGTCTCAGCAGAAAGCAGCATCTAACTGAGTTTCTTGGGACTAGGAAACAAAGCAGCATGCAGTTAATATTCAGCTGGAAGATCACAAAGAATGACCAGAGAAGGCAAAAACAGAGCTCCTATCATTTTGAGTGTTTAGAGCATATGTGCAACCATAGAAATTTAAAGAGAGAGAGAGGTTTCTCTACAAAGGTGGTGATGAGGTTCAGAAATAAATAGAAAAGAGAAGAGACATTTCTGTTTTGAAATTGTCTTTCAAAGGAGGTTTATGGTTCCCTGATTTTTTTTAAAAAAAGGACGTCTTTATACATCATGAACACTTTCAGGTAAGGCTTTTGTGCACTGTCATCCTGCTTCATTCACAGAGGTAGTGTCATATGATCCTTGCCTATAGCTGCAGATGCTTACAGAGGTCTTATAAAAGAATCGTTCTTAAAATATTCTGAGATTCTTCAACAGGTCGATTGTGAAAAGTGTGGAGATGCTGCCCCCTCTTGGTAGACATTTTCAACTTTCAAAACCTCTAAATTCTGCTGTATTGGATTTTATCAAGCTACTAAATTCCTCAGTCAATTAGATTTATTAAACTTCAGTTGTGTATTACAGCAAGGAGATTCAGCCGCTGTAGAAGGCAATTTCAGATGAAGCAGCTTCAGTTTGGAAAAGGAGGAAGAAAATGTTCCTGTGTGCCACACCCACCTGGGTGAAATCCAGCAGGTTCTGACAGATTCTGGAGAACCGGTAGCAGAAATTTTGAACAGTTCAGAGAACCGGTAGCAGAAATTTTGAGTAGTTCAGAGAACTGGCAAATACCACCTCTGGCTGGCCCCAGAGTGGAGTGGGAATGAAGATTTTGCAATATCCTTCCCCCAGGAGTGGGGTGGGAATGGAGATTTTGCAGTATCCTTCCCCTGCCACGCCCACCAAGCTATGCCCACAGAACCGATAGTAAAAAAATTTGGATTTCACCGCTGCTGTGTGCTTATGTTTTATGTATCCCAGGTAAACTGGCATTGCCTGATTTTCCATTTCCCAAATATTATAGGGAGAGTCACCCTACTACTGTATGCTTAATTCTATTCACAAAGTATTCCAAATGCTATGCTATGAAATATGTATCTGAGCATGCAATAAGAATATAGGAAGGTGTCTAGTATTGAGTCAAACCATTGAACATTATTGGTTGTGGCTGGCCAGGATTTAATTAAACTTGCATCTAAACTATGCCAGGCTAAAATGCTTCTAGAACCATCACAGAGGAAACATGACATGTGAACAAACCAAGCAAATTTTCCTCTTGCACACATGAGTTCTTTTCTGTCCCCCTCCAGCTACTGAAACTCAAAATCTCAGTTGTTTCCTTAAACTTTCACGATACAAGTATGTCCCTGGGATTCTCATTATATTCTGCCATTTTCATTCCGCTGAATAAAACGGACCATGGGAGACAGAAGCCCTTTCAGCATGAGAAGCAGAGCTGTCTGTTTTTCCTGCTGAGCGAGACAGCTCAGAGGGAAGGGCTGCATTGCATTAACACTTCCAACACAAAGGATTCTGTTTCTGGATTAGCCGAAGCATAACAGAACTGTTCAGGAGGTTTTGCACGCTGGGAACACAAGCAATTTTTTTCTCCGGGCAGAGCAAATGTGCAACATCAGCTGTCCCCCTAAGTTATAACATAGCTTTTCCTATTTTGTTGTGGATGCAGACATTGTGGCTTATTCAACCAACTATGGCTAAGGCATAGGGATGACTTAGTGCAGTGGGTAAACTTCAGTGGTGGGTTGCCCCTGGTTCGGAACGGTTCACAAGAACCGATAGTAAAACTGGCGGGAGGCTCCGCCCACTGACCTGGATGTCATCATAGGTGATCTGCGCATGAGCAGAAGTGCGCGCACACATGATGCAAACCGGTAGTAAAGGTAAGTAGAACCCACCCCTGGTAAACTTAATAGGTTTCCCACAAAGGTGGACATCCTCATAGCCAGATAAAGTTTTTCCAAACACCATTTTTTATCTTTGAAAAGCTGGAAGTATAATAAACAGCAGAGGGCTCCAATTCCTTTCTAAAGCCACGTAGGATGCATTTCAGTGCAAAGCTTGGTTAACAACCCTATTAGAAATAAATGCCATTATAGGTTCATATCACTGAGTTTTCAGAACAAGGATTAAGAAACCATTTTGCTTTTAAACCCAAAACCCTGTTCTGTAATGTTTAGCCATGCTGAAAGTTGAGATTTCGCATTCATTTCAAAGGACAGCGAATGATGGAAGTTAACGCTCATATTGTAACGAGAGACAAACATACCCTCCCTTCCTCAAATGGCATAAAAATATCTGCATGGATGGAGTGAAAGCATCCCTGAATGATCTGCTTTCACAAAGCAGAGCGCTTGTGTAAGTAACTTGACTTTTACGTATCTGGGTAGTTTTAAAGCCCTGTTTGTGAAAGAGAAAGGAAGACATATAATTCCTATTATAAATGTACAATGTGGGACCAAAACAATCTATTATAATTATCTCTACGAATTATAAAATTGCTGATGGAGGAAGATAAACCCTTCTGGATCTTGGATTTTAGACTAATACTGTAATAGGGCATGGTTTCTCCTTAAATGAATCTTTTCTATGCAATGTTAATTTATCCCTTGTGACTCTTTGACTAGAGATGTCTTTCCAGGCCCCCAGTCATTCTCAGCTTTGCTCCTTACTTCTGTTTGACAGTGTCAGGGACTGTATGTGTAGCTTCCTGGATGCTGAGGTTCAGCTGTAACTCTTGTCCATAAAGGTAGTCCTTGAGTTACGAATGTTTGGATGGCCAAACGGGGCTTCTGAGGGGTGGATTCACCCCTCAGAAGCTCCATTTCAGCCGGCAACATGCAGGACGAATGTTCCAGAGCCTCTGCGGCAGGGATGAAATCTAAAATTTTTTGCTACCGGTTCTGTGGGCATGGCTTAATTAGTGGACGGGGCTTGGTGGTAAGGTGACTGGGTGAGTGTGGCCAAGTCAATGTCACTTCTTTGCCCTTTTTTAACCTACAAAACACAACACAATACAACTGGCTCACCCACAATGTAAAAGCAACTGTGCTAGACCCAAAATGGCCCCTGCAACAAGCAGGAACCTCACACAGCCACAAAAAGCCCAAAAAAACCAACTTTCACACTTTACACACACACAACACAACACAACTGGCTCACCCACAATGTAAAAGCAGCTGTGCTAGACCCAAAATGGCCCCTGCAACAAGCAGGAACCTCACACACCCAAAAAAACAACTTTCACACTTTACACACACAAAATTCCACATACAGCTTTGTGAGATTTTGTGTGTTTGTGTAGTTAGAGTGAAACACTACAGAAACACACTAAATCTCAGAAAGCTGCACAAATATTATTTTATTTTAATTTATTTTTATTAAAATAAATTATTAAAGCAGCTACATTTAAAACTTCCTAAAATTTAAATGGCTAGGTCTAAAAAAAGAACAACTAAAAAAAACCCCAATTAACTATTTTTTTTTAAAGCTCCCAAAGGGGGAAAAAACTTACCTAATAGAACAGGGGTCTCCAACCTTGGCAACATTAAGACTTGTGGACTTCAACTCCCAGAATTCCTCAGCCAGCTTTGCTGGGAGTTGAAGTCCACAAGTCTAGGCAGGAAGGCAGGCAGGCAGAAAGAGCTGCTCACCGATGAGCTTGATTGCAGGCAGGGAGATTCAGTTGCTTGCTGATGCATGGATTGCGATCGTCATGCGATCAGCAGCTAAGCTAAGCAAGCTGGAGGCTGGGGGGGGAGAAAAAAAGAAACTTTTTTTCTTTTACATGGCTTTGGCTATCCAAGCTGAGTTGCCTGATTAGCAGGCAACTCAGCTGGGATGTCAGAGCTTGGCTGGTCAGAGCCATTTAAAAGGGAAAAAAGGCTCTGATGATCGCGGGGCTCAGCTGGACATGGGGGGCGGGGGCAGGGATTTTTGCTACCGGTTCTCCGAACTGCCCACCGCCATCGCTACCTACTCGCCTGAGCCGGTCCGAAGCAGAAGCATTTCACCTCTGCTCTGCGGTTGTTCATAAGGGTAAACAACTGCCATGGTGCTGCAAGATTCTTAGTTTTGGGCATTATTCAGAAACACTAGGGGGTGCTGATCGCGTAACTTTGAACATTCGCTAAGGGAATGCTCGTAACCGGGAAATTACCTGTATATGTCTACATATGTGCATCAAAAGGATAAAAAAAATATCCTTCTAATACCAGATAACTCTCTTTTCATTACATATAATCCACTAATTCCAGTTCCAAGTACATATTAATAACTGTGTAGTATTGATTCTATTTTATCTACTGAAATATTATCATTCTTCTGTAAATATCAAAGGTTGGTATTTTGAGCCTAACCATAAGTGGTTTATGATGTATGCATATCAACAATTATATTTAGTGGGAGGTATATTAGCATTAGATATATTTAAGGCCTTTGATTGTTTGGAATGGCCTACATTGAAGATATTAATAGAGAAGTTAGGTTTTGGAAATTTTTTTAGAAAAATGATAAATTAACTATATTCAGAGAATAAAGCGAGAATAGTTATAAATGATGGTGTTACAGAGACAATAATCTTAAACCGGGGAACGAGACAGGGTTGCCCTTTATTCTCAGTTTTATTTGCATTATTGATGGAGGTTTTGGCAAATGCAATTAGGGAAGATTCATTGATTGAAGGAATTGGTGTATAAAATAAATTTATTTGCAGATGATACATTACCCTGTTTCTCTGAAAATAAGACCCTGTCTTATATTTTTTTGAACCCTGAAATAAGCGCTTGGCCTTATTGCCATGCGCTCAAAAGCCTGATTGGGCTTATTATCAGAGGATGTCTTATTTTGGGGAAAACAGGGTATTTACTGTTTTATTTAATTATTTTGGCTGCTATGTATATTTACTGTATTTTGGATGTCTGGGGATGATTTGGGCTTCCTCTTTCTTTGAACAGCATTTTCTGCAGAGCTTGTGGAAGTGGAAGAATAAAATAAGGAGTACAAAGATAAGACGTGCTAGAGGAGAGGAGAGGAAAGATCAAAATCATCCTGCTTGGATTGTTTGGTTTAAGAAGTGGAAAAGGGATATTCTTACAAGTCTTTAAGTTTATGTTAACACACTTTACAATAGTAAAATACTGGTAGTTCTGTTTCCTGACCTGATCTACCTCAAAGAGCTGACAATGACATATAAAGTTTGTATCTGAGCTTTTCCAATGTCTTGAATTTCAATGTTTTTCTAGTAAACCGCTAAAATACTGATGGTTAGTAATATTCTAGGTTAAATAAATAAACCATTCAAACTTGAAAAGTAGGGTGGAGAGACACCACTATCCCTGATATGCCTCCAGATTGAGAGACCTGGAACACTATAGCTGCAGTAAGACATTGCACAAAATGCCCCTTTAACAGAAGCTTCATGGATTTCTCCATAAAATATCATACTATGCTTTCATTCTTTTCACTTGCTAGAGTCCTTGATCCTCTAAGGCTAAATTCTGTTAGACTTTCTGTTCCAGCTACAATTACAGTTTGTTCTGCCTCTGAGCCATTTCGCTCTTCATGTCATCTATGACTTTGACTACACATTTTAATCTGAGGTGCAAAAACGTTAGGAAAGAAGTAACCAATTAAAATGGCTTTTAATGTTTAGATTATCAAGTAAAACTTTACAAACAAAGGAAAGAGCAAAGGATGACTTTGTTAGCTGAACTGAGCCATTTGCCAACACTTAAAAAGTCCAGCCTAGAAAACAGTAAATTGCAAACTAGTGAAGTGGTTAAATGACTCCAGATCAGTGGATTACAAATAAACTGGGAAAAATCAGAAATGATGTTATATAACCATAGTAAAGAAGAACTGAATGTATTGAAAGGAAAATATTAATTAAAAATAGTAGATAGTATTAAATATTTAGGTATTGACGTCCCAAAAATATTCAAGAGTTAAAGAAAATAAATTATGAAAAGTTAAAGGAAGATATAAAAGATAAAATAGATAAATATGAGAAATTAAAATTATCATGGTTCGGAAGAATTGCAATGATAAAAATGAAAGTTTTACCAAAAATTATTTTTTTGTTTTGGATGATCCCAATTAAATTTTCGGATCAAGAATTAAAGCAAATACAGAGGTTACTGGAGGCATATTATAATGGAGGTAAGAGAGCAAGAATAAGTCTATTACTAATAATGATAGTTTTGAAGATACTTGATATGTACATAATGTAAATATGTAACTGCACGACACCTCAGATGTTAATGGAGATTTGATGTTTTCTTTTTAAAAAATTTTTTTTAAATCAATAAAGTAGTATAAAAAAAAAAGAGAGAGAGAGCAAGAATAAGTAAAGTATTATGGTATGAACCATTAAAAAAGGGTGGGCTGGGTATTCCAAACATTAGAAATTATTGGGTAGCTAATCAATTAAAGGTGGTCGCATTATCTAGATTTAATATGGAGGGATATAGAGTTGAAAGAATTAAGGAAAATAAGTGATCCTATAGAAACGTATTGGTTTAAAAAGATATTTAAAAAATTGCTAAGAGGATTCAAAATCCCCTTTTTAAAAATTTGATAGAACTATGGAATAAATGGAGATACCAGTTAATGCCAGGAAATTCTCCTTTAACACCGGTGGTGGAATTGGAGAAATTCCCTAAGATTGAACTGAAAGAATGGATTAGCAAAGTAAAAGAAAATCAGATATACAGGTGAAACTCGAAAAAGTAGAATATCGTGCAAAAGTTCATTTATTTCAGTAATGCATCTTAAAAGGTGAAACTAATATATGAGATAGACTCATTACATGCAAAGCAAGATAGTTCAAGCCTTGATTTGTCATACTTTTGATGATTATGGTTTACAGCTCATGAAAATCCCAAATTCACAATCTCAGAAAATTAGAATATTACATGAAATCAATAAAACAAGGATTGTACATAGAACAATATCGGACCTCTGAAAAGTATAAGCATGCATATGTACTCAGTATTTGGTTTGGGTCCCTTTTGCATCAATTACTGCCTCAATGCGGCGTGGCATGGATGCTATCAGCCTGTGGCACTGCTGAGGTGTTATGGAAGACCAGGATGCTTCAATAGCTGCCTTCAGCTCTTCTGCATTGTTCGGTCTCATGTCTCTCATCTTTCTCTTGGCAATGCCCCATAGATTCTCTATGGGGTTCAGATCAGGCGAGTTTGCTGGCCAATCAAGCACAGTAATCCCATGGTCACTGAACCGGGTTTTGGTACTTTTGGCAGTGTGGGCAGGTGCCAAGTCCTGCTGGAAAATGAAGCCCCATAAACCTCGTCTGCGGAAGGAAGCATGAAGTGCTCCAAAATCTCCTGGTAGATGGCTGCGTTAACCCTGGACTTAATGAAGCACAGTGGACCAACACCAGCAGATGACATGGCTCCCCAAATCAACACAGACTGTGGAAACTTCACACTGGACTTCAAGCATCTTGCAGCGTGTGCCTCTCCATTCTTCCTCCAGACTCTGGGTCCTTGGTTTCCAAATGAGATGCAAAAGTTGCTCTCATCAGAAAAGAGGACTTTGGACCACTGAGCAACAGACCAGTTCTTTTTGTCTTTAGCCCAGGTAAGACGCTTCTGACATTGTTGTTCAGGAGCGGCTTGACGAAGAATACGACATTTGAAGCCCATGTCCAGGATCTGTCTGTGTGTGGTGGCTCTTGATGCACTGACTCCAGCCTCTGTCCACTCCTTGTGAAAGTCCCCAACACTTTTGAATGGCCTTTTCCTGACAATCCTCTCCAGGCTGCGGTCATCCCTGCTGCTTGTACACCTTTTTCTTCCACACTTTTCCCTTCCACATAACTTTCTATTAATGTGCTTTGATACAGCACTTTGGGAACATCCAACTTCTTTTGAAATTACCTTTTGAGGCTTTCCCTCCTTATGGAGGGTGTCAATGATGGTTTTCTGCACAACTGTCAGGTCAGCAGTCTTTCCCATGATTGTGATTCCTACTGAACCAGACTGAGAGACCATTTAAAGGCTCAGGAACCCTTTGCAGGTGTTATGGCTTAGTTAGCTGATTAGAGTGGGACACTTTGAGCCTAGAATATTGAACCTTTTCACAATATTCTAATTTTCTGAGATTGTGAATTTGGGGTTTTCATGAGCTGTAAGCCATAATCATCAAAAGTATGACAAATCAAGGCTTGAACTATCTCGCTTTGCGTGAAATGAGTCTATCTCATATATTAGTTTCACCTTTTAAGTTGCATTACTGAAATAAATGAACTTTTGCACGATATTCTAATTTTTTGAGTTTCACCTGTAGAATATTAACTGAATCAGAAGAGCAGGCAAAAGGTTTAAAATTAATTAGGAGAAATAAATGATAATGATTGGAAAAATATTTGGAATAGAAGAGTATATAAGAATATGTCAGTTAGAGTTAAGGAAAATGGATATAAAGTGATATGGAGGTGGTACCTAACACCACGTAAATTAAATCAAATAGATGTTAAATATACAAATATTTGTTGGAGGTGTAAGAAAGAGGTTGGAATAGGGGTGAAATCTAAAATTTGTTACTACTGGTTCTGTGGGTGTGGCTTGGTGGGGGGGGTTAATGTGACTGGTTGGGCGTGGCCAACTTTTTTTTAAAAAAAAACTTTTAAAAGCATTTTTTCTACAACCTCTTCGGCTGAAGAGGTTGTAGGAAAAAAAATGCTTTTAAAAGCCTCTGACAATCAAGCAACTCAGTTGGGATTAAAGGCATTTTTTTTCCTACAACCTCTTCAGCTGAAGAGGTTGTAGAAAAAATGCTTTTAAAAGCCTCTGACGATCCCAGCTGAGCCGCGTGATCATCAGAGGCTTTTTTTTTAACTTTTAAAACCATTTTTTCGACTGAAGAGGTTGTAGAAAAAATGCTTTTAAAAGTAAAAAATACAGCCTCTGATGATCGTGCAGCTCAGCTGGGACACAGGGATTTTTGCTACCGGTTCTCCGAACCACCCACCGCTATCGCTACCGGATCGGGTGATCCGGTCCGAACCGGGAGCATTTCACCCCTGGGTTGGAATATATAAACATATGTGGTGGGATTGTGATAGTGCACAAAAAATATGGGACATGGTGTTTAGAGAAATTAGAGCACTTTTGAATATAAATTTAGATATGTCACTGAGGATTACATTACTGTTGCTGGTGGAAGAACAGGATATAAATGAAACAAAAAGGGAATTGATTGTAAATTTGATAATGGCAGCTAGACTAAAGGTAAAGGTAAATTAGTGATGGCTAAATATTGAGGACGAAATGAGTGGTATAATGAAATTTGGAGTATGGAAACAAATGATAAATTAACAACAGAAATTAAATTTTAAAAAGGGATGATTAAAGCAAACAATTATAATGAAATATGGGGGGATTTTATAAAAACAGTATTGGTGGAAGGCAAAGGGAATAAACCTATTCAAGAATATATGTTGTTTTGGAGGGGATAAGGGCACAATTGGAATATATTGTATATCTTTTAGTTGTTATAGAAGAAGTATAAGGAAAAAAGTGTGCATTGTAATATTTGTATTTTCCTCTTTTTTTGTATTTAGATTTATATGTATTGTTTGTATTATTTGTATTCAAAATAAAAAAATAAAAATAAAAAGAAACTGAAAATTTAAAAAAAACCCAATTATATTTAGTAGGGGAAATGAATATGTACAGGTACTAGACAACCCATTCCCTATACAATTCATTTCCCAATGGGTCATTGGTTCAGATATATTTCCTTACCTAAACAGAGAAACAGAATGATCATGGGTAGGCAAAAAAGCAGGGAAGGGTCAGATAGTTCTTACAATGGATCTAAAGGATCTCTTGAACAGGAACTTTGAAATTAGCCTGACAATCAGATTCTGGATTTAGGAATGCAAGTTTCCTATGCTTGATTTAAATTTATGTGCCACAGATTTTTTAAAAATGGAGACAAAGATGGAGTCCCTTGATATCATAATGTGTAAATATCAAAGGACCAAGAATCTTTCTGAAATCAGTCAAATGCATGAGAGCAAAACCAATTAAAAACATCTCCCTGAATGGTTTTTTTCAGTAACAGAAATATCTACTTATATAATACATATTTGTTAACTTACTAGTATTGATTATTTTACTGTATTCAAAACTACTACAGCTCCACTGCAAGCAAAAATAACAGTAAAGGCAGATACATGTAGGCTTTTCAGGGGCATTATTTATGTATACACTAATATTAAACTGAACATGTACATGCATATATGCATTTATAACATGAACTAAAACTTTTTCAGTATGAAACATCTGGAATCTTGAAGAACAGATTAACACTAATATCATTTACTACAAGAAGAGTATAGGCTTCTACTGAGGTATCTGATATATTACATATCCTAAGGTTGATATACTGTAGCTTTCAGCATGGGGAATTCTGGGAGTTGAAGTCCACACATCTTATTGTTGCTGAAGTTGAGAATCACTGGTGTTAAACAGTAATTTGCAGCCTGTGGTTTGTGGATTGCAGGAGAATCTGAAGGACTTCTCTGTAGCTTTGATGTTTCCCACATCCCTTTAATGGTCACTGCTTTAATTATGCTGGGGAATAGGCTGTGCAAGGAGACCTCCACCACACTTTAATCAGACTCTTCACAGTCCAGCAAGCAGCTATTTGGTGGGCTGTCAAGAATTCAGTTGTGTTGAAGATGGAATTCAAGGAAAGTCATCTCAAAATAATCTTTATCAATGTTGATGGTGGGGAGAATGAAATGCAGTAAGATATTCTGTCCCTTTCACTTAATAATTCTGATCGTTTCCAAGATGTCTGTTCTAAATCATGGTGACAAAGAATGATGGCCTTATGCATTGTGATAGTGTAACATAAAAACTGGTCTTTGCATTTGTATTTGTATCCGGATGTGGTATGCAACATCAGATATATCACAGAGCTTTAAGCTTTGAAAGCAAAGTTTTTTTCACTTGTTTCCTCCCTATATATAGGTTTTTTTTTTTCTTTTTTGGTTCCTCTGTGTCAGCACAGACTCCTTTTAACTGCCTGATCAAGTCCCTACAGTTTCTTGGCATGATTTTTCAGAAGTGGGTTGCTTTTGTTTGCTACTGAGGGTGGAAAGAGAATGACTGGTCAATGTTATCCAATGGGCTTTATGTCTAAGGCAAAAATAAAACTCATCTTATCCAGGTTTCTAGCCTGTGACATTGACTATTACACCAAACTGGCTCTCTGCCGATGAAAATAGTAATAAGGGAAAAAAGGTTCAGCCACCTATAGAATAGAAGAAGCCATTTTAATTTGTTTCTCCAGTGTACTCTATGCAGAAGAGGCACAGTGTCTGCATATGTGGTCCCCCAACCATCACCAACTGCATGTGTATTTTAAGACCAAAAATGTTCCTGCTCCGATGTATCCTAGATGGCCAAGAAAAATATGTGACTTATTAGAATTCTTCAAAGATGTAAAAATGCTTTCTACACCTATAAAATAATTGAAAAGTTTAGACATTATTATTTAACGTTCAATAAAGTCTTGAATGTTTTGAGTTATTCTATGCCAAAAAGCAACAACCAGGAACATTTAAAACAAACCATTTATTTTAAACTGAACGGTTATTTTTAACAGTTACATAAATTACACAGAATGACTAAGTCCAATGGTTTCACGAGGGGAGAAAAATTAAAATTTTAAGCAGGGAAAATATCACAACAGGTAAAAAGAAAGAAAATCGCCAAAGCATTCAAATAAGGCCATAATTCTTTAATTTTAAAAAAAAAACCAATAAAATTCCCCCAAGATCCGTATTCCCTTTTCTTTCAGTATTCCAGTGCTGCTAAAACTACAAGTCCTGTACAGATGTAATCAAGGCAGTGGTTACAAGGGTGTAAATCCTTCAAGTTCATCTCATATTCCAGGTCCATTGAAATGTTGGGATTGCAGTGCCGGATGGATGAACACCCTTTTTTCCAAGTTTTTCAGCATTAGCAATGTAATATAATAAAGCTTATTAGTACATGCAGTTGCCCTTGAAACTTCAGACTTAATTGCCTTCATAACTTAAAATTCACAAAGTGCACAGTTAAATGCCAGAAAATGTAGTCTGCTACTCTATCAACAGCTGCCCATGCTTAATACTTAATGGTCTACTGGAGCAAAATGATGCTCTTTTAAAAGAACTGTCTCACTGTAAAACATTTAGTTCCAAAGATGTGCCAACATTTTTTGAAATAAAAAGTAGAAAAACATAGATTATATAAAGAAAATACAAAAACACTAGAAATGACCAAACATTTTCAAAGAACAAGCACCACAATGGACACTAGCATTCAGTTTTGTAGCATATAATCATTTTACTCCAACCAGTCAACTTCATCAAATTCTGAATCATCTTCTGAATCACTATATTCCACAGCAATGCGGCGGGACAAAATGGTGGCGACGTCATTTTCAACACGCTCATGTTTAGCTTCTTGTTCACGTTGTTCTTCAACCTTACGCAACTGAATACCTAGAATATCACCAAAAAATTATGACTAATTAACATGTATTTTGCAAGCCATCTATATTAGGCATAGCAACATAGACTAATTACTTTCCACAAGAATCTTTTAATTAACAGCATGCACTTTTATCGCTTACTTAGGAGTACCTAATTTTTCCAGTCCAGGTAGTATAACTCAGAAGTCTGAGAAGACATCATAGGCACTTTCAACAAATGGCTACCAATGAGATAATCTCAGTCATAAAACACATGTTTACTAGAAAGCAGACTTTTAAAAAAACTGATCCTGTCATTTCCTCTAGTTTACCAAGATGCACTCTATTATTTCATTTTACCTTTCTCTTTTTTTTCACAACAAAAAAAGACAAAGATGGCAACTTCTGAACAGCTGAGCCATTCATACAGTTGCGTTTTCTACGAATTCCTCTGAACAGTACAGTCCTCAAAAGCATTCTAGGAAATAGGTATTTTCTTTTAGGCTGTCAAATAATTTTACGTATTGTCCAGTCTCTCGAGGGTGACCAAAACTATCTGTTATCTAAGGGGTCCCTAACTTTTCAGCCTGTGTCAGCAGGTTTATGTGTAATTTTGACATCATATTGTAAGTCCTCTAAAAAACATGCCTGTCAGCGTTGGTATGAATGATCACAAAGCATTTGCTAGAAGAAAATTGGGTACGATTGTTCTCTATTATCCTTTTAGCTTCTTAGGATGTTCACTAAATACTTCAACTATTCTTGTTTTTCTGAGTTGCTGGGCACATTCCCAAAGAAAATACTGAGTTTCAGCCCCTTAATATTTTATTTTCTGAGTCTGCCTCAAAGGTGCAACAGACTGCAGAAATGCCTGAGGCTGGTGCTGTGCTTTGCAACATGCTAGCTTCCAAAATCTATTTATTTATTTTAAATGGAAAGAATAAAAATAATCAGATCCAACTGAGTGAAGCATCGAGCTGGAGAAGGAACCAGCCTCAGGCGCTATGTTGTGTATTTTGTACCATGAGGCATCTTGTCTGGGACATGCAAGCTAGTTTAATAAAGAAGGGAGGGGAAATTAAGAAGGGAAATTCTTCAGTTATTCTTTAACTAAGGACAGAAATGTATGAATATAAAAATGCAATTACAAAAATAAGATTATTCAGTAATAACCTTTCTTCATACTTTCGATTAAGAATGCACCAATTGATTATTAATGTAAACTGTTGATATACAAAGTTGATATACAAAGTATTCCAAGGACTGGCTGCTGCTGATTTAAAAGTGAATTCATTAAAAGTGAATTCACAGTAGCATGGGAAGCAAATTACAGGGAAGTGGTTAGATAAAGTAAGATAATGGATTATTTTTAGTAATAATAAATAGTAACTTCTTTGCTGTAAAATTTACTGAAAAATTGTTATATAAATTATAGCCTTAGAACAGACTCAAACTTTTTGGTTCTTTCAAAACCAAGAATATACCATGTTTATCAGAATAAATCAATGCTGACCAAGGCTCCTGAATTTCAAACAGTCTAAAACAGAAATCAGAATATACTTTTATGTAATTGTTCACTCTTTATCTCCGAGTTATTTAAGTTAATAAAAATTAAGCTATTCTGTTACTTGTGCTAATAATTTCAACCAAATAGCATTTTAGGCTTTAAATTTTTTAAAAAACTTGTGGACAACAGAATGAAAAATCAGAGAGCAGTTGTTTCGTATGTTAGAAAATGCATCAATTAGATACTGATTTTTGTTGTTGTTAAACCGAATACTATAAAATACGCTTGTGGCACACTTTCACAGACTATATTCTCAACACTGTACTATGTGGAAACCATTTTAGCTAACATTTATGTAGAGCTGTTATAAACTCCATCCAAGGATAAATGACTATCTAGCATCAAGTGAAGGTGTTGTTGCTTTTTAAAAAATCCAGATAGCAATTTGCTTAAGATGACATGCTTACTCTATGCTAAGTGTGCATACTTAAAAAAAAAACATTAAATCTGCAAAAAAAAAATTTGCTTCATCAAGTGTGCAGCCCTGCTAATGGATCCACAGATAGCTAGTACCTTTTCGTATTGCTTCAAGGAGGACACTTCTGGCATCACTGATGACGGGTAGTGTTGATGGGTGCCGTTTGGGTTCAGGAACAGGACTGACTTGGGATGGTGGGGATGGAGGCATTATGGGAAGGTGAGGGCCTGGGACAGTAGAGCTGGGCGGGTGAGAAAGAGTTGAAACTGGTGATGAGGGACGAACACCAGGAGGGGGCAGTGGAGGAGGTGGAGGAGGTGGAGGGAGCCCTTGAATTTCACTTGGCGGAACTGGAATGGGTTCGCAGACTTGGGCAATTCTAGTGATGGGAGGAGAGGGTTGCGCTAAGGGAGGTGCTATGGGGGGTGGAGCTGGATGAAGAACTCCAGGAGCAATCTGTAGTGGTGCAGGGGGTGGAGGGACAGCTGGAGGTTGTAAAGCAGTGGTGGGAGGAGGAGGAGGTGGTGGCACTGGAGGGGGAGGTGTGGAAGTCATTGCAGATCTTAATGAAGAAGTAGATAGAGCAGATGGAAGAGGGGGAGGAGGCGGGGGAGGAGTGGGACTCACAAAGACTTGAGTTCTGCCAGCAGCAGGTGACTGAGGGCGATTTTCTGTCAAAGCTGCAGTAGAGCTGGGATAAAAGAAAATACTGAAAATGAGTACAACTAGAAGAATGGAAATTAGTTGTAGTCACCTTCTAAGTATCGATAATAATTCCAGAACATGCGAATATTTTGAATGTGCAATCAGTCATACTTGAGCCAGTTCCCAGTGTTTCCATATCTAACACATATTGTTTACCATTTTATTTCTGACATTGTATTACAAATAGTTATAAATAAATGACATATTTATTTGTAATTTTTTTTCTGAGTTATCAGATAATTATAGTTTGGTTGGCAATATGGAATTTAATAAAGAAAAACATGTGAAAATGAAAGTAGAGTTCAATCAGTATAACTATTATAACATAGCACTAAAAAGACGAATCTGTCAAAGTAGAGAACATTTCGTTACAATAATTAAATAACTGACAATGCATTGCTTAACATGATGATAAAATGTATTAAAATATTTAAGAGCACGGATGATGAATGCCCGGTATTAAGAATAAATTATTACTAGGGAGGCAAGCTTCTCTTTTGAGAGTACTCCACAAAAGCAGTATGAAACACTGTCCTTTCCCCTTATGGTAACACACTGCACTTCTAAGTGAAGTAGAATTTTGAGTAGAATTCTGTAGATTTTACAGCATGTGTAAAAAATGGCTGCCCAACATTATTTTGGCAGGCCTCAAGAACTTCCTCCCAGAGATGGGGCCAAAAACATTGGCCCTTATTCTTGCTTTTTTTTTAGAATTGTACAGGGTTTGAAGTCTTCCTAGAGACATCATTATCACTGGAGATCAAATGATCTTTTTCATTTGTTTATTGCTAACTTCATATAATAACATCCAGGAACTGAAGAAAATGTACATGGTACCCTTTCCTCTATATTTTTCCAAAAGCTGAAAGATAGTGATGGCTCAAAGTCAGCGAGTGAATTTTATGACTGGGGATAGTGTTGAAGCTAGATCATCTCTATCTTAGTCTGATGCCTTGACTACGCCTAACACCAGTTACTGGTTGGCAACAATCTCTATTTTCAGTTGGTATGCCATCAGGGCTGTCTAACAATTTAGATTCGAAAAATAAAAGGACACATGGACATGTCACTCCTCAGCAATTGTTTAAAAGGCTGCTATTTTTCTTTGGCTTGGGCAACAACTGAGCACTCCCAGGAAAAGGTTAGCCTAATTTAAGGAGATGCTGACAATTGAAGTCTACTACCTATGTGTGGACCAAACCACTTTTACCTTTAGAATCTGGATTCACTGCACAATTCTAGTAGGTATGTCTTTTCTTGGGCAGGATAACCTAATTAAAGGGATTTTCATAATGGTAACAAATTGTTCCAATTACTATAATATGCTATAATAGTCCTTGTTTAGTGACAACAGGAACTGGCAATCTGGCTGTGATATGAAGCGGTCCCTAAATGAAACTGTGACTGTGCTTACAATCTTGATTCAGCTTTCCTTTGCCCACAGACCTGCAAAGGACATAAATGCAAAGATTGGTTGCAAAGTTACTTCTTCATCACCACTGTAATTGCTAACAGTTCCTATATGAGACAGTACACTGTAGCTAAACAAGGACTACATGCATGTGAACTTCAGTTTTTTCCTCCTCTTTTTAGTTTTAAGCTGAATATGTCACTTTGTGACATATTTGTAGAGTTTTATATTATTTTATTACTTCCATTTTGATGGATGTTAAGTGTTGAACTGGCTCATAACTAATGGCAATAAATCTATTTATTGAATAAAGGCATAGGAAAACCTCTAAGAACAAAGCATATTAAAGAGCATTAAAGTACTCAGACTTATCAAACAGAGAATAGGTATTTCATGGATTTTTGTCCCTGTAAAGTTTTCTTACTTGCTTATTTATTTTGTACCTACAATTTACAGTCTGTCAGTGTCAGCTATTGCCAAGGCTCTCTGACCTTTCATTTTAAGTGCTTCTTACCTCACGCAGGGTGGAATGGGTTTCACATCTCCTCCTCCATGCATTGGTGGGGGTGGGGGAGGTTCATGTGGTCTTACTAAAACACGCTCTTCTGCCCTGTTAAGAAGTTCGTTCATTTGGCTGTATGGTAATGCAGAAAGAGAATAGGGTCCATCCATGTGTTCCACATATGCCTGCGGTCTGAACAGAAATAAATCCCATGCACATATGTTAAATTCATTTTAGTCTCTGATTTCATTACCATTGCAAGAAAAAAACATTTCTCTCCAAAGGAAAATTAACCCACTATTTCAATACTTATGGAGGAAGACGGCATCAAACAGTTAGTGATGGATGGCCAACTTAACACATGACAACCAAATATACACATCTAATACCTTGTTTTGTAACTGTCATAAACTATGAACACTGAAGATGTGCACTGAATGCAGGAACAGAAATTATAAATTCAGTTTTGCTAACTCCAAAGCAAATAGCAAATCATTATCATCACTGCTATTATACACATATAAGAACAGGAGGGGGTTGTCTGGAGAGTAAGGTATTCAAAAGCCCTCCCTGGAGAATATGGGAAGGCAAACTGCAAGTCCAATCATGAATATAAAGTGGCATGACAGACAGCAATGATCTATTACAGCAATGTCAAATTATGGACCCTTCTAGAAAATTACCCCTAATTATAGAACGTACAGATGACAGCTAGCTTGAAATTCAAACAAACATAAACTGGCTAGGATCAAACTCTGAGTTTTGAAAAAAACGAACCTGGTCTCAAAATGGGAGGCAGGGCCATTAGCAATTTCAATATGCTTATGTAAAAGGCTGGCATCATCATCCGCAAGTTCTGGTCCCTGGGCTAATTTCTGCCATTCTCTGCGCCTGTCATGAGGAGCCCGTGGCACTTTTTCTGGTTCATGAGGACGATCGAGATTCTTCTGCTATTAAAAAAACATAAAAAACCTGACACTGAAAGAGTTCTGCTCAGCACATAACAGAATGCACCAGAAACATCCATTTTCTTTTAACTACAACAAGGATATAACATTTAAACTAGACTGTCAGTGATAATTCCTTCACATTTTTGTCATTCATTCAGCAGTAGAAGATGTAAATAATAAACAATATAAATCAGTAATCACTGAATTATTGTACATAAAACAGAGACTATCTCTCATATCTATTATACTTACTATAAAATACCTATAAGACTAAACTGACTATAAATATATAGTGACTATAACTAAAAATTATGAACAAATGAGTTTAAGATCTATGAGATGCTATAAGGTTGATGCCTTATTAAATGCCTATGAGAATAAAATATAAAAAGCTAGAAACTATAAATTTATAAACTTACATGACCTAAAATACTCTGAGATAAAAACCTAATCCAATTAAAATATGCATTTCTACAAAAACTGAATCTTTATTAACAAGCAACTAAGATGAAAATACAGTGTGTTCAGAAAGTATTCAGAGCCCCTTCACTTTTGTCAATTTTATTAACCTGCAGCCTGATTCTAGTGTTATTGAAATTCATTTTTTTCTCATTAATTTACACTCAGTATCCCATAACGATAAAGTGAAAACAGAATTTTAGAAATGTCTATAAATTTATTAAAAAGAAAAAACTGAAAAATCACATTGGCATAAGTATTCAGATCCTTTACTTAGTACTTTTTTAAAGCACCTTTGGCAGCAATTACAGCCATGTCTTTTTGGGTATGACGCTTTGCACACCTGGATTGGGGGATCTTCTGCCATTTTTCCTTGCAAATCCTCTCAAGCTCCATCAGGTTGGATGGTGACCGTCAGTGGAAAGTTATTTTCAGGTCCCTTCAGAGATGTTCAATAGGGTTCAAGTCAGGACTCTGGCTGGGCCACTCTAGGACATTCACAGAGTTGTCCCTAAGCCACTCCTGTGTTGTCTTGACTGTGTGCTTAGGATCATTGTCATGTTGGAAAGTGAACCTTTGGCCCAGTCTGAGGTCTTGAGCGCTGTGGAACAGGTTTTCATTGAGGATATCCCTGAACCTTGCTCCATTCATGGAGGCACCTGAGCTAAATTTCAAATGTTGCAAAGGGTCTGAATACTTATGCCAATGTGATATTTCAGGTTTTTTTAAAAAATAAATTTACAGACATTTCTAAAATTCTGTTTTTATTTTGTCATTATGGGGTACTGAGAAAAAAAATGAATTTCAACAACTGTAGAATCAGGCTCCAGCATAACAAAATTGACAAAAGTGAAGGGGCTCTGAACACTTTCTGAATGCACTGTATGTATATTAAATAATTTTATCAATTAACATCTCCTGGCTAAGGATCCTGCCATATTTTATATGCTGTCACATAGAATTTATACTTTGAAAGCAATGACAGCTGTTTTCTCGAAGCAATAAATGGATGTAAAATTGATCTGAACAGGCTGGTAGTCGTAAAAGTAATGGGTACATAAATGTAGTACAAATGTCTCGGTAATAATTACAGTAGAAGATAATGTGTTCAATAGTTTTGACTTGGCCATCATCACAATGACACAAATATTCCATTAAGGAGATCTTCCTATGCTTTTCCTGTAGCACAGCCAGGTGAAGGATAGGGATAGGAGTTTAAGTGAAAAACCTTTTGTGTTTATAAATTTCTAACTACATCAAACATAAAAAAGCAATATCTTTTGCTTTTTACCATCTATTTCCATTATAAGTTGCCTTATAAGCAATCTAGACTTGGATATGCACTTGAGAGTAAATAGGAAGAGATAACCTAAAGCTAAGGAAGATAATTTATTCTCGTCCAAAAGGGTCAGTATCTCTATATACAAGCATTCATGGGCTATCAATATTTATTTTTACTACTTTGCAGAAAGAATTTTTCTCATGATTATAAAAATATGTTTTAAGCAACAGGGAAAATCCAAGCCAAAATCAGCAAGGACCTAAGAAGTTTAACCCATTCTATTTCCCATTATAGAATTTATCTTACAGGAAACAAAACTTCTATCTGAGAGTTGAGAGAGAAGAAAATATATCATAGGCCTGAATTGATGGAATGAAGTTTTTTTTAATCTATTGTGCATATCTTCCCTTTTTTTATATGAAACTTTTATTTTTCAGAAGGCATTTCTACTACTTTTGCCAGTTCTTAACTTATTATTCAAGTAAGTTTTATTATGTTTAGGAAATTACATGATTTTAATGGCTGCCTTGATGGGGCTACTTTTGTTTCATTGTGTCGTTGGTCAAAAGCAGTATCTTTTACCTTTTGTTTTCTCTTTTCCTTTCTTTTATCTTCTGTATCTTGTAACATCTTTTCTTTCCATAGATCAAAGAAATATGAAGGATTTGTGTAAAATTTTAAACCCTCTTTTCCATCATCTCTAAAGACAAAGCAACATTGTAAAATATTATTAAATACAGATTGAATGATAACATCTGAGATTATAACACCCTCATCTCCAAATGAAGAATACATTTCTAGCAGGATGAAATCTTAAGTAGAATATACCTACATATATACAGGGGAAAAGGTACATTTTGATTTCTAAGAAAAATAACTGACACTGCGCTATAGCTCTATAAAGCACATATTGAAGGAATGTCAGAAATTAGAATTAGATGATGTTAATTCAATAGATAACCATATCTGGGGGCAATAACAATTGGACCCAAATTTTAAATTATTGAATACACAAATCATGGCAAATGTTTCATCATATGTCTAAATATTTAAAGGCCCTGTAATATTCATTATGTAATGCCCATTTAAATTCTATTATTTGTTTCGTGGATTTTGAAAAGGAGCTTGAGTGCTAAGCTCATTACAGAATTTTATGCACTGATTTAACAATCAGTTAATATATAAAACCATATATGAAAAATATAAGGAAAAGGTGAACTTAATAGAAATTAATGATCTAAATAATTTGTTTGAAAGGTTATTTTGGTTGCAAAGTTCTAATCAGATGGGTTGAAAAAAGTTAGCACTTGCGAATGGAACCACATGCTTCATAATGAGGAAAATGCACTCAGCAGATACTTGGGGGCAAATTAATCAAATATTTTATGTTTTCTAATGCCAGAAACAGGTTCCTCTTCTTCAGCACATCACGAACAAAACACTTTTAACAATAGTCTGGGCTAGACTTGATTATAAGACTCTTTAGTTGCTGAAAATAACGTTCTGTGTACATAACAAAACAAGTTTGGCTTACAGGTTAAGTGTTTTCCTAGAAACCAGGAGATGGTGAGTTCTAGTCTCGCTTCAGGCATGAAAATTGGCTGGGTGACTTTGGGCCAATCACTTTCTCTGTCCAGCCCACCTCACAGAATTGTTGTTGTTAGGAAATAGGAGGACAGAGTATTAGGTATGTTTGCTGCCTTGAGTTATTTATAAAGTAATAAGGCAGGTAAAAATCAATCAATCAATCAAATGCTTAGATTCAATCTCTAGTACAAGTTTAAGTATGACAAGATGTTGTACATTACAGCTTGCTGTACATGCTTTCCTTGTAGAAACGACAAAATTAAATCCTTAGCATTTCAAGACATGAAGAACTGGGGGGGAAAAGTTCCCTAGACATTGGAAATACAGGATTAGCTAGGCCAGGAATAGATATATATCATTTGCCTATGTATTGTAAAAAAACAAAATCATGATGAACAATCAACCAAATACAAGGCAGGTAATTAGACAGTCAATTATGTAATCTCAGAATTATCAGTTGCTCTAATAATTTGTGATATTTAAGTTGCTTACAATCAGTTTTGTGACTTTTGATGAAAAAGGATTGGGATCTCTAATGAAACCCTTCAATTCAGTTACAGATTTTTGAAAATAATCTCCGAGTAAATAATAAATGCATAATATAAACATAGGGTATAGATTTTTGAAATGATAACCTGTAAGGGGTAAGGATGTTGAGTGGTGGTGGCTGTTCACATGTATCATAAGTCTCCTGCAAAGGGACTGGAAGACTCCTGCGGTCAAAGAGCTGTTGATCTTGAGTTGTGGAACTTCGGAAAGCTTTTCTCATTGTTATATCTTGCAGTGAAACTGAAGAGAAGAGAATTGTTTACATAGTTAGTGTGTTATTAATCTCTAGTATTCAGAGATGGTTATAATAAAGTTTGCACTTCATAAGAAAACAGGAATAGGAATTGTTAGGATCTGCTCATGAAAAATGAAGGTTGTGTGAAAACATCCCTCCTAAAAGTATTAAAGCGGCCACATAATTTGGAAGTTAACTATGCATATGCTAAAGGTGTTACCTAACTGCTATTGTATGCTTCTCCATTTCTAATTGCTTCATTACATTGCAACCTTAACAGAAGTTTTGTGTACATGTGCACAAAACAAATATCTGGGAGAGCCTTCAAAGCAGTTACACCAAGCCTTTAGGAAGAACTGTCTTCTTTAATGGTTGAAGGAGTAGATGTTAAACTCACAACAACATGCTTTTCAGAGCAATGCTTTGAATGCTTTTACACAGTCAACTACAATGACAATTACGATTCTGTAAAGTGGAAGAAAAGAGCCAATTTCGTGTTGTGACTAAGTCATTATGTTAGAAATCAGCACAAAGCTACTTGAATGACTTTGGGCCAGTCACTGTCTCTCAGCCCTAGCAAGGGGGCAATGGCAAACCACTTCTGAAAAACCTTGCCAAGAAAACTGTAAAAACTTGTCCAGGCTCTCTGTGAGAATCAGACATGATTGAACAAAAGAAAAAAAAAGTGGAGGATTGTGTGCTCAATACACTAGACTAGTGGAAATGAGGCAATGATCATTCTGAAATTAGAACTAAAATTACTATGACAAAAAAATGTGAGCAATTGAAATTGGAAATTAACAGCTTAACAATGGTAGAATAAGCTGCTACAGATTCTTTGAATGTGGTTCTAAACTGGCTGAGTAGCTGTCACTACTTTATTATTTTTATGCAACATGTTGTTAAAGTTTAACATATAAGTTAGACTACTGGCATCAATGATTTTTCCCAAATTGTTTCCTCAAAGCTGATCAGACTGATTGTTTATGATGGCGTACATTTTGCTAATGGAAGAAATCTTCCAAATGAATAATTAACTACAAGCAACAAAATAATAATATAATTGAAAAATGCATTACAAGGTAATTTATCAATCATGCTCTTGTTTCTTGGATGTGGCTTACAACTAATATTGACTATAAATTCAAGTAGTTAACAAAACTGAACTACATTTCTGTTGCCTATAATTTATTTAATTGAAATTAATTGGTAATGTGTGCATTAATCTACAACTGCATGTTTCACGAAACTGAATTAAACTGATTAATTTCTGTGAAAGCAATTCTGTGCTGGGCACTTGGGTTTATTTGATGGGAACTAATAAACTGGTGTCCTTTAAACTGGTGTCCCCTAAGCAGACCATGTAGGTATGACAGAAGTTGTAGTGCAACACATCCAAAAGAATATCATAGAGAAAATGCTATGATAGTTGGTAATGCTTTCCATCTCTGAATTTATTGATTGTAAAACTCTTAACTGAGAAAGGCCATACATTTCTAAGAGAGAAGATAAATTAAAATAGTCCTGGTTTTGAATGAAGTTATGTAAATTTGGTATTGGAAATCTTGGCACATTAATGCTGCAAAATACTGTAATTTTTTTTTGTAATTAAAATGATTGCAATTGTAATTAAAATGATAGAGTAATCATGCTAATTTGTTTCTTTTTTTTTCAATCTTCTTTCCATATTCAGGATGGATAAAATTTATAAAATTCAGGGTTCTTTCTTAAATTCTTTCTTTTTTATGGAATAGCTGAGATTTCACTAGTATGCTTTTGAGTAACCAGATCACAGCGATATCTAGATAAGATTTCAGCTAAACCAAAGCAATATTTTTGAAAACACATTTGCAGAAACTATCTTAAAGCACTTAAATATCTGCAGATATTAAGCACCGATTAACTTTCAGTTCAAAGTTCCCATAATTTCCTGCTGCAATTATGCCAATAACCTAGTCTAAGTGTGATTTATATCTCCCACACTTTTTTGAAAAATTTAGAGTAAAATATTTTTAAAAACATTATTCTTTTAAAGTATATAAATATATAAAATATAACATAAAATTATTTTATACTTTAATAACCTGTCTTTCCTCTGCAATCACCAAATAACACGCATGGGCATCTATCTCCAGATTTTCTCTCCACAGTAACACTTTAAAGGGGATGTTTTGTGCTCCCCCCCCCCTTTTGCTGTGCAAAGCTAGTCTCATACAGTCCAGGAGCATGGCACAAAGAGATGTTTGGCATGCTGTGGCTTTGTCCTTTTTTTTTTTGCCGCTCAAAACCAGGCCCATACAGCCCACCAACCAGACCGAGTAAACTTCAGCAGCAGGAGCAAGAATATGGTAGCAAAGGTGAGATGGGATAGCAGAGCACAGAGTGGCAGGGGTCTCAAGGTGCAGGGCGGTGAAGGCAATTGGGACTGGGCTGGGGTAAGGTAGCATTCTTACCTAGGCTTAAAGCTGGGAGAGAGAGACCTAAAAATGGTTTGGACTTGGGTGAGTATTCACTTAATGACCTGTGATTCTCAATTAATGTACACAATGGGAGTGCCAAGTTTTCCATTTTAAGTCAGTGCAGTTGTATGATTTTTGCTTTATGATTATACCATTTTCCAGTAGCAATCGCAATCCCATTTGTAAGGTGACTCCCTATATCCACATCCAAGCAGCTCCTACACTACTACTACTACTACTACTACTACTACTACTACTACTACTACTACTTTTTCTTCTCCTCCTCCTCCGCCTTTCAGAAAATCTATCATTTCAACAAGACTACATTTTTTCAAAATGTCACACAATTTTCACAAACTTCATCGCTGGTTCTTCATTATCATCATTCACTAGTATATTACTAGCATATTACTCACTAATATCATTGACTTATGATTTTCTATTGCACTACAATTACTGCTATTTTTATATTGTGCTTCTTCCCGAAGGAGCCCAGAGCAGCATACAGAGGATCTAACTACCTTTCTATTGATAAGCTTCAAAAATGTAGCAAAACTGTCTTTTCCAGGAATGGACACAGTGGCTACCAAGTCAAAGATGATCACAGGGCTTCCTAAATACCACTATCAGTTCAAGGATTATATCTAAGTCATTAACAGAATTTTATGGAAGAAACATATTCATATTCAACTAGCTTTGTGATCATGAAACAGAGAATCACCACTTATATTTTTGGATCAAATTTCAGTTTCTTCATCTTCATCTAATCAATTAACAATCTGAGGAGTTTTTACAAATCAGTTATATCAGTATTTGTTAGCCTTGTGGAGGACTCTCAGCCATGGCATGTATCAGCATGGCAACTACTTTATGGCAAATTTCTCCTGAAATCTGCTCTCAAACAGACCTAGCTGAAATTTGATCTCTCAGAATACAGATTATTCAGTGGGATACTGAAAACGGCTTTTATGTGTTCTCAATCATGTATTTTATGTTCTCAATGGCATATTTTAAAGGCTGTTCATACTGATTTGCTTCAGATTTATAGTGCAACATCTGCTAACTGGAAATAATAGATAAAAATGTCTTCAGTACCAATATTTACAAATGATAACCACATCTGGTACAAGCCATAAAGTAATGCATCTACTATTTTTGTAAAAACTCACGCTCTTCTTCCTTTGGATCAAGTTGTGTAACACTGACAGATAAACGATCCACACGTTCTTGTAATGAATTAACTCGGAAAGAAAAACTATGTGCCTCGTTGAAAAGTTCTCCAAAGATATCTTCTGCATATTTACCTGCAAAAGGAAGTTTTTAAAAATAAGACTAAGAATATGAACATGCTTCAAAAGACTTGAGATTGTTGGAGTCCTGTATATAGTCACTCATAAAATGCCCATTAATAGCAGCTTGCTCCAGTCCTTAAGAGCCCGTATGCTTTGTTTCATGATCCAAGAAATATCCCATTTTTCTCAATAATTATCCCAGGTGTTTTTTCAGGTGTAACAGTTAAGCATCTGCTGTTTCTTTTCCCCATTGCTCAGAGCTCTAGGTGTTTAGAATCTGAAACCTGCACAACTGCTATGCATTATAAATGAAAGTCTGTAGAAATGTTATAAATGAAATAAAACGGATCCAGAACTATTTTAATCAAGAGAAGGAATGGAATGTTCACGGTAAGATTAATACAACTAGAAGTGTAAGAATGTTACCACAGTAATAAAATGACATTGAAGTACAGTGGTTACTTATTCATAATTTCATACACATATGTAAAACCCCCCACAAATACTGAACATCTAGGAGCTTTAAATATAACTATTTTGACTAATCAGTTAAGTATTTTACTGAAGATCCAAATAGAATTGCTGAATACTTGAAAACCTATTATAGTTTCTTCTATTTGGAATGCACAAATATTATTTCATTTTAAAAAATTATTGGCCCTTATATTTGGTTCTTTGTGTTCAACCTCTTCCTGGTAGAATCACTTTGTCGATAGAAAGTCATTTAATGATTTAATTGGAAAGAAAAGAAAGATGCAAGAGAATATTTCAAAATCTTAATTTTAAGGGGCATTTTTATTTATTTACCTGAAAAATACCTTTTAACTATTGCAGATTTAATATATGCATACGAATGTGTGTGCATTCATGAATGCATGCACACACACACGCATAGAGAGAGATATATTTTTAAAGCCACTATCTCTGGATTAAAACCCTGTAACTCTAGTCTACTCTCAAATTCTCAATAATCAATATTTTATGATAAATACATATATGGTATTTATCACTAGTATCCTCATAATACGGTTTCAAGAAATACTCACACTTTTCACTTGAAGAGTGCCCAGAGAGGCAAAATGACCTACAGATAGAATAAATAATAGATAGAATAATTCAGGAGGCGATTATAATTTCTGGACCATGTATGGGACAATCCACTTAAGGGCAGTTGAATCCAGAATTTGATATCTTCTCAGGATACTTGAAACTTCAACAAATAATGTAGTCATGGGACTCAAGATGATTATGTTTAAAATTCAATGAATAATCCATGTGGTGATATATTTGTTTCACACATGCTGGTCCTTGTTTTAGTTTCTGCAGAGAAAGACTTGGATTAAATCTACAAATGTTGCTTAGAATCATACTTAGTGACATTTAGAAGCCCACACAAATTGGCAGAAAATGTTCAAAAATATTAATTCAATAGCAAAAATGAAGAATGTTCAAGCTTTGCGTAAGACCATGCCCATTGGTCTTGATAGAAGCAACAACAAAAACACTCTAACTATGTGCTTAAATTAGTGTAGGTCTCTTCACTAAAAGACAGCCCACCCAGCAGTATTTTCCAAAATGCTATCAGGCTATAAGATTTTGCTTGCAGAATCCAGCATCACTGTATATTTAACCGGAGAAATATTATGCATATATAAAGTGTTCTAAGCTCAGAATATCAATTTCAGATGTTTTGGGCTCAGAATAAAATGCATTTTCTGCTTAAACCTCAATAGATTCCCTGGCACAAAACTGGAAATCCAAAGGAAAAGCAAATGAAATAGAAACCTTACCCAAACTAATAATAAATGTAATATCCACAGAGCACTTGGTTTAACCATGGGATCCTTTTTATTTCCCCTTTTCTCCTTCATTTACAAATGATTTTACCATTGACTTGATGAACAAAATCATGGCTCAGTATCAGATTATCATGAAGACCAGTTAACAAAGTAGGGTGGGGGGGAGTCAGAGAGAGAAGCTAGAAGAGCCTGAATTTTTTTCAGGGGGAAGGAGGCTACTATTTTCTCTAATTTGGGAAACGGCTGTTGCGGTGCATCAAGCCATCAATGATATGATCAATCTTAAATAACTTGCAATGTAAGTTATTTAAAGGGCATGCAAGGTAAGATAATAAACAGAGAAAATACAGGCTAACTAAAAGATGGAGAAAATTTTTAAAAAATGCACTTAATCTTAAAATTAATCATTAAGGCAAGTACCAGGAAAACATTCTTTCAAAATTACACAGCGAAAATACAAAATTTTGAAAGCCCTTTATTCAGTAAACTTCTATTATATCTTACATAGTAAGAGAGCCTTAGAAAGGTATTAATAACGATGCAATAGAGGGAGGATGCTTTACTTTTGAAGAGCTTTACAGATCATAACCAACGTCCTGAATTTAGCTCAGGAAGCCATCTGATTCAGGTTTTTTTATAGAATACAAATAGACAACCCATGATCCAATGGGTCATCCTTTCAGTGATATTCCCTTATCAATAGAGAAACTTTTTTGGCACCAAAGGATATTATTTGGAAGATGCAGTTGAACTGATTTATGTTCTTTCTGAACTTGCTTGAAATAGATTTATCACTGATAACTAAATTTGAGTGTTTATTAGGTAGGGATTCCAAACTGCTTATCCTTTTTTTTTGCAAAAAAGTTTTTTTATTTTTATTTTTACATCTTTTTGGAACAGAGCCCTGATCCGGTCATCAATTTATACAATTTTTTATCATCTTTAACAAGATTTTATATATTCTATTTTGCCATAACACTTATTTCTTAATCTTAAATCACCTATCTCAACTAATACCATCTTTAAAAAATTTACTCAAATATACTTAATCAAAACAGTTACCCTTCTATTTACCCCCCCTTAAATCTTAATTCAATTAATACCTCATAGTACATTTCACAATTCTTACCCTAAATCCTCACTATTAACAATACTTAATCTTAAATCACCTATCTCCCCTATTACCATCTTATAAAAAGTTTACTCTTATTTATTTAATCAAAACAATTACCCTTCTATTAACCCACTTTAAATCTCAATTCAATTACCGTATTTTCCGGTGTATAAGACGACTGGGCGTATAAGACGACCCCTGACTTTTCCTGTTAAAATATAGGGTTTGGGCTATACTCGCCGTATAAGACTACCCCTCTTCCAACGCACAGCAAATAAAAATTAAAAAACATCAACTGGCTCACCCACAATGTAAAAGCAGCTGTGCTAGACCCAAAATGGCCCCTGCAACAAGCAGGAACCTCACACAGCCACAAAAAGCCCAAAAAAACAACTTTCACACTTTACACACACAAAATTCCACATACAGTTTTGTGAGATTTTGTGTGTTTGTGTAGTTAGAATGAAACACTACAGAAACACACTAAATCTCAAAAAGCTGCACAAATATTTTATTTTATTTTATTTTTATTTTTATATGAAAACTAAATTTAAAACTTCCTAAACTTTAAATAGCTAGGTCTAAAAAAGAACAACTAAAAAAAAACCCAATTAACTATTTTTTTTAAAGCTCTCAAAGGGGAAAAAAACTTACCCAATAGAACAGGGGTCTCCAACCTTGGCAACTTTAAGACTTGTAGACTTCAACTCCCAGAATTCCTCAGCCAGCTTTGTTTTGCTGGCTGAGGAATTCTGGGAGTTGAAGTCCACAACTCCTGCCTGCATGATTGCAGAGAGTACCTTGCTGATGGAATGGATTCAGGCAAGCGAAGCAAGGCAAGCGTTGCGATTAGCAGCTAAGGTAAGCAAGCTGGAGGGGGAAAACTGTTTTCCTTTTACATGGCTCTGGCGATCCCAGCTGCGTTGCCTGATTAGCAGGCAATTCATCTGGGATCGTCAGAGCTTGGATCGCCAGAGCAAAGGTAAAAAGTTTTTTCCTTTTACATGGCTCTGGCGATCCCAGCTGAGTTGCCTGATTAGCAGGCAAAGCTGGGATCGTCAGAGCTTGGATCGCCAGAGCCATTTAAGGCTCGTCAGAGCCTTTCGGGCTGGTCTGCCTGGTTACAGGAGAACGACACCCAGCGTATAAGACGACCCCCGACTTTTGAGAAGATTTTCATGTGTTAAAAAGTTGTCTTATACGCCGGAAAATACAGTAGTAACTCATAATACATTTCACAATTCTTAATCTAAATCCTCACAATTAACAATACAGGTCACACATGTTTATATTTTAAAATCTTATTTCCCTTTCTAAAACTTCCCCACATTTATTATTACTTCGTATAATGCTCATTAAATCTTGATTTCCTTATTACTTCACCAAATTTAGGTCCCAAAACTATAGCAATTTAACATTGAAATATAGTTCTTAATTCAAATATAACTACAATACAAAATATTAAAATATTAAAGTTATTAAAAATATTCAAATTATTGCAATTGTTATAGGTATTTAAACAATATCCCAGTTTTTATTGTCATCAATTATTCTCAAGTAATACCATGTAACATCTTAATAAACATTAATTCATTATGTCCATTGATATATTTTCTTTTAACATAGTCTATTTCTAATATATTATAGCTTCCATCCATATTTCAATTTTAAGTTATCTGTAATATATTCTTCTCATATTTCTTTTAACCATTATTAATCTCAATATAGTTATTTTATAGTTTTATTTTATAAATCAAAGTCCTGGACTTTTCTATTTTACCTCAAATTCCCCAATTCTTTCACTGTTAATCCCAGTGTAATCATCTGTATAACTATTGTTATTCACAATATCGTCTCTAAAAACCTCCTTTTTATTATTACTATCCACCTGTACATTACTTATTCTTATTTAATCATGTTGTCTTTGTCTTCTTTATTTCCAGCTGATGTGTCTTGTTTCTTCATTTTCTTGTCTGCTTGCGTATACTTCATTTCAGCTTCAATGTCCTCAAATTTTGTCCTCCATGTATCATTTTAGTTATTTTTCTTATTTCCATTCCAAGTCAAATACATCAATTTGTTCCTTCTCTAATTCCTGCGCCATTTTATTCTTTTTAAGTTAGTGTTATCCCAATTATAAGAGTTCCGTTGTAGTTCCCCTTTTCTTCCCCCCCCCCAAAGTCAAGCCGCCTGCAGACAAAGAAATCATCCTCCACAAATTCTCTCGGTTGTTATCTGTAAAGTTCATGATTTTTGAAGACAAAAACCAAGTTGCAATGTTCCTTTTTACTTCAGAAGGTGTCTCTCTGCAATCCACAATTTCCAATTGTTTAACAAGTATCCATTTTGTTTCAGTTACATAGCAGTCTTACTTGGCTTCTCTTTTCCTTTTTGTTTTTAAAAGTATCAAATCTTTTTTTAAAGTCCAGTCCAAATTTAAACTCTTTCCAATCCTTTGACCATGTCTCAATATTTAACATTTCCAATTAGTTTTATTGAAGTCAATTTTCTATTGGGTCTTTGTCTCTTCAAAGTTTAATTTAATTTAATTTAATTAATTCAATTTATATGAAGCCCCTCTCCGAAGACTCAGGGCGGCTCAAAATACATTTTAAAAAATCATTATAAAAAAAAACATTTAAAAATTAAAAACATTAAAAACTCATTCACGCCATTCATGGCCGGATCTCGCCAGATCACAAGAGCGAGATCAACGGCCCCAGGCCTGCTGGAAAAGCCAGGTCTTCACTGCTTTTCAGAAGGCCAATAGGGTGGGGATGGTCCGGACCTCAGGAGGTAACTGGTTCCAGAGAGCTGGGGCTGCCAAAGAGAAGGCCCTCCCCTGCGGGCCTGCCAGCCGGCATTGTTTAGCTGTTACGTTTCAAAATCTTCTTTGCCCCCATGCTCCTTAGCCGCTATTTTATCGCTAAGGGTCTTGTAGTTAAAAGATGTTTCCCTTGATGTTATTACAAGCCTGGGTTGGCTGTCACTCACCCGGCTTCGAAAACCTCCGCTCCGTTCCACTTTCCTCCTGCTCATTACTTGATCCGGTTGTCCCAGCTTCGTGGCAATCGCCATGGCTGCCGCCCCCCGCCGCCGAGTCACAGAGAGTTTCCTCTGACCTTCAAGGAACTTGCCTGTTCCTCTTGGTTGTCCAAGGTGCCTCTCTTTCTTTCCCGTCCCTACAGGACGGTTCTGGTCCGGAGATGCATCGGCGGCAGTTCATCAGCCGAGATTTTCACGGAGCTCGTTGGAGCCCACTAATTCCCCGACTGTCTCGCCGCGACACCAAACCGGAAGTCAAACTGCTTATCCTGATCTTTCCCTTCATATAGCAGGAATTGGCAGTTTCTCCAAGAATAAAAATGCATGACAGAGAGGGCAGATTTTGGCCATGGCATCAACATTAGCAGAAATATTACATTGTGCAAGGCAAGCATTTTACCTCACTCTTTCTCTGTTGAACAAAGATAGAATATAGATACATGTGCATATTTGTGTGCCAGAAGGGGGATGTAAGGCAATACAAACATGTTCTTTGCCTCTGTGTTTTTCCTAACTGTTTTAAAAGAAACAGATTCAACCATATTGATTCAATCAATGAAAAAACTTACATTGACTAAAGATTATAATTGTAATTAGTAGTCAGTTGCTAAGAATCTCTTCCTGGGAAGTTGTATAAGCATGCATTATTTCCATTTTGCATTAACATCTAGAATAGGAAGAGGAAGAGGAAGAGGAAGAGGAAGAGGATAAGGAATAGGAATAGGAATAGGAATAGGAATAGGAATAGGAATAGGAATAGGAATAGGAATAGAATAGAATGAGTTGGAAGGGACCTCAGAAGTCTTCTACTCCAACCCCCTGCTTTCCACTTCGACTTCATATCTGCCCTCCAATTGCGCAGCCATAAGAGCCGGCGAGATGTTACTGTGGAGGCCAAGGCCCGAGATGCAAATTTTGCCGCATCCAAGGATGCGTCGGCCGAATACTCAGTGGCAGCTACTAGTTTATTAATGGTTTGATGTAGCCTGATATCGTACTGTGGTAGCTTGTCTTGTAATTGGCGAAGCCAAATCAGGGATGCCTGGTTAAAAAATGAGGCCGATGTTGCGGCTCTAATGGCCCAAGCGGCTACTTGGTGCATTTTCTTAAAAGAAAGTTTGGCCTTCCTGTCTTCAGACTTTAGGCCTTCTACTATATTGTTGGAAAGGACAGTGGAGGATGTGAGACTAGCTACCAGGGCATCTACAGAGGGCAACTGCAAAAGCTCCTCAAGTTCGGGAGCAGAACAATAAAGTTTTTTGTCATGCTCACTAGGGGCGGTAAGTGAACTAGGCTGACTCCACTGACTTTGAATGACCTCAGAAAAATGTTTTGGACAAGGAATGAACTCCTGTTCAGGTTTTGGAATCATAAACAGGTCGTTATGTGGATCAGCTGATCCCTGAGATTGGTTAGGCGATTCTTCAACTACTCTAATATTGGTTTTTACCTTAGCCTTATGGAACAAGGACTTGAAGACTGAGGGGCGGAAAAATCCTGTAAACGCTGGCCTATCAGGTAGCAACCCCTCATCTTCAGAGAATTCCAAATCCTCTTAGTAATCATCCCCCAGCGAGGAACTATCACTGTGCGAGGAGTCCTGCTGCAAGGAAGAAGCAGGCCTGCCAGACAGATGTGCTGGAAGCTGCATCCGTAGGTTGGGCGCCACTAATGATACCTGACCGCCCTGTTGAAGCCCAGTCGTCAGCATCTTAGATCAAGGCTTGAATGTCCAATGGCTGGTCAGGAAACTGCCATCCCCCCGCGCGGAGCCCCGCTTTGGTCGAGGTGAACGTAGCCTCTGGGGCCTGGCGTCCAGGCATTGGTTGTCTATGTAAACCCACTGGTGCCATACTCTGGACCGCAAAGGGGTCTGCATGTTAAACAGCAATCAATGGCTGAGAATGAATTCCAGCACCAGTTGGAGCCCAACCTTGAGGCCCAGCAGCCCCAAACATGTGGTAGAGATACAATTTCAATCTGATTAGACAAAATAGCTTCAGTGGTAGAAGCATGCTGATGTTCTGCAGCCTGAGTGTTGTGTTGTGCCTTATCAAATTGCTTCTCCAAGCCTGTTAGCATCCTTGTCAATCACTGCAGGCCATTTAGAAGACCCAGATGATGAAGGCCTAGCCTTAACTGCCTTACTCCTAGTGGATTTTTTAGTCCTTTTAGAGCCAGAGTGTTTGGATCTATGGGCTTTGGGAGACCTAGCCGCCTGCTCAATGTCAGAAGACAGAGCGCAGACAGACATGATGGTTACAGACCTATGAAGGCTGCTGAGAAGCCGAAACATAGAAGGCAATGATGGAAAAGCAGTTCAAACAGTCCCAGAGGCTAGCACCTCTACAGAGGAAGTGGTAAAGACAGCTCTCAAGAACAACCCTCTCACAATGCCAGTTCTATGAATAGAGACTGGACTGATAGTTCAGCAAAATAAAGGTCCAACAGAAACTAAGGCAAACCTGCCCTTCCTTGTTGTCAAGTCCAGACGGTTGGAAATGGCAATGAGATGTCTCACTCTCTCCCAGCAGTGGTTCAGGCCATAGGAATACCAGGGAATAGGCGCAGAAATCAAACCCAATCCCGAGCGCCGCTTCGCCAAAATTCACCGCTCCACAGCTCAAAGAAGTCTGTGAAAGCTGGAGGCAAGGAAAACAGCAGGCAAATCCAAGTGCAAGACAGCAGGGCCTTTCAAAGCGCTGCTGCGGCCGAATCCACAAACAAAATGGTGGGTGCGAGCGGCAAAACTGCTTCCCCATGCTGCTGCGGACCGTTAGGAAGGAAAAATGGTGCGAAGGCTATTTTGAGCTTTCCGAGCGCCGCAAAGCCAACCTTGGTTATTGGAGTTTGCTCCAGATCCCCGGGAGCCGCCCAACGAAATTGGAGTTGCGATGGTGGTGGCGGTTGTGCTGGTTGACTGGGGAACCAGCTCATCCACTGGCGGCAATTTTAAACATTGGAGGTGTCCTGAACGGGACAGAACTCCGGAACGCTGCCACAAGAAAATCCTGGGTGGTGGAAAGCCCCTCGAACCCCAGTGACACTTAGCACACTGCTGGCAGCAGAAGAGGTGCTGTCAATTCTCCAACCAATTCCAGATGCGCAGCTCTCTGAGGGAGAACGTTAAAGAAACAAAGTCCCCCCCCCAAAAAAAATGATAATCCAAAGTGAGAAATCTGACAATCTAAATGCCAGAGAAAGTCACTCAGGTCTCTTCAGCTAGACTGAATGAAAAAGACTGAAGACCAACGGAAGACAGGAGGTGTGGTCAAAGGAATGAAAAAAAATTAAACTCAGTCTCTGGCAAATAGATGAGAGATAACCCACGTATGGATTATCAGAGCAGAGCACTGGAAAATTTCTTCTTAGTTGCAAATTGCAGATTAATTTACTACACTTATTACAGTCTCCTTCGTCTAGATTTGAAATTAAAACTACTTCGATTTTCTGATGGGTGGAATATGATGGAGGAAATTTTCTAGGAGAATTCAGTGATTATGGACCTATTCATTATGTTTTATATGCTCACACACCAGGGGTGAAATGTAAAATTTGTTCTGTGAGTGTGGCTTGGTGGTGGGGGTAATGTGACTGGGTGGGCATGGCCAACTTTTTTAAAAAAAAAACTTTTCAAAGCATTTTTTCTACAACCTCTTCGGCCGAAGAGGTTGCAAAAAATGCTTTGAAAAGCCTCTGCCGATCAGGCAACTCAGCTGGGATTGTCAGAAGCTTTTCAAGGGATTTTTTTTACCACCTCTTCGACTGAAGAGGTTGCCTAAAAAAATGCTTTTAAAAGCCTCTCTGACGATCAGGCAACTCAGCTGGGATCATCAGAGAGGCTCTTCAAAGCACTTTTTTTAACCACCTCTTTGGCCGAAGAGGTTGCAGAAAAAAATGCTTTGAAAAGCCTCTGACGATCCCAGCTGAGCCACGCAATCATCAGAGGCTTTTTTTTTTAACTTTTAAAAGCATTTTTTTCGGCGGAAGTTGTTGTAGAAAAAATGCTTTTAAAAGTAAAAAAAAAAAAAGCCTCTGATGATCGTGCGGTTCAGCTGGGCATGGTGGGGGAGCACAGGGATTTTTGCTACCGGCTCTCCGAACCACCCACTGCCATTGCTACTGGATCGGGCAATCTGGTCCGAACTGGGAGCATTTTACCCGTCACACACAATATAAATATATATATGCACACATGCATACACACATATATATTCCCTCTGCAGGCCTTGTTCAGAAGTTGCTTTTCCAACTCTGCGTGGCTGCACAGCTGATCATTGGGCGTCCCAGTTGCCTTGCGCTGGCCACCTCCCAGGCACGTGGCTGCAGCGGCCAGCATCACAAATTTCCCACTGCCATCAGGACCTTCCCTCCCCTCTGGTAAGGCAAACCCTGAGGTTTGACATATGTATATCTATACACATATGTATATGTATACATGTGTCATGTGTGTTCTCATACATTACATAAAGAAAGCTACACATAGAACATTTTGTTAAATACATGGGGATGAGAGAATATCTTTTTAAAAAATTAAAAATGAACATGATGAAAGAGGATTCAGGATAAAGCCATGCAGATTTGGCCATATGAAATTTACCTTTAAAATAAATTAATTCTTAATAAATGAAATACTTACTTAGACTGCTTAATTGTCTTATTATATTTGCCAAGGAAATATTAGTAACACATTCCAGTTCATTCTTGATGCCTCGTGGCAGAGCAGTATGGCAAAGGTATCTAGGATCTATGTTTCTTTTTACCAGAGGCATTCTGAAATATCAGGCAGCTACCAGTCCTGTGGAGAAACAGAAGAGCAAATTAAAATATAATTCAGTGTTGCTTATTTCCAAATAAGATGTACAAAGGATGACATACATCTGAAAATACAATTAAGGCACCTGTGAAAAGCAGGGTTGTCAGATGCAAAATAGGACAGAGCGCTTGGATTTTCCATACTTATTTGGAAATTTTGGTTAGTGCTTATATGATCATTTCTTCATAGAACTATTGAAACTATAAAAACTATAGAAATCTTGTACTGTTTTCCACTGAGCCTCTTTACTATTCATTCATTGTTTGTGTAGCTGTGAGTGCTTATATTTTATAGTTCTACCAATTGTGCCAGATGGTATAAACCAATTTTTCCAAATTTGGATTTCTCTAACTGCCTGCATTATGGCATCTTAACTAATCATGTGGGATGACAGAAGATGTAGTCCAAAACGTCTGGAATGATCTAAGCTGAGAAATGTAAATGTATTCTACAAACGTGTTAAAAATGATGGAGAAAGTGAGTACTTAATTTTAAGGGAATATAAAACAGGATGTAGCAAATATATAGTCATCTGAAAAATAAAGTACACCCTTTTTGAGTTCTATGGTTTTGACGTGTCAGGATATAGTAAAAATCATCTAGTCCTTAGCAGTTACTAAAAGTAGATACAATCTCACATGAACAACAACACATAACACATTATAACCATGTCATCATTTATTTAACCAAAAAAAAAAAAGCCAAAATGGAGAAACCATGTGTGAAACCAGTATACCAGTTGTTCCATGAAGATAGGACGCTAATAGATTACAAAGAAATTATATGTAATTCCTATTTTGTTCCAGTTTTTCCAAGCACAAGGTACATCAATCAGTTGTGAAAGGGCAGGAGTGAAACTTAAGTTTCATGATTAATATCTGTTTATTTTGAATGAGTTTAAATCTCCAAGTTCATCAAATTCCATCACAGGATAGTAAAGGAAATAAATCATGGTCTAACAGAACCATTATGAATTTATTTTTAAAATTATGAAAAAAGGTAAAGTAGCAGGTAATCTGAGAAGGAATGTTTTCTTTCATTCTGGGAAACTAAAATTTAATCAATCTGACACCAGATTGTGCAGTATCTGTATGACAACATCGCTCAAATTCGGGAAGACTTGGACTCAGACTGGGTATATTCGGGAGGGGTGATGGAGGCAGGTCTTGAGAATGTTATATGGGAGGAGTTTGATCCTGTGACTCCCGAAGACGTGGACAGGATTCTGGGTAGACTTAGCACGGCCACATGTTTATTGGACCCGTGTCCCTCCTGGTTGGTGCTGGCTTCTCGGGAGGTTACACGAGGCTGGCTCCAGGGGATTATTAATGCTTCATTGAGTGAGGGTGACTTTCCCGCCGCCTTGAAAGAGGCGGTGGTGAGGCCTCTCCTTAAGAAGCCTTCCCTGGACCCAGCAGCGTTAGTAAATTATCGTCCAGTATCCAACCTCCGCTTTGTGGCGAAAGTTGTTGACAGTGTGGTGGCGCGACAGCTTCCCCAGTACCTGGATGAAAAGTTTATCTAGATCCGTTCCAGTCAGGTTTCAGGCCTGGGTACAGCACAGAAACGGCATTGGTCGCGTTGGTTGATGATCTCTGGAGGGCTCGGGACAGGGCTTGTTCCTCTGTCCTGGTCCTATTAGACCTCTCAGCAGCTTTTGATACCATCGACCATGGTATCATGCTGCGCCGGTTGGAAGAGTTGGGGGTGGGGAGCACCGTGTTGCGGTGGTTCTCCTTTCTCTCTGACCGGTCGCAGTCTGTGTTGGCAGGGAGCAGAGGTTGACCGCGAGGCGCCTTGTGTGTGGGGTGCCACAAGGGTCGGTCCTCTCGCCCCTTCTGTTCAACATTTATGTGAAGCCGCTGGGCGAGATCATCCGTGGTTTCGGGGTGAAGTACCATCAATACACTGATGACACTCAGGTGTACATCTCTACCCCGGGCCACCCCAATGATGCCCTTGGAGTGATGTCCCGGTGCCTGGAGGCCGTGCGGATCTGGATGGGGAGAAACAGACTCAGGCTCAACCCGTCCAAGACCAAGTGGCTGTGGTTTCCAGCGTCCCGATATAGCCAGTTGGTGCCATCACTGACTATTGGGGGCGAGTTGTTGGTCCCCACGGAGAGGCTCGCAACTTGGGTGTCCTCCTGGATACACGGCTGTCTTTAGAAGAACATCTGACGGCTGTGGCCAGGAGGACTTTCTATCAGGTTCGCCTGATTCGCCAGTTGCAGCCCTTTCTGGACCGGGACGCCTTGCGCACGGTCACTCACGCCCTTGTCACCTCCCGCCTGGACTACTGTAATGCTCTCTACATGGGGCTCCCCTTGAAGAGCACCCGGAGGCTCCAACTGGTCCAGAATGCAGCCGCACGGGTGGTTATGTGAGCGACATCGCGCTCCCATGTAACACCTTACCTGCGTGAGCTGCGCTGGTTCCCGGTGGTCTTTCGGGTGCGCTTCAAGATATTGGTTACCACCTTTAGAGTGCTCCATGGCTTAGGACCTGGGTACCTACGAGACCGCCTTCTGCCACTGGTAGCCTCTCACCGGCCAGTACGCTCCCACAGAGAGGGGCTCCTCAGGGTGCCGTCGGTCAAACAGTGTCGACTGGTGGCCCCCAGGGGAAGAGCCTTCTCTGTGGGGGCATCTGCCCTTTGGATGAACTCCCCCCGGAGATATGGAGGATCCCGGATTTACGCACTTTCTGCCATGCCCTCAAAACTTTTTTATTTCAACAAGCTGGGCTGGCCTAACTCTTTTTAATTGTTCAATTTTAATTTGCTTTTACAAAAGGGGTGTTTTAATTAGTATGGGCCAAATTGGTTTAATATGTTTTTAATTGTTTTTTAAATTTTGTATTGTATGTGTTTTATCTTTGGCTGTTCACCGCCCTGAGTCCTTCGGGAGAAGGGCGGTATATAAATCCAAAATAAACCAAACTAAACTAAACCAACATCTGAGCAAATTCTAGAGCGAATCCTAAAAAGATTGACCTTATAAAAAATGTTTTTTTTAAACCTTTTTTTCCCAGGACCACTTTCCTCCTTTAAAAACTTTGAAGGATCCCAAAAGAACGTTTGTTTCTATTGGTTATACTTATCAACATTTGATAAGTATATCAAAGTGACCAAATTCTCCTGCAGTTGTCAGAGCCATAGGAGAGTAGTCCGGTTGAAGAAGGACGCCGTGGATGCCGAACGGATGGCCCAGGCAGCGCCTTGGTGTGCCCGCTGCAGTACCTGTTCCGCCCGGCGCCCCTCAGGATGGAGACCTTCATCCGGAGCACCCGGAACCACCGCATGAGGTAAGAGTGCAGCCACTGCAGCATCCACGCTCGGAACCTGGAGAATGGAATCCAGATCCGGCGACACACTGAAGTTCCGTCAGTCCGTAGTTGATGGGGACAGAGTCGAGCCTGGCAAGGACCATTGTTTCCTAATGATGTCGAGAAATAGAGGGGGCGTAGGAATGATGTCCACAGGCCTGGCTGGTTCCGCAAACAAGGGGTTCAGAGCCCCTTTCACCGCGACCATGGGAGCCGGCATTGGAGAAGGAGAGCCCAGCTGAGCCGTATTAACGGCCTTGTGAAGTAAGGATTTAAAAAAGGCCTGAGGAAAAAGGCCCGTAAATGCGGGCTGGTCCAGCGGGAGACCCTCATCCTCTGAGAGATCCAGATCCATAGGGTCCTCCTCAGCTCGGGACGAAGCACGGCTCGCAATGGAGGAGGCCGGAGAAGCCGAGGCCGCAATGGATAGAGTGTCCTCCTGTGCGACGACCACAGGAGAAGGAGAGACGCCAGACCGGACCGAGGCTGCTTTGCTGCCAGGCAGCAGCTGTGAAGCCAATGATTGTTGCACCGCTGTCGCGATGATCTGTTGGATTTGATCCGGCGAAAGAAAGGTCTGCTGGTGCGCCATCGCCGAGGCCAGATCTGCTGAGGGAGGAGCCGAAGTTGTCTCGAGTGGAGTCAACAACAAGGCCAGAGCCCGAGAGGTCTCTGCGGGAACAACCAGAGCTGGCGCAGCCTCCTGCCCCCACAAACTGTCCGGCTGTATGACTACAGGACAATCCTGAAGAGAAATCTGATCAGGAAGAGCCCCAGAATCAGATGTGTTGGCCGCTCGCGAAGAGGCGGTGTTAGACTCCCCAACTGAAGGTTGCAGACAACCGGCCTTAGCACAAAGTTTATTAAGCACTCTATCCCGGCGGGCTTCAGCACGGGAAGGGGCAGAGTGGGAGGAGGACTTATGATGAGACCGAGAGGACCCTAAGGCCATCGGTCTAGAGCCGTGATGGCGAACCTATGGCACGCGTGCCACAGGTGGCACGCGGAGCCATATTAATGGGCACGCCAGCTCAGCTCTGGGGCGCATGTGCGCGCCGGCCAGCTGATTTTCGGGCCTTCTGGGCCCACCAGAAGTAGGGAAACAGGCTGTTTCCTGCCTCTGGAGGGCCTGGGGGCGGGGTGGGGAAGGCCCATTTTTCTTTCTTACCTGGCTCCAGATCCTCTCTGTGTATCTGGGAAGGGCGAAAACAGCCTTTCCCACTCCCTTGGAGGCCCTACGGAGGCTGAAAGGGCCCATTTCCCGACTCCCAGTGGGACAGGAAGTGACATTTTTTCCTGTCCCCAGACTCCTAGAGAGGCTCCTAGAGACTCCTAGAGAGGCTCCTAGAGACTCCTAGAGAGGTTCTGGAGGTTGGGGACAGCAAAAAATGTCACTTCCTGTCCCACCGAGAGTTGGGAAATGGGCCCTTTCAGCCTCCGTAGGGCCTCCAAGGGAGTGGAAAAGGCTGTTTTCGCCCTTCCCAGATACACAGAGAGGATTTGGAACCAGGTAAGAAAGAAAAACGGGCCTACCAGGCCATCATGTACCAGGAACGGGGGGGCAGGGGGGAGGGGGTTGCGCACGCATGCGCATGGGCACATGCGTGTGCAACCCTCCCCCGCCCCCCCTCTCCTGGCACGCAAAAAGGTTAGCCATCACTGGTCTAGAGGAAGGACTGGGAGCCTGGTCCTTCCTGGCGGCAGATTCCTCCTGGTGATGGGAGCTCTCCGAGTGGCCCGCTTTCCGGCCAAGCTTTGCTTTAAATGTAGCCTTGGGCATCCTGTCAATTAGAGCCACAGACAAAGAGCTGGATCATCAGTAAATGAGGCAGAGCTTGTAGTCTCAGAAAGTGCCAATACCCAGAAGAGGGTATGCCACTAGATGGCACAGGCCTAAGCCTGGAGGCCTAAGGCAAGCGCCAAGAGCGCCAAGCAGGGAGACCCAGCGTACAGGTAATAACGAGGCAATGATTAGGGCAATCAGGCTCTCATTGGAAGGAGACAGAGTTCTGTTCCAGCAGCGCTGATGGGGGGGGGGCGCGAAGCTCCATCAGATAGCCCTCCTCGCTGGGTCATGGGCAACGCCGCTAATGGGAGCGCAAAGCTCCGCCAAGGCTCCTTAGCTCCCCCAGCTGCCACTCAAGCTTTGCTGGCGTGAAACAAACGTGCAGTAAAGGTAGCCCGAAGCGCTAACTGGGAGCACGAAGCTCCGCCAATTCTCCTCAGTTGTTCCACCCGCTCAAACTCAGAGGCACGAAATCGCGCAGAGAAAGGGAAGCGCTGACAGGCCAACTTCCAATAGAATGCGATCTTCGCGCCAAAACACTGTCTGGCGCACGAAACTGCAATGCAGCCAATGGAACCTTTGTAATGAGACAAGCTCAACCAGGCACAGCCCGGGGCGCTAAGCTCCGCTTGCTGGCTTGATGGGAAGCCCCGATACAAATTTCAACAGTTGGAAGGAGTTTGACAGGGGTAGGCAAGCAAAACGGCAAGCAGTTGGTGAGTCAAAATGGCCGCTCGTAACTGTGGCAGGGAGCGCAAAAAACTCCGCAACTAGCCGTGAGGGGCAATGGCCGCAAAAGGGTCTGTAACCGCCCCCACGGGAGCGCGAAACTCCACAATCCCTCTAAACATATCCTCCGATGTTAATAAATCTGATGAGAACAAGAGATAGGGAACCCCCCCCAATTAACCGGGAAGCCTGTAATTGAGGGACCAAGCTTACAGTTTGCTGAAATCGTAATCCAAGAGTGGTCTAAGTCACAGTCCAAGTCAAAAAACAGCAATCACAAGCAGGATCAGAAACCAGATAATCGAAATAGACAAGAAATAGACAGAAAAAGGCTAGAGGAACAGTCCCACATGCCTGTCTAGGCTGACAGACTGAGCCAAAAGCAGGGTCTGCCCAGTAACAGCGGTGGGACTTAGCAACTTTGACAGGCTCAGTCTATCAGCTTAGCAGATGAGCACACCCCATCCTGGCTGCTGTCTCCACCCACAATGGAGAATGGCCAATTTCACATTTTCTAATTTGTAGGTAAGCTTTTTAATATTTTGTACAAAGAATTTGTAGCCATTTTCTAATATTAATAGATGTCATAATTATAAGTGTGTATGTGAAAAGCAGCTGAAATTAATTACACAGTTGTCAAGTGCATTTCTTGCAACATATTAGCTATATTCATAAATTTGTTTTTCACAGAAATGTGACAAGAATTCATATCACCATAGACTGTACAGTAAATAATTAATTGTAGATTAATTGACAAAGCTCCAGAAGTAAGTGCTGTGTCAAAGGTCTGTATAAAATGCATTTTTCCCATGTAAATGATATGAAAATCATGTATTTGATTTGATGCATCAAAGAGAGAAGTTCCAGATAAAACAGAATAATTCACGAGCAATAGAGCTTCAAGCTTAAATCCTAAAAGCCACAATTACACACACTTGCATCAAGAGTATAAATGAAAAAGAAAAATATTTAAAACACTGCTAAAACCTTGTATGTGGTATCTGTGCCTCCATATACTGTTTATTGAAAGAAAATTTATTTGAAAATTAAAGTATAATATACTGTAACATGGACAAACAAGCAAATAAGTTATAAAGAAGTCTGAAGCAAAACCAAAAATATTAGATAAGGATGACATGTAGGACGTCATTTGACATACTAAGCACTATCATTAGCTGATGACTTCTTGTTGGTTTTGGAGAATCCTTTACAGGGAATTGAAGCATTAATGAGAAAAATTAGAAGAATTTGGTACATTAGCAGATTTTAAGATTAACAAACAGAATACGATGTCAAGAGTAAATATCAAAATAGTGGATCAAACAGAAATTGACCAAAATTGGATTTAAGATTGAGGAAAAAAGTCAATATATCAGTATAAAGATGACAAATGTGAATTGGATATTATTTCAAAATAATTAGTTTGAAACACAGAATGAAGTTTAAAAAAAGAAAATTATTACAATTGCTATTATTAGGAGAATTTCTGTGATAAAAATGAATGCTTTGCCTAGAATGATTTTTTCAGACTATACCGGTTTTACAACTGATGCACCCTTTAAAGAATGGCAGAAGGATATATCCAGGAGTGGGCTCCAAAAAGTTTAGTACAGAAAAAATAATGACAAATAGACAAATACAAATGGCTAACTTATCATGAAATACTAGAATTCTGTCAAAGGGAATACAAACCAACATCAAGAGACCAACTGATGGCAGAGGGACATAGTTAATAGTTTTCCTGTTTACAGGTTTAAGAAAGATTCGAAGTAGATAAAAGCATTTATGATGCTGAATATTGTAAGATTGACTTTGAAACAGAATTGTATACAAATGATGTACTTATGATTGCTAAAATGTATAAACTTTATTGAAATTTAAAACAAGAATAAAATTGTATGATAAAATAGGTTAATTTTTTTCATTACGCTATACAGCTGGAACAATGGGAAATTATGTGGTTAAAAGGATATACAGGAAACATGTATGTTAAAAATATTCATATAATTTTTACTTTACATATTTGTATCTGACACTTAGGACAATAAATGGAGATCTTACTAACCAGATGGCACCTATTTTTTTAAACTTTTCTTTTAATGTCACCATTTAACTACTGTATTAAGCTCAACCATCCTGGTTATCAACTACTGTTTCCCTGACTGATAAGTGGGTTCTTAAGTCCTTCTTCATATGGAAGGACTTAAGCATATGGAATATTTGCTCATCGGTACATTACACAGATGACAATTCAATCTGTAAATATGAAGATGTCATAATTATGGGACAGCAGTAGGATTTTTTGTGTGGCATACTTGTGAGCTAAGTACGTAAAGAGATAATGTGACAGCTCAACATAATCACTCTGTAACCCAGACATTATTTCAATTATATCCTTATATTATATAGTCCATACAGATAGATAGGTAGATGCACACACACAAATGATGTACCTACCATCAAAGATATGATTCTCAAGTCTAAAAATAGCATGTTAAAAAAGTATACCATCATTTAATATACAGTGCTTTTTAATTAATAGCATCAATAACAACTAAAAGACCCAAAGAATACTAGCATTACAACAAACATGTAGAGAACTTACGTAGTCTACCACTACTCCTAAAATCTTTTCTTTGAAGCCATTGTCAGTCCTCCTCCCAACAGGTAGATTTCCAGATTGGGAATCAACTCAAAAGGAAGGCTAGGAGTACTTGCATTGAGAGTTGCCATAGTAATGAAACTCACAAGTCTGATTGTGAAGTACCAGTACCTTTTCTACTTCTTATACCCATGTGAATTCAGAAGGTCTATATCTGAGCCGTTGCTACATATGGTACTTTTGCCTCGTTTGGACTTAAGCTATGCTTTCCAACAGATCTGGCCTATCTTCATCAAGGTCATCTTTACACTTCACACTTGCACTCTAAAAATATTCTCCTTTTACAGAAATTTCTTTCATAAGTAAAGCATCTCCCTACAGGAGCACAAATCAAGCATCCATCCTTTTATAATATGATAATGCATTTATAATTGTTCATAATTCTTCTGAATATTAAATTAGGTAAAGATTTTCCAGTGACAGAGATTATGAGTGCAAGGGAGCAAGAAGATATTCCTAAATTATTATGCTCTAAATTTTAATACAATCACGTGTTCAGGTTTCATAAGTTGTATAGTATTATAATAAAATATTTTCAAATGTGAATATTTTTGAAGCATCAATAAGCATCTTCACACCTTTTATTTTGCAATAGTATTAAAAAAATTTTCAAAGAACATAAATTGATTCTGTTACGCCATTATTTAACGTGAAAATACAAGATGAAGTGAAATCACTTTGCTATCATAATGTTCAATCTATTTTATTTTTGATTTGCATAATTTGCTTTGGCTGCTAAGCAACAAATCAAATATCTTGATATATTTCATATTTAAATGCATTACTGTGTTTCCTACAGTCCTCTTTTGCAGAAAATACAGTTGCAGAACAGCTGCTTTTGGAGCAGTAATAAAGGCTTTATATTGGGTACAGTATATTAAAATCCAGAGAAGATTTTTGCTTTCAAAAACAACTTCCCAATCAATCTATCAACAACTCTCCGCCATGCACCACAGATGCATACTTGATTGTTATACAGATCAATAATTGAAGTATAAGTTCAAGATGAACATGACCAACTTGGGAAGACCATTTAAATCACACTAGATATGTTCTAGAATCTCTCTTTTAGAAAAATATGGAAGTAGATTTGGAAATGACTCATAAGCCTAAACCTTCAATTTGATCTTGTTAAGAAACATGTTGAAGGCTTTAGTAGGAGCATGGTAGGCAATTAGAAATAAATTCCTGTGAGTACAGTTAGACTTATTTTAAAACTGAATCTTAAAATAAACACATTCATTCTACCTTTCACAATATAAAAGCCAAAAAGTATTCATATATTTATTTCTTACTCAAGCACATGACATTTCATAATTGTCCAGTTTTTTATTTTAATTAAAGAAGTTTAAATCTATATTACATTCAGATTATATCAAAATGGATCTCAAGATCTCAGGATCTCAAGGCGCAGCTCGTTACACCCATGTAACACCTCTCCTACGCGAGCTGCACTGGCTCCCGGTGGTCTTCCGTGCGATTCAAGGTGTTAGTTATCACCTTTAAAGTGCTCCATGGCTTAGGACCTGGGTACCTACGAGACCGTCTTTTGCCACCAATAGCCTCCCACCGACCAGTTCGTTCTCACAGGGAGGGACTACTCAGGGTACCGTCAGTCAAATTATGTCGACTGGCGACTCCCAGGGGGAGGGCCTTCTCTGTGAGGGCTCCAACCCTTTGGAATGAACTGCCCCTGGAGATACGGAATATCCCTGATCTCCGTGCTTTCCACCATGCCCTCAAGACCCTGATGTTCCAACAGGCGGGGCTAAACATATGAACATGTGAATGATTTTTTAAATGTGATCTAATTCTGTGTTTTATTTAATTGACTAAACTAAGTAATAATTTTAATTAGCAATTTTATGATGTTTGTGTGTCTATATTTTTCTTGACTGTACACCGCCTTGAGTCCTACGGGAGAAAGGCGGTATAGAAATATAATAAATAAATAAATAATAAATAAAGATAGCAAACATCCATTTTCAAAAATTCCAAAAATGTACCACTTAAAAATTAAGATAACTTTAACAGTTATCAGAATGCAGGCACAGAGAAATAGCGAGTCTTTGTATTCTGAATACAAAATATCTTAAGTAGTCAGCTCTAGACAGTATGAATAATATACCATATTATTTTTTTAACCAGATTCCCTTAGCCAGTCAATGATGCCAGGACAGTCATATGACCTTTACAGCTAAGTTTCTTTGTGGAAATAATTACGATCTGCTGAAGTATCAGAAATAGAATAGGATAACAGAATGCTTGCTTGTGCATTGATCCTTATCTCTCTGAATTCACAGTAGATTTGATACCAATTTTTTCCAGCTGGTATCATTAGCCTTGATAGATGACATGCATTTGAAGTCCTGTGTGAATTGCTGGGACAGCTAAAATTTTGCTTATTATTTCTAGACTAAGTACATTCTATCAGAAATGGGGGCAAAAAGGATTCAGAAATAAAAAATGTAGACAAAGACACTGACAGAAACCTGCAGAGATGATAACAGGAATGGAATGTCACTATGGACTGCAGGGAAAATGGGCATCATCTCAAAAGAGGATTTTGTCTTTCAACCTAAATGCATCCAATAGGGACTTCAATAAGATGTTTACAAGTAGAAAAGCATGAAAGAGAGAGGAAAGAGATGGGAGTATAAAGAAAGACATACCGCATTTTTCGGTGTATAAGACGCACCGGAGTATAAGACGCACCTTAATTTTGGGGGAGGTAAACAAGGAAAAAAGTATTTTACCTCTGCCTACCAGCATTTTGGAATGGTCTGGGGGGAATCTGCCTGGCAGTTTCGGGGAACAAGGTGGGTGCTACGATTTGTGGCTGGTCACCCCTCTGGCCGCCCAGCAGGCAGCATAGGGCAGGCAATGGCCACAATGACTTCACTCCCCTGCAATGTAGGAGCTGCCGCCTAAGCCCTCTGCGCCCAGGAGCCAAGCAAGCCGAACGAGAGCACCTAAAGAAAAACACCTCTCCTTTCCAGCCACCGCTGCCTGGATTCCCCAACGCAATAATCAGAGCCGCGTTTCAGGCTGCGGGTGGCCAGTTCCCCAGCAATGTGCAGCGCTGCAATCCCCTCCCTGAATCCAAAACGGTTCCCAGTTCCCCGCTGCACATTGCAGGGGAACTGGCCGCCTGCTGCCTGAAACACGGCTCTGATTATTGCGTTGGGGAATCCGGGCAGCGGTGGCTGGAAAGGAGGGGCATTTTTCTTTAGGTGCTCTCGTTCGCTCGGCTCCTGGGCGCAGAGAGGCGGCAGGGGAACTGGCCGCCCACTGCCTGAAACGCGGCTCTGATTATTGCGTTGGGGAATCCGGGCAGTGGTGGCTGGAAAGGAGGGGCGTTTTTCTTTAGGAGCTCTCACTCGGTTCACTCGGCTCCTTGGCGCAGAGGGCTTAGGCGGCAGCTCCTACATTGCATGGGAATGAAGTCATTGCGGCCATTGCCTGCCCTAAGCTGCCTGCTTTGCGGCCAGAGGGGTGACCAGCCGCAAATCGTGGCACACGCCTTGTCCCCCGAAGCTGCCGGGCAGATTCCCCCCCCCCAGACCATCCTGAAGAGGGTTGTTTCTCAGGCTGTGCCCCGACCCAGATCCCTTCCGCTTGGAACTGCCCGAAAATGGCCGAAGGGTGGGGGTCGGTGGGTGGGCGGAGCTACATTCAGCGTATAAGACGCACCCAGATTTTCACCCCCTTTTGGGGGGTAAAAAGGTGCGTCTTATACACCGAAAAGTACGGTACATTTTTAATGGAGTACTAGCAATGTAGTTCACAGGGCACAGTTTAATCACAGTGTGATTAAACCAGGACGGAATCACCAGGAATGAGGAAAAACAAAACTATCACAAAATGCAAGTCTATAATTAAAAGCAATAAGGTCCTTCTGTTTGATATTAAATCCATAATCCAAAATAAAAGAATTTTCTATTTGTAACTTCAGTTCTGCTAATAATAAGTGTAAATTATGTTTATGGTTCAACAATTTTATGCTTTTAGCTTTGGAATAGGAGATGAAAATAAACTTTCTATAAACGAAGGGAATATACAAAGCAATGCAAGGGTGGTTTGCAAAACAGTAATGTGATTGTGGTAAACAGAATTAGTATAAATACTATTTTTCTTTTTATCTCACACTTAACCTCTGTGACTGATTATTATTTCTTACTCCCTTTCTATGCTTAATATAACACTGCTTACCCTGAAAAGAAATTGCATGATGGATAGTAAATTAAGGGTTCAGTGCAAGGAAAATAAGATACATTTTATTAAGCAATTTTTTGAAGTCTCTAAAATCATAATTCTCAACAGTTCATATACTAAATTCAGTGAAATAAAGATACTGGGCAAAAAGGGAATTAATCTCCATTTAATGCCCAAGAAACAAGTCAATGGTAAGTCAATATTAAGAGCAGTGGAAAAATGTATTTTGCTCTTTTGATAAGATAAAATATGGAAGCTTCACTCTACAAGGAGACTATTGAGTCTTTTTGATTATGATCTTTCAAGGCTAGTTCAGGACTTAGTTGTATTTAAAGAGTGAATCTACTGGAATCAATAAGACTTAATTCAGTCTTAGGTTCTATTATATCAATAGATACATTCTATATAGGCTGACTCCAGAGCTAATTTAATATTTAAGCTAAACAAAAGCAAATAAAATGTAGTTGATCAGGTTTGCACACAATCTGATCTCTAGACTATGGTATGGGCCACAATGGCTCAATTCACTCAATATTCTGAGGACTGCTCCTCATGATCACATTAAAACACACACTCATGCATGCACACAGATACACACACATACAAATATTACACCTCCAGTCCTTGAGTTGACAGAATTTTTACCACCATAAAGAATAATGTCTTCACCACCAAACTGTATTCTGTCCTAGTAATGGAGCTTCTGACTGGCACTGTCCTTACTGCTTTAATGAAGGACATTCTAAGGGCTGACCCTAGGTGTTTCCTTCCCGGAGACACATTCCAGTAGAGAGAAGTTCCGTGAGGGTGGGCTCCATCCTCCAGCTTTCGGGCTTCCGAAAGCTCGGGAAGCTAAGTCTCTGGTCTCTGACTAATCCAGATTGGATCCTGCAAAGCTATTTCAACCCATTCTCCAACAAGGGGGAAAAACGTCAGTCAGGATGGGTATACGTCCCGTCTAGCCAATGACCGAGCACTTTCCAAAGTCAAAGCTCCGCCCCTTCGAAGCTGCCCCAGTTCTTCGTCTCGGTCTTCGCCTGACAGAACGTGTCCTCTCCTGACTGACGTTTTTCCTCAGTTCTATTGACTTTTAATTGCTGGGCTGACCTTCTTATAACTGCAAGTACTGTGGCCTTTATTTCCTGGGCAGGTTGCCTCATTTAAAGCGGTTTCTTTCAGCCAACCTTAGCTGCGTGTAAAAGGCTCTTGCCTAGCAGCTTTGCCGCGCCCCAGCGGCCTCGCGCCTGTGTCCCAGGGTCGCGTTTAGTGCCGGAAGGCTAGCGACTGAAGAGCGCCTCCCTTTCCCAGCTGTTTGGCGCAGGAGGCATTTACGACCCCAAAAAAGTGCAGCGATTTGCCCTTATTACCTGGGAAGCCTTCCGCTTCAGTTTTTTACCGCTTGAAGCGATCGGAGAGATAATGAGGCAATAGCGCATACGGAGGCAGACGATCGCAGCGGTAGGACTTTGGTTTGCCTGGGAAGCCTTCCGCTTCAGTTTCTGGCGCTTTGAGGCGATCGGGGAGATAAGGCTGCAGCGCATGCTCGCCGGCCTGGGACGGCTATTTTTGACAGCTTCCTGTTTCATCGCCTCAGTGTAAGGGGCGAGTGGCAACTAGGACTTGGCAATCTTTTCCCTTGCCTGAAAATTCCTGTGAAAGGAGATTCCTCCTCAGATTCACTTTCTCGTCGCCATTTCAGGGCTCCAAATAATTCAAAATGGCGTCGTCCAAGAATAATTCTGACAGGCCTGCTGCCTCCTCGTCTCGTAGGCGCCATCCTAGCGATCCTCTTGAGGGGTCCTCAACTTCGTTGCCTCCACCGAGTAAAAAAGCTCGCTCTAAGCGTAATAACGCTCAATCCTCCACATCTGGGTCTTCCCGGGAGGAACAGCGTAGGCATAAGGCCATGGAGAAGGCCTTTTTGAGAGCCCAATCTCTTTCAAGCCGGGCATCTTCACATCCACCGGAGATGCCTCGTTCCCCTCATTCATTGAGAGATCTATCCCCGGATGTTATGGGGGATTCTCAAGCTATTTCTCCTGCAGACCCTCAAAATCTGTTCCAAACCCTGCCAGATTCTGACCAACGTCCAGCTTTATCATCTGCACCTATCAATACAAGACCGGCCTTATCTACTCCAATGGCTGACTCCTTAGAGGCCTTTATTTCCAGGGCTATTCGTCAATCTATATCTGATTGTCTTGTCCAAGGTCCTACGACTGCTTCCTTAAGGGATCCTCCTCACTCTCTTCCTGAAGTCCAGGACGGCTCCTTACTGGATCAGGACCAGGCCTCTCCCCAAGCCGTTCTCGACCAGGCCTCTTTATCCGAAGGGGATGAATTTCAGGACTTACCCTGGTCAGACGATGAAGGTTTAGGGCCCGACCAACCAGCGTTTGTGGGCCTTTTTAAACCGCACCTCTTCCGTTCCTTGCTATTTAAGGCCATTGCCATCACCCGTTTAGGTTCACCTTCCTCTTCTGCTCCACCTGCATCGACTTCGGATCCTGCGGCTGCTATGTTCGCAGAACACACCAGCGAACCGGAGACCATTCCGGCTCCCAAGCTTTTTACAGATGTCCTTCAGCGACAATGGAACTTACCTGGCGCAGGACCTAGCCCTAACGGCCTAGACAAGCAGCTATACAATTCGGCTTCCCCGTTAGCGGATATTTTACAGATCCCGAAGGTTGATCCACCTATAGTGGCCTTGACCGATACTTCCCATCCGGCGGGTCCCCCTGAGGATTCCCTCAGACCTGAGGATAAGCGAGCTGAGAAAACACTTCTGAAAGGACACCAAGCTACCGCCTGGTCCATACGGGCATCAACATCTGCTTCATTCTTTAACCAAGCTGCCTTGCTCTGGCTTAAACAACTGCAAGCCAGGCTTCCTCTTTCTGACGCCCGGTCCCACCAAGATTTGAATAAAATTGCGGCGGCTTTGGAATATTCCGCGGATGCCACTTTGAATTCCACCCGTTTTTCGGCTAGAGCCTTAGGCTCCAATGTTACATCTCGCCGTCTTTTGTGGCTTAGAAATTGGCAGGCTGACATTCGCAGTAAATGGCAACTCGCCTCGGCGCCTTATGCCAGTGGTTCTCTCTTTGGCTCTGCTTTGGAACCCTTGTTAGTTGAGACCAGGGATCGTCGGAAGATTCTTCCCCCAGCCTCTCGTCGCTCGGATCACCGTTTCTCATTCCCGCGGTTTCAGTCCTTTCGACCATCTGGTTCCTCCTCCTTTCAGTCTCGGGGGCAACGATCCTTTCCGGCCAGGCCACATCAGGATCCCCAGGTCAGACAAGGGTCCAGATTTCCCCCTCGGAGGTCCTTCCGAGGTGGTAGGGGGGGTCGTTGGTCTCGCAGAGCTAGGTGAGGAGTTTTTTCATTCTCCTATTGGAGGTCGCCTCTCCTTATTCCGTGATCAGTGGGCTGCTTCCATTACTGACTCCTGGGTACTCAACACCATTTCCTTTGGTTTGGCTTTAGAGTTTTCCTCCCCTCCTCCTTCCCGTTTTATTTCTTGCCCCGTTCCCAGGGATCCAACCAGGGTAGAGATTCTTTCAGCGTCCATCGACCACCTATTACAGATTTCGGCCATTGAGTCAGTTCCTCCTTCGGAACAGGGCCACGGGTTTTATTCCTGTCTTTTTGTTGTCCAGAAATCTTCCGGGGGTTGGCGTCCCATTTTGGACTTAAAGGCATTGAATCGGCACATTAAATACCGCCGGTTCAAAATGCATTCCTTATCGTCTATTCTTGAGTTAATTCGCCCCTCAGATTTTCTTTCTTCGATCGACCTCACAGAGGCTTACCTACATGTCCCTATCTTACCTTCTCATCGATGTTTCCTCCGTTTTGCCTTCAGAGGGTCTCATTTCCAGTATAAGGCCCTTCCCTTCGGTCTGTCTTCGGCCCCTAGGGTATTTACTAAGGTTATGGCCTCCTTAATTGGTTTCATCAGATCTCGCCCGGTTCGCCTTCAATTTTATTTGGATGACATATTAGTTATGTCTCCATCCCTGGAGGCGGCTCAAGTAGAATTGCCCTTTGTTTTGTCTTCCCTTCAATCTCATGGGTTTTCTATTAATTGGTCCAAGAGCCATCTGTCCCCCTCCACTTCTATCCTTCACTTGGGGGCCTCCATTGATACCGTTTCCTCTATCGTTTGCCTTTCCCCTGAGAGACAGTCCAATATCCGATCCTTGGTGCGTCAATGCCTGGCAGCTGACTCGGCTACGGTTCTTGTTCTTTCCCGCCTCCTGGGAATGATGGTTTCCACCTTCGGGATTACTCCGTGGTCCCGCTTGCATAGCAGGGAGCTCCAATGGCTCCTGCTCCCCTTTCAGCGGGCAAACCTAGAGTCTTCTTCTCGACTTATCCGGATTCCGCAGCCTGTTCTCCATTCTCTTCGGTGGTGGCTTTCACCGGCTTTGGCTAAGGGTTCTTATTTTAGGGAACCTCAAAGGCTCCAGCTCACTACGGATGCGAGCCTCTCTGGCTGGGGAGCACATCTGCAACGTCATATGGCTCAGGGACGATGGACCGCTCAGGAATCTCTTCTTAGTATTAACTTGTTGGAATTACGAGCCATCAGGCTCGCTTTGTTTAAGTTCCGGGATTTAGTGGCCGGTAGGCATGTTTTGGTCCTAACCGATAATACCACGGCTAAGGCCCATGTAAATAAGTTGGGAGGCACTAGGTCTCGTTCTTTGATGGACGAGGCTCACTCGTTGGGGTTATGGGCCGAGGAACACCTGGCTTCCATCCGGGCTGATTATATTTCGGGCTCAGACAACGTCCAGGCTGATTCTCTCAGCCGCGTGCGGGTGGACCAGGGAGAGTGGTCTATATCTCAGGAGCTTTTCCAGGACATCGTCTCGAGATTTGGCTGTCCTGTAGTAGATTTATTCGCCTCTGGTAGCAACCATCGTCTTCCCCGTTACTTTTCCAGGTTTCTGGATCTCCGGGCGGAAGCCACAGACGCCCTTCGCAGCCCATGGCCCTCAGGACTTTTATACGCCTTCCCTCCTCTCCCATTGATTCCCCGGGTTCTGCGGAAATTGCTCGAAGAACGGGCGCAGCTACTTCTGGTGGCTCCTTTCTGGCACATGCGCCCCTGGTTCGCGGACTTGATGGGCCTTTCTGTGGCTCCTCCTCGGCAGATCCCTGTCTCCAAGGTCGTCTTGTCTCAGGGGTTGCTCACTCATCCGAACCCGGGATGGCTTCGCTTAACCGTCTGGAGGTTGAGCGGCTCCTCCTGACGGAAGCCAAGATTCCGTCAGAAATTGTAGCTACGATCCAAGCAGCTCGCAGACCATCCACCATCTGAATTTATGAAGCCACTTGGCGTTCGTTCTGTTTATGGTGTTCATCGGTTTCTGTTGTGCCTACTTCGGCTTCTATTATCCATGTATTGAGGTTTCTTCAATCAGGTCTTCGCAAGGGTCTTCAGCCTAATACGCTACGTCGACAGGTGGCAGCCATTGCTTCCGTCTTGTCTTGCGGTTCGAAGGATTCCATCTCTCGTCATCCTATCATCACTACCTTCCTTCGGGGAGCTACGAATCTACGGCCTCCGACCGTGCATCGGTATCCAACATGGAACTTGAATAAAGTCTTGAAAGCCCTTATGTCTCCTCCCTTCGAACCACTTCGTTCAGTCTCGCTGCGTTTCCTATCGCTGAAAGTCGCCTTTTTGGTGGCTATCACTTCTTCCCGCAGAATTTCTGAACTGGCGGCCTTATCCGTGAGGGCTGACCTTTGTACGTTCCATACCAATAGGGTGGTGCTCCGGCTGGACCCATCCTTTGTACCCAAAATAAACTCCACCTTTCACAGAGCACAGGAGGTCGTTCTTCCAGATTTTTGCCCTCATCCTTCCCACCAACTGGAGAAGGCTTGGCACACACTGGACGTTCGCCGGGCTTTGAAGATTTATATCGCTCGGACGGCCCCTCACAGGAAGACGGAAGCTCTGTTTGTTGCCTTTCACCCGGCCTCCCTGGGTCACCGGGTTTCAAGTGTAACTGTCGGCCGTTGGATTAGGGCCGCAATTGCCTTGGCTTACCACCAGTCTGCTTCTCCTCTTCCGCATCCCATCACTGCACATTCGACGAGGAGTGCCGCAACATCAGCCGCCTGGGCCACTCAGGCGTCCCTTGAAGAGGTTTGCAGAGCTGCCACATGGACTTCTATCAGTCCCTTCGTGAGACATTACAAAGTAGATTCCTTTGCATCCTCTGATGCTGCATTCGGCAGGAGAGTTTTGCAGTCGGTCCATATCGCATGAGGTGATCAAGATCAGTTTCTTCCCTCCCTGGTGACATCTGGCTTTGGTATGTCCCCATCCTGACTGACGTTTTTCCCCCTTGTTGGAGAATGGACGTTGGTCTTACCTGATACGTCTTTTCTCAACATGGGGAAAAACGTCAGTCAGTCCCACCCTTGGGTTTTTTTCCGGTGGTGGTGGTGGTGGGGGTAATATTAATTCTCTATCGTTTCAGGAGGACACGGAGCACGAGTCCGTCGCTTCGCCTCGACGAAGAACTGGGGCAGCTTCGAAGGGGCGGAGCTTTGACTTTGGAAAGTGCTCGGTCATTGGCTAGACGGGACATATACCCATCCTGACTGACGTTTTTCCCCATGTTGAGAAAAGACGTATCAGGTAAGACCAACGTCCATTCTCAAAGTTACAATCGCATGCGTACACACTTGTCGGCATCTGATTACATTTTGGGCACTTGGCAACCAGCTCAATTTACAATCAGTTGCAGCATCCCATAGTCATGTGACCACAATTTGCAATGTTGTTTGCTGTTTTCAAGGAGAAAATGGCAAAAAAGTCCATTGGATATGTTTAATGACCATGTGGTTAGATTAACAATCCCACGATTCACTTAACAATCATGTGATTCACTTCAAGACTGCAGTGAGTTGATTTATGACCATCAAAAAAGCATTTGTAAAGTTGAGTTCAATCACGTGGTGCCTCAACTTATGACTCCAATGACTTATGACCAAAATTCTGGGCTCCACTGCGGTTTTATGTCAAGGACTAGATATATATGCATAATCATAGGAGTCTGGACTACTGTAGCAAGATACTCCCACCCTAGATGGGCTACAAATGTTATTTTCGGTTATTTTCATCAACAACTGGCTAAAAGTTTCCATGCCTAGCCTGAAGCAAAAGAAGTTAAGATTAAAATCTAACCATTTTTACTAGCTTTGAAAACACATCAGTGAGAATCAATAGCATGCTTCAAGAATTTGCAGGAAAAAAAATCTAGATGACAGCTATAAGGGACCTAGGGAGTCATAAGTGTTCTCTGAGCTTGGTTGCTTGCAGACATTTCATTACCCAACAACGTAACGTTGTTAGTGCTACTGAGTGTGGTGTTTCCTTCCTGTTTATATATAGTACTTTGTTCTGCTAGTGTTATCGAAGTGTGGTTTTATCCATGGTAGTTCCATTATTAGGATGATCTGTTTCCTGTAGGGTGCTGTAGGGTGTTTGTACTCATCTGAATAATGTTCTTACCCAAATCCTCTTTTGGGAGATTGGGTTGTTACTTTGGTAATGGAGCGCTTAATTAGTGTGGATTGTTTTTTGATAGACTTGTGTTTCTTCTGCTGATGAGAGTATCCAGGATGGGTAGTGTGTGTGTTTGTGTTTTTAATCCCTTGTGAATATTTACTCCCTCCTGTGTCTTTTTTTTACTCCTTCCAAGTCTTTTTTATAAGTTCTTTATACATTTATTTATAATTTTTCCCTTTTATATTTTTCTTTTACATTTTTATAAAGATCTTTTTCTGTTTATAAAGTTATTTTTATAAAGTTTTTTGTGAGTTCTTTATAAAGATAAGCAGAATAAAGTGAGGAAAAAATAAATACCAATAAATTAAGAAGCTAGTAACAAGAACTGTTGATATCTACTTGATTTTCATGCTTTGAAATTGCTAGTTTGGCAGGAGCTGGGGCAAGAACAGGAGCTCACCACAGTACTTGGGTCTCGAACTGCCAACATTCCGTGCAACAAGCCCAGCACCTTAACCAGTAGGCCATTCCCTCCCCCCTGAAATGAAAACTAGATTAGCAGGTTCATACTGTTAAATAGTAGAAACAACTAGATCAGGGGAAGGCAATTAGTTTTCCCAGGGGGCACATCAGAAACTGGGGTGGTTGTGGAAGGACCAACCATTAGGCTGAACTTAATTCTGCCACCAATGCCCTTGTGTTGAGGAAGAGGAAACACAGAACCTCTCCCCAGCCCGACTGCTGCTCTTCTGCTTTCACCAGCTGACTAAAAGAGCACATTTGGCTTCCCTGCATAGTCGTATATATATATTATTTTCTAACTTCCAGTTGACTTCCAGGTTTGCACTAGAAAACTCTCCAGCATATGTATAAAGATCTACAGACAATCCCCTGGAAATCACTACTTTTTTGTGTATGTTTCTTCCAATTTGTAGATAGAGTCCTTCAAGATAAGTTGAGTTGAGTTGAACAATCAGGAAGTAGCTATTTGTCCCATTTTGCTTTAGTCTTCGAGACAGTGATCAAAGAAAGAGGCATGGTAAGTCTGTTTCTAAGGATTGCACATAGGTAAATGGGAACAATGTGGGAAAACAAATGGAAGTAGAAATAAACCTCACTTATCTATTCGTTCAGCAACTGTACAAAGTGATAATGGTTCTGAAAAAAATAACTTAATGGCTCATTTAAGACCTTTTCATGAACTCTCAAAATATTTCAGGTGGCTAATAATCATCTGGGTCATCTTTAATATCCTTAATAACATATTCAGCAATCTTTAAAATCTATTTATGGAGTTAATACATGGAACTAAATATATAAATTCTCAAATTAAAAAGTTTAGTTGCTTTATCATAAAACACTTTGAATGTTAAATTTAGAGAATTAAGTATTTATGGTTGCTACTTTCAAAATACATGAGAAACTTCTAAACTAGACTAAACTTCTAAAGCTACATTAAGTAATTAAAAATTTAATTAGGACCACTTTAAAGTAGTTTTAGAATATATTAATGCAAATAACTCTTTTTCATAAGTCAAACACATTAGCCACTGATCTGGATTTTGTTTAATTTAATTTACTCCTGGAAATAAGTTCTTTTCTATTCTTTTATTTACTTATCTTTGATAAAGAAATACTGATTACTATGTTAGTTAAAGCTTTATGTTTGAAAAGAAGTTAGTGCATTCTAAATAAATTATATTTCTTACAGTTTCAATATTTAATTAGCTGTCTTCTACCTGAAATGTGTTAATATTTATGTTTCACTATTGTCTCCTGGGACATTGAGTGTCTCTCTAGCTTCATCAATGTCATCAGATTTCTCTTAGCTGTCCAGACAAGAAGTTATAAGAGTAGATTTCCAAGGATAGTAAAGGTCTGTTAAGTATATTTACTATAACAAATTTAATGAAATCATTATGAAACAATTCCAGAGATAGACCAATCATGGTTCAAACCTATTCTATTCCACCTGCCTTTTATTTTGAAAGAAGAATGATCTGGAATTTCTTTTTTGGACCTGTAGCAGTTCTTTAAGTGGAAGAGCAACTGATTTTGAAACCTACTTTCAATCCTAAATTGGTTTCCAGATTTTCTTTTGACATCTGCTTCTAACATTATTGTTTTTATATTGTTCATTATACAATACATGCTTCCTAGATTCATGCTTCTCATGAGAATAAAACATCAGCCTTCAAAAATAAATGGACAGCTTAAAAATTAAAATTAAAATATAAAAAAGCAAATCATAGAAAAAAATAGGTACCTCTTAGATGGGAAGTTAACAGTATTCCCTGTTTGAAGTTTTTTATTAGTAGTTCAAAATTAAAAACATTGGACATAGATATGACATCACTGGTCCCAAGCATCTTCCAACACTTAATACATAATGTACTAATGATAATATAATATATTCCTTACACCTTATACGTTATTTAAACATAGTATAATAGTAATTTATATCTTATTCCTATACAATTATACATATCTATATCTACATATACCTATCTATACAATTCACATATATATTTATCTATAATAACGTATATAATTCTGGTCTAACACTGCACATTTGTCTCGGCTATCCTCCTTTTATCTAACCATTCATAGAATTTTGTCCAGATTTTATAGTACAATGTTACGTTTTTATCCTTGAGTTTCAAGGTGAGTCTATCCATTTCTGCACAGTTGAAAATTTTTAGTAGTATTTCCTCTTCAGTTGGGGTATCTTTCTCTTTCCACTTCTGCGCGAAAGTATCCGTGCCGCTGTAAGTATATGCAGTAGTAGATAATTTATGTCTTTCTTGTATTTGCCCTCTGTCATTCCCAAAAGGAAAAATTCCGGTTTGACTTCTATGTTTATTAACAAAATTTATTCCAACCAACTCTTTATCAGATTCCAATATTTCTTTGCCTTTGGGCATTCTCACCACATATGATAGAAGTTCCCCGGAGCCACCTCGTACTTCCAACATGCCGAAGAACTCCCCTTATTGATTCGTGCTAATCTTGGGGGGGGGAGGGGGGGAGGTGCCATCTATAAAACATCTTATATAAATTTTCCTTATATGAAGTTGCTAAGGTAATTTTTAAATTTTTTTCCCAGAGAGTCTGCCAATTGTCCAAATCAATACTATGCCCAAAATATTTACTCCAAATTATCATCGTTTGACTTGTTCCCCAATCATTCTTGTTCCAATAAATAGCAATATAATTTACTTATGGTCTTGCCCTCCCTGCGTAATAAAATCTTATCTAATTGTGATAATTCTTGCTTTGTACCCCATTCCTTTTTGTCTTTGCTAAATTTAGATTGCATTTGGAGGTATGCCCACCATTCCAATTCAATTTCTTCTTCCTTTAAAATGTTTTTCGCTTTCAATTCTCCTCTCTCATTCAGAATATCTTTATAGGTGACAACACCCCTTAATTCAGTAAAATTTGGATGGGTATACATTTCCAAAGTTGACACCCAGTTGGGAATTTCCATATAATTACTTCTTTTAGTCTTAATCCAGATATCTAATAGAGCCCTCCTGATATAATGCCTCCGGAAGTTAGACCTCTTAGATGGGAAGTTAACAGTATTCCATGCACCTCAACATATAGTCATGCCACCCACATGAGCAAGGAAGAATCTTTGCATAAAGCTGGCTTCCTCGGCTAAGAAACTGAGATGCACACCACTCCTTAGAGTTGGTCATGACCAGACGGGGGAAATCTTTATCTTTTTTCTTAGTTTTCATTTCTAAAAGTATTTCAGTTACAAAAACATTGATGTGAAGTCTTAACATCACTGTCCAAGCAGCTGCAGCACAATGAGATTATAATATATTCTAACCTATAAATAATTACATTTATTTGATTTGTGTTTTGTGATTGGAGAAAACTAGGAAAGTAATCTTCTCTCATTATTCAATAGAAACAACAATGTGGCAGCTAAGGCCTACAGTAAAAACGTTTAAAACATTTCACATCTATAATGGACTGTCTGGATTTGAAATGGAATATTTTGACCATTCTGGACATGTTTCAAAATGAAAACACTTCTAATTTATATCTGCTTCCATATTCGGAATTTTGTAGTAACAGACAATCCTGAGATAAGAAAAATAAGATCCAAATACTTGTTAGAAAACTATTAGATTCATTCAACACGCTAAAGAAATCACATTACAGCATAGTTGATGTGAATCAATTGTTTGGGCTGTAAAAATGGGTTATCATTTAGTGTGCTATACCCTAACCGTACTTAAACAAAATGTATCTTGAAGCATGCAAAAAGCACAGAGTCATTTGTAGCCTTCAGCATCCAGTTTATGGCTCTAAGAGTAGGAGGGAATCAACATTTTGTCTGAAGTGGTATAGTGTTTCCTGCCTAAGCAGGGGGTTGGACTAGAAGACCTCTAAGGTCCCTTCCAACTCTGTTATTCTATTCTATTCTATTCTATTCTATTCTATTCTATTCTATTCTATTCTATTCTATTCTATTCTATTCTATTCTATTCTATTCTATTAACATTTTAGTCCCTTTTGATCTTTTCAAGTTTGGGGAGAATGAAGGGGCAAAATATGTAAGCTAATTATTGCAGAATCTCAGAACCAATCTAAAATGGATCTTATCTGCCTATTTTTCTTCCATATGCCATGTAAACCTGATCTGAAGCTAACAGAAATTGTGCATTTCCTGCTTCATGTGATATGTGAACCAGCCTAAAGCTTGATTGAGATGTGTCCAGAACTGCACGTAGGCACCAACACATACCTACAGTGCAAAGGGGTTGATGGGTTTAGTGAAGGTTGCAAATAGTTACAGACAGACCAACATGCACACCTCCCAAATTTCAACTACATGTTGTGTAGAGATGCATGTCCTGAATGTTGATTGGTTGATATGACTTCCTCTTGATGCTTTGCTGTTTAAGCACTCCCTAGCCAGAACATTAACATTTGCAGAAATATAAAGGCAACAGGTATGCAACCATCTCCAAATGACAGATACAATACATTCCCTGACATGCAATGACACAGAAATATAATGCAGTCTTAAGTCATATTTCAGGGATTTGCTATCTAGTCAATCACAACATAAATGTCTTTCGATGTAATTGAAGAATAGAACTTCTATTTAGCATCACTACAGATACTTTATTATAATTTAGTATAAAAAGAAAGCTAAATAGGTCAAACTTTTCTTCCCTAGGTAGTGTTAAATCAGATACAATGCCATGACTAGTAATGTCAAAAGTTCTTAAGAGATCACAGAGAATCAACATAAACTATTTTTGACCAGAGAATGCATCAACTGAGGCTCTGAACAAAAGTATAATATCCCCCCCCCAGTATTATTACAATAACAAGGTAGCAAGACAACATGAAATACATTTTATATCTTTTTGACAGAATTTCTGGAGTTGTCCAGCCACTACTTTTTAAAAGATTTTAGAGAAAAACTCAACAGTGTTTAACTTTTTTAAGGAGATGATACGCCACAATCACTCTTAAACCTATTAACATCTTATTCTCTCTCAAGAAAGCCTTACCTGCTGTCTGAACTGAAACCTTTCTTTCATACAACTAATTATTAAAAGCCATGAAAAGCAACAGAAATACATGCATAATCAGCTGAACCTGTCCAAGAATCTTTATATAACCAAGCTGCAACAACAGCAAAAAATATGAATTAATCCAACTTTGAAATCTCAATGATGTTACCAGAAGTACTGCGTTTCCCCGAAAATATGACCTACTCAGAAAGTAAGTCCTAGCTTGATTTTTACATGTGCACCTAATATAAGCCCTACCCCCAAAATAAGCTCTAATTAAGACCCCACCCACTCGAGTGTACGGGTAAGAATTAAGCTAGGGTGGGGATAGTAGGGGTGGAGCTGCTCTACTACTTACTTTCAGATAGTTGCAGCCAGGCCCCGACACCTGCCTTGCCCGCCCATTTCTTTTGCAGTCAGCAAGGATCAATCCGGAGCTCTGTTATCAGCTGCAGAGGCCTTCAGGAAAGCCTTGCTGGCTGCAGAAAAAATGGGCCAAGGTGTGCAAGGCCTGACTGCAACTATCCAAAGTCAAAGAAGTTCTTGAAGGCCTCTGACTGTGAAAAGGAGGCCAGGGGCGATGCGCACAAGTGAGGAGATTCAGTGGACGACAACACCCCCCCCCCGCAAAAAATAAGACCTGGTGCCTTTTTTGGTGGCAAAAAAATATAAGACAGAGTCTTATTTTGGGGAAAACATGGTAGTTTTAAGTTCTGAGTAGACATATGCAACACTGACCTTTAAATATCTTGCAAATTTATCACAACCTTCTTCATAGAACTCTAGGACCTGAGAGACAAAAGGGAGGCATGGAAGTATATACTCTAGTCCCAAAGGTGCTTTTTCAAGAGACAACTGGACTTTCTGGCTTTTCTTTGAAGACGTTTCGCTTTTCATCCAAGAAGCTTCTTGAGCTGAATGATCTGGATGACTGAGAATCTCTATAGACATGTACGCTCTAGTATTTTACCTCATTCATTCCAAAATTATGCCATTTGTACTATAGCTATTGTTTTTACCATATTTACCAAAATTACAAAGTGACCAGTCCCCATACCACTTGATAAAGAGGCCAGTAGTTTCATAGTTTCACAGTAACATAGAAAGCTAAACAGAAAGCAAAGGCCAACTAATCAATTTCCACTGGAGCTGCAGTTATTTTTTACAAAATAAATAGATTTTGATCTGATTCACCAAGGCTCTTAAGTGAAAGTGCATAAGAGTACTTCTATTTCTAAATATATTATATATTATGGCTTGGCTATTAATAAATTCTTGTATATTAAAAAAAACATTCTGGGTGGTCAAATTCTCCTGCTGACAGAACCGTTTCTTCAATGAATCCAAGAATTGCAATTTTCTATCTTCCTAAAGTCTCCAAAATCTCCTCAAACACTGAATGACTCTAGAGGCAATCTAGAGGTAGAGATGAAAAAATTTACTTTTTTTATACAAGCCCCCAGCCAGTTTGCCTTTGGATTCCAGCAGTGCTAGTCCCAGAGTTTTTATTTTTTTAAAAAAGAAAAAATGTAACACTGTACTCAATTAATACTTATTTCCATGACCATCTGCCAAATTTTGATTTAAATAAAAAAGATCTGATGGGTCAGTAACTGCATTTGAGAAAATACAATGTATTGTTATGGTTGATGGCAGTCAGTCAGATGTTTAGGCTGGATATGGCATTTTTATTCACACATCAAGTGCTTTCCAAGGACCCATATTATTATTATCTGTTCACAACAATGTGAAGTCACAACTGCCAGTTCTTTAGCTGTTGGCCTTCATACACACTGAGTTTTTCCCAACAATCTAGGGTATGGTAATATATTGGCATAATATATGTGCAAATCCACACAATATGGCCTTTTGCAACTGACAGATGGAATGTTGTCAATGCACAAATTTTCTAAGTGCCCTCCACAATTTTTTGGTATGGCACCCAGTGTGCCAAAACCACTGAGAGCACCACAGCCAGTTCATAATCTTTTAAGTTCTATTTTCAGATCCTGAGACTTTGTAATCTTCAGTTCTTTGTCTCCTAGCCTACACTATCCCCTAGTATTGTCACATCTATTATCCACACTTTCATCTTTTCAATCATAATTATATCTGATGTTTTATAATCCAAACTTTACTTTTGTTATTCAGTCCAAGTTGTCCAGTTTAGTTTGTGTCCAGTTAATAATTTCAGCAGTGTACCATATCACAGGTACCGGTATGGCTCAGATATTGATGGCCTTGATAGTGTTTCCACCATTCAATTGTGTCTTTGACCATTTTCTCACTATTGGATGTATTCCTCACTAATCACATCAAGCCTATAACTTGCAATTTCCTGATTTCAATGACTGGTCTAGTCATTGAATAAACAAATGTGGCCCAATAGCCAAGCTGAACTTTTAAATAAACTTTTAAAATACTTTGCACAGTCCATTAGTTTCTGAATGGTTTAATAAAAAACTCCTTAGCAACTGTTGATAAAATTAAGAAAACTGAATACAGTTCATTCACAATAGCATAATAATAAAGGGAATAACAGAAGCTAGTCTGTCAGCTATTAGCATAAGTAATATAATATATATAGTAAAATAATATTTTAGAACAAAGTAGCATAGTTTCCATTTCCTTGTGTAATGATAACTAAGGGAACCAAAGAAGGGCTTATCTGAAGTCAGTGGAATCATGTGTTTTAAGTTCAATATACCTAGAAAACTCATGTACTATATTCTATCAATTGTTTAAGTTATCTTTTATATGAAATCTAAGTTACATTAATAAATAAAAGTCAGCAGGATACATGTTATGTACAATGTTAATAAAAGATGTTTCAGGAGAATGACATACATTAATCATTATTCCTATTTCAAGGTAGTTGCAAACAAAAACAAAACTAGTGGAATATCTATGCATACATTCCCCCATCGCATTCCAGTAATTTTTCATTAACTTGTCCATTCTTCTAGATGCTGTTAATGGTAAGTGCATACCAATATGAAAAGGATATCCTCAAATTAAATTCAAATCTTGGAAAGTGCAAGGAGGGTGGAATCTTGCAGCATTTTTTGTAATTAAACTGCAACTACATTCTTTCAAGATTCCCCCCCCCTAAATTTTCAGTGTACCCAGTAGTTTCTATATAGTTCCACATCCAAATATCAATCAGAACCATTTCTGCTAGCTTCCAAGATCAACCAAGTTCTACTAGGTGCCGCCACCTGCTGAGAGCAAATCATAAGGCAATGTCCATGCCATCCAGAGAAAGTGCATCCTGTAATTATAAAAATTCTGCCCCTAATGTATAAGAAAGGGAGCATGAATATCACCTATTTTGATAATAACTAAGCAGGCAATGGTATTTCACATCTGAAAAACCTTGCCAAGAAAACTGCGAAGACTTGTCCAGGCGGTTTCCAAGAATTGAATAGAAGAAAAGTAAAACATTTGTATACCTATACCTTATTGATTAAATAAAAATGAGTCACATAAAATCCACTAAACACATCATTTACAACAAAAAACAAGGAAATATGCTGATAAACCCAATTTATATACTACTATATATTCTTTATTTTTTTAGAACAATTGACTTATTGGAACCTCTAAAATATTTAAGATTAAAATATTTCAAATTATTAGCATTTTTTAAAAATTCCAAATATTTCCTTTTCTGAAAAAGTTAATACTTGGGTATGAATGGGAACAAGAATAGCTTTGATATCTGGTTAATGGATAATGTGCTTATTGAAATTTCTTATTCCTATTAGACATGAATATCACTAGGGTTAATCTATTTCAGTTTCATAGAAATATTGCACCATCACCAAAAAGATACACATACACTGATAATAAAAGTAACAACTTATTCAGGAAACTCTTTCTAGTCAATGTTATTGCAGAACATTGCATACTGAGTTCACACAAACCACACAGAAAAAATATCTCAATCCTGCTGCCAGTTCATTAAAGCAATAACAATTAAGACTAAACAGCTTCATGAAAATGAAAACAATAAAGCTATAAGCTGTCTAAGTACTGTACTCCATTTATACTACTGTGTTCAAAAGGTTGTTATGATATTGCCCTATAAATTATTATATACTAAGATTCAATATTTCAGCAAATTGACCGTGTCCAAGATCAGGTTATCATATTGTTTTTATTGTGAAATGTATTACCTTTGATTTTGATTTAAGCTTTTCCTTTTCCTTTTCCTTTTAGAATGGAATTGAAAAATAACCCAACCAAAATGACAGACATGTTTTAAAAATATTTTATCTTTTTCTCTGTAGCGTGCAATATTGTCTTCCGAGTAAAATTTCAAAAGCTAGAATATGCTTTACCAGAAGTATTGCAATTCAAATAAACAATTCAAGATCTAATATTCAAAGATCATTGAGTCAAAACAAAAGTATACGTACACTACCTCAGATTCTATAAACCCAAGCATAAACACAGTAGCAAGGCTTTTTCAAATATATATTATGTGATATGTGAATACATATAAAATATTTTATTTTATTACATTATCATGTAATTTTTTCATTTTTTTTTTAAAAAAAGGAATGTTAATGTAAAAAGCAATCTTAACATTATTGAAAAGCACTCAAAACCAATGTTAAATCTTCATACCCAGTGTCTATAAAATTATGTCAAATAGCATAAAGTACAATCTGGAAGAGCTGTAATAAGTTAAAAGCAGTTAAGTCTTTTATGACACAATTACTTCAGCCACAAGTAAGATTCCAGGGGAAAAGGTTTGGATCTTACAATTTCTGTATAATAAATGTACAGGGCTGGATAACTCATTCACTGCCACGTGACAACCACCTCTCAAGATATGTTTCAGGCTTTAAAGAGAAATTAGCTTAATTCAAAAATAGTTATGATATTTCATAGCCTATTGAAATGCAATTATTTATGCTTAAAGACAAATGGCCAGTTACTTCTATGTTTTGAGACAAGAGCTCTATTACCCTGAACCTGTTCCACACACTGCTTTACATAGCCTCATACAAATCAAGGATATGTAAGGTCCTCCATATCTTTATTGCATTCAGTGGTATTCTGGCCCATACCCAGCACATCACTCACTCACTCACTCACACACAGACACACACACACACGATGTCCCTTCATATTTCCACTAATGCCTTAAGTGGAAAATACACACAGGTACACCGATTCTGCTCCAATTACCCTGAAATAAATATTCCGACCTCGTTTCGTATCATTTAAAGTACATCCATCGGATTGATTATTTTTCCACGCCGTTCTGAAGTCCGCCTCGATAAAAGGGGACCGGGAAAGGAAAAGGCTCCTTATGCTTTTCAAACCACCCACCCCATCCATCCATCCATCCATCCATCCGATGGGGGAAAAGAGGTGAGAGTTAAGTTCGCACCGAGCCACCTGAGCATGCGATGAGAAACGAATCCCGGATTAACGGGGTGGGTTCAGCCACGAAATAAGGCTACATACCCAGCTTTAAATAAAGATTGCCGCGTATTGGCGGAAGACTCAAGCAGAGACGCAGCGACCAACCCCCCCCCCTCCCCAAAAAACCGTATTTCAGGTACATCTGAGGAGGAGACCCTTGGCCGCAGCCTCGCCTTTTTTTTTCATCTTGGGGGGGAGCGGGGGCAGCGGAGAAAAATCGCCAACCGGAAGCGCCCGCATGCCCCAATCTGAGGCCGCAGGACCGAGGGGAAGGAGGAGGGGGTGTGTGTGGGGGGGTGCAGCTTCTAAAGCTGATCTACCCCTTCCTCCCCTCCCTCCCCGTTCTCATTAACCCGAGCACGGGAGATGGTTGGTTGGCTGGCTGGCCGGCCAGCAGCAGACAAGGTGGGAGGCGTGACCCCTCTCCGCGTGGAATGACCGAGTGGGAATATCTCGCCTCGGCGAGCGGGGAAGCGGCGGGCAAGTGGAAGAAGGGGGCGGCGGCGGGAGGGAGGGAGGGAGGGAGGTAGAAAGAGAAGAAGGAGCACTGCAGAGAATACAGGACCGCAGCAGGCAGCAAACTCACCGCGTTTTCTTGCTGAGGGAATCCCGGCTCCTTGACCACGTCTCGGCGTTAACCACCAGCAGCACCACTCTTTCTCCCCTCCTTTTTTTTTACATCTTCCCACAGCCGGCCCCCCCACCCCCCCACCCACCCGCCCCCGTCGGCTCCTTTCCCTTTCTGAGTCAGGAGGGAAGCTCGCGCCCACCGGGTCCGTTGGGCTTGGAAGTTCGATCGCGCGCCCCGCGAGGGAGCCCCCACCCTTGGCGGACGGTTGTCTGCGAAAGTCCGGGTGGGGGGGGGGCTGCGCTGAGACGGAGCAGCCGGAGGAGAAGGAGGAGTGGTTGTGGTGGGGGGGGGGAATGAAAGAAGGGAAGGAGAGAAAGCGCGGACCTTCCTCGGCACAAAGCTTCACAATAGACACAGCGCGAGAGATCGGCGCGCGCGTGTGTGTGTGTGTGTGAGTGTGTGTGTCGGCGCGAGTGTGCCGAAGGCGGGGCTTTCTTGGCCGGCTCCCGCACTCTCTCCCGGAACGGGGGTGGCGCGACCACTGAAGGGGAGAGGCCGGCGAAGGTGTTGTTTGCGCAGCCACCTGACCCGGCAAGCCCCTCACCGCGCGGCTTTTCGGGCTCGGGAGGAAAGGAGGCGGACGTTTGGAGCTTCTTTTCTGATGCCAATCACGCGCGCCCGCGCGCACCCCCCGCGCACACGGTCGGGTGGTACAGGCTAGCTTTATTCTCCTTAAGGGGGTTGAGAGCAAGGGGAGGCGGCGGCAGGGTTTTATTGCGGCTTTCCCTAAACCGGCTTCTCGCAGCCAATTAGAAGAAAGAGGAGGAGGAGCTCAGCTGGCGTTAGATCCAAAGGCAGTCGGACCGAGAAGACTTTGCAAGAGGAAGAACGGCGGTCCGGGGGAGCTACGTTAAGATACAAGGTCGGCCCAGGCTAAGCGTTCGTAAGGCTTACCTATGCTTGGGAGTCTTGCTCCATTTTTCCATTGGAGCAAAATGTTTGGTTAGAAAAGGAGAGCATTAAAACGCTGTAGTTTGAATGCTGCAGTCATTCTGTCATTATACAGTTGGGCTAGGAATATACAATACAGTGTCCAATTGCCGGTCAAACCGCACTGAACTCGGTAGGATTTGCATCTCAGTAATGGGTAAGATTGTACTGTGAAACTTCACAGGACTCCACTAATTGCGGAAGGAAGTCTGCAGTAATCCCCTAGCCTCGATTCACTTTCTAATATAGTCGGACAACGTGGCTTGCTGAGCATTCTGACACCGCTTTTAATAATTTAGTAGTATTGAATTTCTTTTAAGGCTACAATCTCAACACTTGCCTATGTTTATTGAAATAAATGGTATCGGACCGAAAACCAACTGCATTCATAAGTACTCGGATAGTTTATGTCCCACTCATTTATCCTGTAATTAATTATATATTCCATTATAATTCTGGAACCAATTGAGCCTAACAATGTTTAACATTTATGCTCTGAATTTTTACATGTCCGTTTATTTTTATCCAAAATATGAAGCGCTTGGAACTCTCTCGTGCTTTCTGAGTGATCACAAAAATGAACCAATGAATTCCTATAGTCATTGGATGCCATTCTTTCTACCAGATTTCAAACTACACCCTAATGCAGTTATGTTAGTTAGGTCTGTTGCCAAAATGGAACCGACATTTTCGGTACGTAACTTGCAATTAACATTGCAAGAATTATTTGGTGGCATTTAGAAAGGCGAGAAGACATTGACGCCTATTTACCTCGCTGCATTTTAGAACTGGGACCACGTAATAAAAAGACGCACTCTGTTTGCATGTGAGGAATATCAATACGTTCTTGCCCTCTTATTTTGGAATAAAAGAGAAGGGGTCCATTATTGTTTTGGGATAAAAAGAGCGAGATTTAGTTCTAAAGATGCCACAAATCTTTTTTTTTTCCCTTCATCCAATGTATTAGTAGCTGTGGTGCTTAGTCTCTCCTGTTACGTATATCTGGAGTAATCCCGAGAAGATTAATGCAAGGTAATGTGCATTAAAATTACGGGTTTTCACCGATAATTATCTTACAAGCAACTGTCTCACATTGCCCTACACTCCTCCCTCCGCAACAATCGAAGGTATGCTGGGATTTGTGTACTGGTTGAAAGTCCTAATGCGCTGAACCTTAAAAAGCCTGACGCTTCATGACTCCCGTCACAATTGTATTTGGACAGAAGGCTAAAAATAGGTACATTTTTTTTTTTGCGCTCCTAGATATGTTCAGTTCAGCCCAAACTCAGGAGAGTCCGGAGAGAAAGAGAATTGATTTACGCATCTGCCAGGACCCTTCAGGCTTTTCCCGCGCCCCGCCCCCCTGGCCGAGGAGGGCCACTTCCGTTCGGGTAAGATGTCGGCCGCCATCGCTGCCCTCGCGTCATACGGGGGCTCGGATTCCGAGTCCGACTCGGGTTCGGATACTGAAGGAAGGCCCGTCCTTTCCGCTCAGGTCGCCGGGGCTGACGCTGTGCTTCACTTGGCGGCGGCGCCGCCCTCTGCGCAACAGGTGATGCTGCCGGTAGTGGACTCGGCCCCAGCGGTGTCGGTCAAGGTAAGAGCTGGCCGGCGACGGCCGATACCCCCACCTAAAAGATCGGAGCCGTTCGGCTACGAGCCCCGCCGACTGGAGTAGAAAAGGCCAACCTTTTCCTGGCTTCGATGGGAGACTTGGCATTCCCAGCGCCTACCGGTTTCCTTCGGTTGTACCCCGGGGGAAACGACGCCGTGGGTGTTCTCGCGTGCAAGCTTCCTCCAGAAAGCGTGAGTGTAAATGTTACAGCAGCGCAACAGCGGAGAGTACGTAGGGAAGGCTTATTCATCACTTTTTTGAGACTTTGCTGGTCGTGGGAAAGGGGGTGGCGCCCAGCCTTGCACACGCTCAGAAATATGTGGATGTTCAAAAACATAACGGGTAGTCCTCGATTTACAGCAGTCCACTTGGTGACCGTTGGAAGTTACAACAGCACTGAAAAAAAGTGACTTATGACCGTTTGTCACTCTTAGGGCTGTTGCAGCATCGCTGCGGTCACGTGGTTTACATTGACAGCTGACTCACATTTATGACGGTTGCAGCATCCTGGGGTCATGTGATCGCCTTCCGCAACCTTCTGACAAGCAAAGCCAATGGGGGAACCAAATTCACTTAACAACCCTGCTACTAATTTAACAACTGCAGGGATTCACTTAACAAATGTGGCAGGAAAAGTCGTAAAATGGGGCAAAACTCACTTAACAAATTTCTCAGCAACATAAAATTTTGGCCTCAATTGTGGTCGTAACTTGAGGACTACCTGTAGTTTTAGCTTCAGCAATCACTGGGAAGGGAGGGAGGGTAAATTTAACTTTACAGACCAGCACTGATCTTCATGATCTGTTTCTTTCATGTTTTTGTGTCTGAGGCATAGCATTGCAAATGAAATCAAAGAGTTCTTTTGAGTTATGGAACAAGATCTGTTTCTTCTTCTATATTCTCCAAAGCAGCATCTTCTGTCTTATCACATGATGTTATTTTGTTGACAACTAGGACTGAAGGCTATTGGAAAAACTCACAATAACTTACTTTGTAAAGTTCAGTTGTGAAGACATTGACAAAAGCGTATGCATGCTAAGTATTAAACAGATCAGTAACTTTTTGTGTCAGTTGTATTACTGGCATGAAGCTCTCCGCATAATCTATATATATAGCAGTAAAACACTTTGATTTTTTTTTTGTAACATTCAGTTGGGCAAAATGATCCATAATAGAGCAATAGTTTTTGAACCAATGTACATCAAATAGGGCTAACTTAAAGAATGCATCCAAATTCAATGACCCATGGCTCCTGTGAGATTGGAATTTGGCAAAGTTGTGGCTGTTTCATTGCCCCTTGTTATTGTAGTCAGCTTTAGTCCCCTGATCATCATTTCTAACCCTCCATGACACTTTCCTACAAGGAAAGTCTATGGGGAAATTGGAAAGAAGTTAGAAGTCACTCCCACTGCTTTTTTGCCTAATGTTGGCTGCCCTGAGTCTCCGGAGAGGGGCAGCGTATAAATTTTATATACATATATATGTGTGTGTGTGTGTGTGTGTGTGTGTGTGTGTGTGTACAGTTAATATTTCGGGTTTCTTCCCGTGTAATTGTGAACATATTACATGTTCACAATTACACGGGAAGACACCTGAAATATTAACTGTACACACATATATACCTGTGAAAACTTACATACATACATACATACATACATACATACATACATACATACATACATATATATATATATATATATATATATATTCATATTCTGTTTCTCAGGTTAGGTAAATATCTCTGAAACGACCCAATATGTCACAGGTTGTCTGCTGTTTATGATTTTAAGACGGCCCTCTTCTGTCCTCATATTTATCCATGCATTTTCTGTTTACCTGCTTTGCTTTGGAAGATGGGTAGAACTATTTTTATACCATAGGTATAGGTTAATTGAAGTATCAGTACTCCCTGATTCATGGTTTTTACTTCAATAATTTCCTGGGGGCCTTTTCTAGTTCAGCCATCTGCATGCTTAAATGTTTAATTTACATTCTTAATATGTAAATGTAAATATCAGTGAATATCCTATTTGCAATTGAATTTGCAGGTCTTTATCAGACTATTGCATGGACCAGTTTCAGAATTTTCTTTTTTCTTAAATTTGGAAGTGATGATTATGACTCATCTTAGATAGATTAGTTCTTGGTGAAGTTGAAATATACCAGTTAGTATCTGATGCTAATATGTATTAGTTGGCATATGTTGGCATTAGTTTGCATCATTAATAACGATGTATGCTAAACACTGAAGGTGAATTACTGAAATCTACTGTAGGACATCGTTATTTACCGGTATGTAGTAATGTTGCTTGAAAAGGTTATAAATAGCCATAGATGGTTCTTGCTGTCCAGAGTTGATTCTGTTTAGGGTAACCTATAAATAAGTAAAAAACAAACAAACATGGCTTCACTAATAGATTTTTTTTTAAAAAAAGTTTCTAGTAGTTCAGATGTGCTATTAGAAATTAACATATGGCTTGCATTAGTACTGTAACTTGCTCTTTTCTGAATTTGGTGTGTGCGTTGAGTCATCTTAAAATAAACTAAATTAAAAGATTGATGTAGTGATGTATGAATCCAGTGGTGTTTTTAAATTATGTATAGCTTAGTCTGCTATGTAAGGCAGCCAACTATAGCTAATTCAGTAGTACATTCAAATAAAATATTGTTTAATATGGAAGCTTATTGGAAGACAGTACAGCAATCAGTACAGTTGTTTCTGTAAAACAAATGCGTATTTCACATTTTTATTAGCTGCAACTTTTGAGTTGCCTTCTAGGTTAGTTCCATATAAAATGCATTTTAGTAGTTGAAATTATGTTCTGATTTTCCATTTAATGTAGTTAGGTTGTACACCTACTCGACTCTGAAAAAAAGTCTTTGCTAATTGAATGAATTCAACTAAATGTCATATTCTAGAAACTAATGCTCTACAATGTTAGTGTAATTATTAGAGAAATGGAAGCTGAAAATAAATTGATTATGTCAGTCAGCAATCTAAAACATAGCTCAAAATCAGGGTGGATTTGATTTTAATCGAGTTGATTTAAATCACAATTTAAATCATGATTTAAATCACTAGTAAAAAGGCTTGATTTAAATCAACTTGATTCAAATCATAATTTTTAAAGAGCAACTGTCATCTCTGCTACTCCTTTGACCCACTTTTGACTCACCGATAGTCCCAGTGTTGCAGAATATACAGCCTCATGCTACATAACTAAGCTCCATTTCATGCTGAATAAACTAAATTATTTATGTATCTTAAATAGAAAACTATCTTACGATAGATTTTTACCCCAAAAGTTTTTTATTAAAATAAATTCGATAAAAATCAAAAAAATCCGATTTAAATAAAAAAAATCTGATTTTTTTGATTTTTTAAAAAAACTCATTGATTTTTATCCACCCTGCTCAAAATCACCCATGAAATACTTTCAGAAAAGAGAGAAATGATTTTGAAATGGACTTTATAATTTCCAGATTTTAATATTATAAAACACGAGAAAGATCTTGAAGATACATGCATGCGTGGAGTCCTAAGAATATTTCTGAGCTAGAAGAGTTCTACAAAAAAGAACATTCTAAAACCAAGAATGGATTCTTAGCTAGCTATGGGAAATGTCTGCAAATTATTTCTGCCAAAGGAAAGATTACAGAGTACTAACTGAAAAGATATTCAAACTTCTGCATCTGTCATATTCACTGATTTTTAAATTTGAATCTGTAAATAACTGCACAAAAATAATATACATTCTAATTTGCAAAAAAAAATCTTGCTTTACTATATATCATGTAAAAGTGTCAGCTTTTTTTCACAATTGTGTAAATCTTTATATATGATGTACATATTCTGTATATATCATCCTTAACATGCTATATTAGTGAGACACGCTCATTATGTTCATTTGCTAATCCCAGATTAGTTGATGTTTTACGGAAAGGCGCTTACTGAATTGCTGATAAATTCTGTCCTTTATAATCCTTTTATTAAAGAATCAAAAGAGGACACTCATTTGAACTCCCAACTTTTTTCTTTTAATGCACAAGGAGTAAATTAAGGAATATAATTTTCATTACCATGAATCATCCCCTGCATAAATTGTTTTTACATACAAATGCTTTTTCTACTTTTGCTCTTTTTAAACACCAGACAAGGTTTTTATTGAAAAAAAATTATATTTGTCAGGACTTTATGTCATACTTTTAACCAGACATAATTTTGAATGCTTCCTGTTTCAAATTTAATTTTAAAGAAATAATGCATTATATAATCCTTAAAGAGTAATGTTTTTTTCTCTATATTAACAGAATTCTGCACAAAAATACCTACATCCTAAGTAACCAGAAGACTTGTCTTAATGGACAGTGCTGAGTTTTATAAGCAGATGCAGCTAGTGCAGTATAGTTATTATAGAATATTAGACAAATTGGAACTCTGGTTTATTTTGAGTGGAACAAGCCTGGTTAAAACATGGTTGTCTTCAGTTTCTTTCTCTGGTTTATTCCAAGAGTAGGAAAAAGAAGTCTTTAATCCATAGGCCACATTCAACAAATGAAGAATGGAGCCATTATGATTTAGCATGATTTACAAACCAGTTGCAAGTTTGTTTACTATAACTTGATGATGGATCTATTCTATACAATGTATCATTAAAGCTTTTTTCTCCAGCTTTCTATATAAAGATAATAAAACAGACATTTCTGAACATTATGACTATTTGGAGCAGAATTAATTATCTCTTTGCACATTTGGCACTCTAACCAGAATTAAAACATTGCATCTGATTATAATTTCCTATTATGTTCATGGTGACAGTAACATCAATTACTGATGAAATTCTTCAGGAACAACATAGTAGTTAATTCGCAAGCTGTATTCTAGGGGGTGCTTTCAAATTATTCAAGAGCTTTTATGTGGACATCAGTTTGCCACTTTCAAAACTTTGCATATGTTTCTTTCTAAACCCTTTTTAAAAATGATTCAAATTTCAGAACCTGTTTGTCATGCAATATGCAGAAAACATCTGTTGCTCCACAGTACTACACGTGGAAGTAGTCATGCATTTCTGTGGATTATGAGAAAGAAGGTGCTGGTAGGGATAAAAATGGAAATGCAGCTTAAAGACTGTGTCTAAGGGCATCTTTAGCTTCTGCTTTTCTAGCACAGGCACATGACAAGCTGCTGGCTTTTCCAAGGTAGTTCAGGATAAAATTAAAGGAGTTGACTACTTACAAAAGTCAAAATCCCATTTGAGTTAGTTAAGCTCTTGTGCTAATTTAATCTCATATCTTAGCTATGATTATAATTCATTATGCTCCCCAAACCAGGGAATGCCAACCAGTGTTATGCAAGTGGATTGCACTAATACAATAGGACTTCACTTTGCTTTCTTATCTTTAGCTTTCTGCAATACTACAGAGATTTGGAGATATGCAGAGGGGGAGGATAGATATTCTATTGTTATTAGCCATCCCACCAGCAATAAGTACTCGCTCCAATAGCTGCTTTATGCTGACAATTTGTAAAGATATTTAATAAAGAAGATGATAGTTGTTGAGGGTAGGTTTTTCCATCTAATTGCAGAAGGTAACATTTCTTTTCAATGGCAGCCCCTTGGCCATAATACATTTCTGGTTCAGAGGGTGTAGGGAATTATCACTCAAGGAAAGAAGCTAAAGAATCTCCATTTATGAAAACATTTATGATGCACTTGCATCCAATGGTTTTAAACCACAAGATTGTGTAATGTTGATCCTCAAGAAAATTTTAACACCGACAAAAATAATGCAGTAGCTAAATAAACTGCCTCAGGTGGTTATGGAATTTATTTTCTCTGATGTGTTTATAGGGAAAATATTTTCATTAAACATTGATGTAAAGAGATTGTTTTGTCTATAATTTTAATAATTTGAGTCAAATTACAGAACTATTTAGGTACAAGTAACAGGCATGTAGATAAATTATTTTTATTGTATCGTTATCTTGAAAGTAAGTACTCAGTTTGGGGGTGGGAAGAGAAGGGTAAAGTAGGCCACTCAAATAGATCATTTTGGCCACTCTGCAGTCTAACGTTCTCAACTGACTGACAGCTGACCTTCGCTGTCTTCTTCCTCTCACTGCTGACAACACACACCTAGCTGAGGCAACTGCTGACCTTTTCCAAGGCCTCCCTATGCTGAATGAAGGCCTTGCAAGGGTCTCACACAGCATCATGGATGCCTAACAAAAGTCCAGACTTTGGTCAGATAGGACCTCATCACAGCAGGAGAAAGAAGACAACTGGGAGGCAATAGCAGAGTGCAAGGCAGCCAAAAGGACAAAGATGGGGGGACATAAAAGAGTGGGAGAAGGTGAAGTGAAGGTGAGCATAGCAGGACTAAGGAAACATGAGATGCTCCTCAAAAAACAGCACAATCCTTGCTTAATAACTGCAATGAAGGCTACCAAAATTGCTGTCTCTAAATAGTGTGGTCATGTGATGTTTCACCTAATGACTGCTTCACTTAGTGATGGAAATACTAGTCCCAGTTAGGGTTGTTAAGTGAGGATCACCTGTACCTCCACTTTTACTATTTTGATATTCATTCTTCACAATAGAGCCTCATATAACCCTACTGCTTTTTTGCTAGCATTTCCTTCTCTTAATATTTTTCTATCCATTTTTTTTTAAATTTGATTTATATGCCGCCCTTCTCCGGAGACTCAGGGCGGCTTACAATGCGTTAAGCAATAGCCTTCATCCTTTTGTATATTTATACAAAGTCAGCTTATTGCCCCCACAAACTGGGTCCTCATTTAACCTACCTTAGAAAGGATGGAAGGCTAAGTCAACCTTGAGCCTGGTAAGATTCGAACCTGCAGTAATTGCAGGCAGCTGTGTTAATAACAGGGTGCTTTAGACCACTGTACTACCAAGGCTCTACTGTACTACCATTTTCCCATCTTTTCACAAATTTTTCTGTGTGTGTGTCTTCCAATCATCCACTCAATTTTCTTGTCCACTATGAAGCCAAGTAGGGGACATAGAATGTTTATGAAAAATAATTCTCTAGGTGTTGTGACCCAGGCCCAAGTAGTTAGTATTAAATACAAACAGTTATAAAACCAACAGACTTTATTAGAACAGCTGAGAATTAACTCATTCTCAGCATAGTCCAAATTAAATTAAAGCAAATTCTTCAAAACACCATTCCACAGTTTATCACCTGACCTTGGGATAATTAGGCAAACTGCCAAAGGCTTCTCTTGGCAAAAGTTCAGAAGCAGAGGACACTGAGCAAGATAAGAACCAAGTTTATCAACATTGTAAAGAGGCCAAGAGCCGTTGCTGGTCTTTTAAGCCTTATGGGAGGAGCCAATCATCTCTTGGCCCTACTCCCGAGTCGTCCTCTCTGCTTTATCTGCTCTTGCCTTCTGTCAGCTCTTCTCATATGTGCACTAGGAACAGGCTCCTCCTGTTCTTCTGCCTCTCTACTGTCAGCCTCTGGAGACTCCGGAGTCCGCACATCATGCCCCGATGGCCCTGGCCCCATCTCTGCCTCAGATGCAGAGCCCTCATCAGGGCCTTCCCCAGCCTCCAGGACTGGCCCGTGTTCTTCCTCAGCCTCATCGCTGTCCAACTCCGCCACCAGCTCTGCAGGCTGCTGGTGGACCACAACACTAGGTAGATATTCCCCTTCTGGGAAAGGTATATAGCTTTCTTTTGTTAATTGAATACTAAATTGAATCTGAGAGATGATTTTCATCCTTACTCTGCTTCCTAAATTCATTTATGTTGAATGCAGGGTGGATAAAAATCAATGATTTTTTTTAAAAAATCAAAAAAATCAGATTTTTTTTATTTTAAATTGGATTTTTTTTATTTAAATCGGATTTTTTTTATTTTTATTGAATTTATTTTAATAAAAAACATTTGGGGTAAAAATCTATCGTAAGATAGTTTTCTATTTAAGATACATAAATAATTTAGTTTATTCAGCATGAAATGGAGCTTAGTTATGTAGCATGAGGCTGTATATTCTGCACCACTGGGACTATCGGTGAGTCAACAGTGGGTCAAAGGAGTAGCAGAGATGACAGTTGCTCTTTAAAAATTATGATTTAAATTGAGTTGATTTAAATCAAGCCTTTTTACTAGTGATTTAAATCATGATTTAAATTGTGATTTAAATCAACTCGATTTAAATCAAATCCACCCTGGTTGAATGGGATGAATTGTTTCATAATATTATATTCTGTATCCAGTTTTATTGATGTATAAATGGACTTCATTGTAGAATAACCTGGTGAGCTGAATAACCTTTATAAAATTCTTCATGAACGAATGAGTTCATAAAGCCATTCCATTCTGATATACTAAATTATCACTGGTTCAGTTATTTTTAGAATAATAAGTCTAGATGCAGAAAACACTTAGTAAACTGTTCCTGAGATTTTGCTGTTTGTCCAAACTCTAAAGAAAGATATAGAATTTGACATTATTTGCTAGGTCAATATCTGAACAATATCAACTTTCTATATTACTGTTTTTTAAAACCCCCATAGGTTATGAACTTGTAGCATGGGAGGGATGCTATTAAGACCAGAAAGGAACTCTGTGGATTTCTTAGTGATGGGTGTCAATGCTTGGTTTCCTTATAGTTGTATAAACTGAAATATTATGATGTATAATGTTATTTATATATTTTATATGCCGCCTTTATTGTTTTTTATAAACAACTCAAGGCAGCAAACATACTCCTCCTATTTTCCCTACAGCAACAACCCTATGAGATCAATTGGGTAGAGAGAGAGTGACTGATCCAAGGTCACCCAGCCAGCATTCATGGCCAAAGTGGGTTTAGAACTCAGATGTCCCAGTTTCTAACCTTAGTTAACCTAACCTTAACTACTAGACAGTATAGGTACAATAATTTGTTATTTGTGTCTGTAACTAAATCCATTTATTGCTTTATGTTACATTTTAATTATAGATTTGTTATTTTATTTTTGTCTTGTGAGCTGTCCATATGGTGTTTGAACTGAAAAAAATAAACTTCTGTTAGACCTTGGTTAGTAAACTTAGGATGCAGTTGAGAAATTTTGCCCATACTCTGTAAGCTTCTGTGCATACATAAAAACTGATTCAGAACTAAAGGGCAATTTTGCTTTAAAACACATTTTTTATTAAATTCCTTAAATTAAGAATTTGCCATAAAACATAGATTGATTGCATAATTCTGCTTTCCTTGGTACTGAATCTCTGGGTTAGCATTAGATCAATGCAGCCCTGAATAGAATTGGCCTTTTTTACTAAGGTTAAATTTTCATCACAAGAATAGGAACTGTTTGTCAAGGATTGTTAGTTTTTGGAGAAGTTAACTGATGTTTGAGATAAATATTAAATGGTTTTGATAATAAGGTCCAAGTCTTTTTTTCCCCAAAGATATGGCATAACATACATGAATGTATTAACATATCACCTAAAATAAAATAAAAAACCCCCAGTAAAATATGAATGTTAAAAGGATCTGTATTCAGATACCAATGTCTAGGCTATTAACCATTGAAACACAGTATTGTTTATCTGAAAAAAGTCAAATACTGGACCAATATATGCTTTCAAGCTTACAGCCGGTCAGTGTGATCTAGAATTTTGATGTGGAACCCCATGGTTGCTCTGAGGGGAGGATTCTATGCCCCATTGATACAGTAAATCCTGGCAGACGCCATGTGAGGTGTGAATCCTGTTCAGAGGCATCCATTGCTGGTGAGATAGTTCAAAACCTGGCACCTTTTGCATGGGATCATCTGTATGTGGGCCAAATTAATTTAATTGGTTTTTAATATTGTTTTAATTTTTGTATTTTCTGTATTTTATCTGCTGGCTGTTCAACGCCAATCAATGTTAAAGTTGTTAAGCAGATGTTGTGTAAGTGCTAGTGGGAGCTTCTTAGATTTGTGCTTTCCAACTGATAAATGGGGAAGGTCGGTGTGTACTAGTAGGAGTAAATTGTTCATAATTTTTCTGTATTCTCTCACTAGTGCATCTTTTCTTCATAGAGCTGGCAGTGCTATGTGGCCTTAACTAATATTTCTTTGGTCTTTGATACTGGTGTTTGCTTTAATTCTTACACATTGAAGTTCCCTGCTTGGGCCTTCTGTATTGGTTTAATTGGTTTATATAGGGGACAGCCTCCTGTAGGACTTAAGAGAATTATGTTTGTCAACCACACTGTGGAGTCGCTGGTTCTCTGAGCTTGGTTTTTTGGTTGAAGATGTTTTGTTATCCAACTAGATTATATCTTCAATATTAGAAGGGAGTGATATTTGCTTTCTGTTTATATACAGTTGTTTACCCTGTCCATATTGGTGGGGGCATTGTTTTCTCCTTGGTAATTCTTTGATGAGGCAGTTTACTGCTTGATTATTTGTTTGGTTTTAATCTGGGTGTTAATCCCTGCTTATCTGGGTATTAATTGCTGGTGAGGAGATGTTCTGGTCATCCTGTTTATTTTTAGCTTTTTATTGTCTCTTTTGAAGGAATGTCTATGGAGATTCTCAGTCATCCAGGTCATGGTTGTCCCAAAGGTGCCTTTTTCAAGAGGCAACTGGACTTTCTGGTTTTTCTTTGAAGACATTTCGCTTCTCATCCAAAAAGCTTCTTGGATGAGAATCAAAATGTCTTCTTTTGAATGGAGTTACATATTGTTTCACTGTGTACCTGTTGAAGGGAGCCCTAAGGTTCCAAAAACACCCAAGCATTTTTGGATTTAATTTGGTCTCAGATGCTCATGGTTTTTCAATCAAAACTATAGTTAAATTAGTTATAAATTATGATATAGTTATGGTATGGCTCAGTTAATTATGGTAAGTTCAGAGAGCAGCTCTAAAGACTCCAAAATTCAACCTCAATCGAATATATTTTATTGGCAGGTAGACTATGGTGAATAAACTATAATCCTAACCTAGGAAAGTCCTACTGCACAAAAATTTTAAAAAAAAGACGTTTTTCAGATGCCAGCTTTATAGGAAGTTTATATAAAAGTTGCTCTGATGGTGTCATATCCCAGAATAAAGTAAAATCTTAGGGAACTTGAAATAGAATTTTCTAATCAAGCTACCATAATATAGAAGATGTACTGTTTGAGAAGTATGTGCATTACAACTATGTTTAATTTTCCAGGAAGATGTGGAAACAGGGGTTCATCTTGATCCAACCACCAAGGAAGTTCAGTATAATCCAAAGTATGACACCATGTTTGCACCAGAGGTAAGTAAATTAGCTTTTTAATGTGAATTGCTTTCAATTTATCATAAAATCATAGATTTAAAGGTTAGAAGAGGGTTTTCAGAGTATTTCATTATTTAAAGGCTCTGATCATTAGTGTCTTTTTGGGGGGGGGGTGTCTAACCAAAATCCACTTCTGTGTAGTTTAAATCAATTGATCCTGTCCTGGTTTCTGAAGCTACTCTGAACAATTCTGCCCCATTTTCTACATGACAGTTGTTCAGATAATTAAAGACATTGTCATGTCTCCCCCCCCCCCCGCCTCCTCTTCTCTTCTCCATACTCATAACTCCAACTGTTCTTATAGGTTTTCTTAACAGTTCCTTATCACCTGTCCTTTGGGCATGCTACAGTTTGTCTGTTGCTTTTTGAAAAATGCAGTGGGCAGAATTAGACACAATATTTTAGCTGCAATCTCAGCAACACAGTGTAGAGATGAACTATGATTTCTTAAGCTTGATACTATCAGCTAAGATTGTTCAATAAGATCTGAAAAAATACTGTTAATTATTAAATAATGTATATACCGTTTTGCAACATCACCTATTGTATTTAAGTATGATTGATACCTTCTTCAACCAGTAGGTAGTTGAAGGAAGAACCTATAATTTTCAAATGGAGGCTGGAAATTAGGACTTTGTTTTATAACTGTTCAGTACGCTAAATGCTACACCAAAATGAATAATAAAAATAATTACAGTATTTAATAAAGAGCTTGAACTATGAAACTGGACAATCTTTCTCCTAAAAATATTTTTTTCTAACTAAAAATTCAGATTTCAGATAATTAGAATAGAAAAACATTTCATAAAAACATATAGTTGAAAGGTACCTGAGAAATCATCCAGTCCAAATCCCTGCTTGGTATAAGATTCTTAAGCACTTTGGACAGCAATCCAGCCTCTGTTTGAAAATCTCCAGTGAAAGAGAACATGCCACATATACAGGCATCCTATTTTGTTGTGTGACAGCCTTACTATCAGGAAATTTCTCCCAATATCTGCAGTTTCAGCCCATTGGTATTGGTACTACCATATTTGGAGCAACAGAGAACAAGTGTGTTCCTCCTATGTATAGCAGACTTTTAAATATCTAAAGATTGCTGACATATCTCCCCTGAGACCGTTCTTCTGTAGATTTTATTAGTTTCTTGTTTTGTACAATACAGTTCCTTAAAACTGGAAATAATAAAGCTAAATAATGGAGTTCGTGTATATAAAATACATCTGGTCTGTTTACAATACTCTAGTTATTTCACTTTCACTTGGAAATAGTAGGCAAGATGTGGGGAAAAGAATGATCTTATTCATAGCTTTGTAATCTCATAGCCAAATGTTACTTTCACTTCTTTCTCTTGCATTTATGAAATTACACAGTAAGTGGAGTATTAGGGACTCTCTTTTTTTATCTTTATCTTTTTATCGATTAAATGCTAGATCTGTACTCTCGAAGAATGCTAATTTTATCAAAAGATGAGAAAGCAGTGTTAATTCTCAAGGAGTTTTGGCGTGATCAATTAGGAATTGCACTGAACTGATGTATTGAAGATATGTGTAATAGATGTCCATATTTAATGTGTTTTTATGAGTTTCATAAATGCCATATTTTTGTAATAATAATATTCTGGCAAAAATAAAAAATAATATTTACTGGCAAAAAGCAGCAGTATTTCTTATATTTGCAATCCTTTTTCTTCTTAAATCCTAAAAGAAATAAAACAGGCAATTTTTTAGTTAAATTAAAAGTATGGGAAGAAAATTTGAATACAAATTTCTACATATTCTACAAATTCTGGAGAAATTAATTTTTTTAAATTAATTAATTCTGCAGATTAATTTTTTAAAAAATCATAAAATTGAACATTCCTCAGAAAAACACCTCCTCCAGGAAAAAACAGCTACTATAAGTGTAGACAATCCTTGACTTACACAGTCGCTTAGTGATAGTTTGAAGTTATGATGGACCCCAAAAAGATACTTATGAACAAGATTCAAAATTCTGACATGGGGGGTGACGTCGCATGATTGCATGATTGCATTTTATGGCCATTTGCTGTGCCTTGCAGTCAAATGAATGTGATTTGTGACATTTTTTTGCCAGAAACCATTGTTTACTTATAGACAATGGGTTTGCTTAACAACCACTGAACTTACTTAATGACCGCTACATAAAAGATCATAAAATTGGACATAGTCACATGATGATTCACTTAACCACCAGCACAACCTTAATTCTGGGCAAGTTATGGCTGTAAGTCAAGTCTATCTGTATACTGTTTCATTTGTCTCAATGTATCATTGAGCTATCAGTTGTGAAAACATGGCTGTCAAAACTTAAAATGTTATTTTTTGAACACTGAATGCATTTTTTGTGATATTGGTGATCTGTATTCCCAGGAGTATGAAAAACGTATATTAATTGTAAAATGTACATGAAATTGCCATGATTTTTGCTGGTTAAGAATATGTGTTACTTAGTTAGTTTGATCTTAGATTTAAATATGAGGGAGCAGGGGAATGATTCGAGATGCAAAACATGTCTGATGTCTCCAGAGGATGAGGAAATAATACATGAAATGAATCTCATTAAGTATTGCAGTTTTGACTTTTTTGTCAGATGGCTTAAGATTCATATAGTGGGCATCTCTGCAGGTAGAATAACAGCCTTATATAACAGCTGTAGTTAATTTATGAGGAATATATACCTTTCATCTGATCAGTGCTTTTGCACTCTATTATTGCCGGCTTTTCTCCCCGAATTCCTCCCTCGAAACAGTTCCCAGCTTTAGTAGAATGGAATATATTATAACCAGATTCTTATCTGCAGACATATATGCCTGTTTCTGGTGGATAAAGGGCTTTCCAGAACTGATTTAGATGCATACAATAGGGGTAGGATAGTATGAAGAAGATTGCCATTGCATAAACAGAAAGTAACATTGAATATAGTATCTTAGCTCTGACATGAAGATAATTTGCAATCTAAACATTACAATGCAATCAATTAAATATTGAAGTCTGATAGGGTTGGATTCGGAATGGTGAAGAGTGGAAATATAAATTGCTCTCACTCACAGACGAACCGAATGTGGTGACTTTTACAGATTCTGCTTCTCTCTTGCAGTGATCTGTCACCAACAGGGTTGGAGGTATTGTAAAATGTGTTATGTCTCAGCATGGTTCACAGAAAAAAAAATCAGTTGAAGCTTTCAGCAGAATTTTTAACTTTGCTAATGTGAAAAAAAAATCATTGTGAAGTACAGAAGGCAGCTCAGCCATCTTGTTTCAGACCATCCTACTGAGACAAAAATAGGAAACACATAGAGAATAAAACTCCGAGATAGCCCATAGATAACATATAATGAATTCCTCCCTGGCTGTATAGCAATTATATTCAGCTATAAAGTACTCCAATTTGTAGGTGTTGGAACATTGTTAGAGAATGTGGGATGTACTAGGAATAATATTTTAACAACTCTAATGCTACAAAGTGGTTAAGAATAATTTGGAGGGGGAATTTCTGGTTTTATACGCTTTCAATCCTTTTAACTTTATTTGAGCGAATGGAATATTTTACATCTATCTGTAGTTTAATTTTCTTGATGCTGCTATTTTGGATAAAAATTCTCAAAATGAGGGGAAAATCTTATTGAACTATGGCTTTTAATATAATTTTATCATCTACAATTTGCATATTGTACCGTAAGAATTCTGAAAGTGAGATTATTGACTCCATTTCCACTTTCATAATTGATTATTTAGCAGTCATTATTACTGAATAAAACATACCAATCACATGAATATAAATATGTAACAACTTTACTTATATGAGGTGGCAGATTTCTATATACCCTGTTTCCCCCAAAATAAGACATCTCCTGATAATAAGCCCAATTGGGCTTTTGAACGCATGGCAATAAGGCCAAGCTCTTATTTCTGGGTTCAAAAAATATATAAGACAGGGTCTTATTTTCTGGGAAACATGGTATAAATTTGGAAACTATTGCAAAGATTTGATTTTGATCCTCACATTCCATACTGAACCTTAGCAGGATAGGCAATGGTGACCCTCCTGATAACAGACTAAATGTCACATCTTCTATGACCAATGGACAAATCTGCTGAATTTGCACGTTATTTGAGTTCAATAATGCCTGGAAACTGCTAACCCATTGTCTACAAAACTAATTTCAGATTGTGTTACATTTCAATTGTTCAATCTGAGGTTCAAATGCCCACTTGTGAAGGTTTGGTAATGATCTTAGGCAATCATTCTTTCTTCTGACCTTCTGACCTTCTGAGTTCTTTGAGTGAAAGATAAGACACTAACGTAATAAATATTTCAACATGGATATCTTTGTAAATAAAATTCCATACATGGATCAAATCTTACTAAACATTTTATTGTACTATTTTTAACACAGTTTGGGCCAGTCAATCCATTTAGGACTCAACAGATGGCCGCTCCCAGGAACATGCTTTCTGGATATACGGAACCAGCACATATTAATGATTTCATGTTTGAACAACAGAGAAGAACATTTGCAACTTATGGTAATATATGTGTATGTTTCTTTATATTTGAACTGATTAAAAATTGTTATGCTTATTTTAATGCCATGCTCTAATATACCTCCAAACTTCTCAGAACCTCCAAAGCTTTAAAAATAAATTGTGTCCATATGCCATTGGTCTTTCTGGCAAGTAGTAAGTGACTGAAGACTTTGTTTTTAATTGGAAAATGTTCAGAAAACATCGAGGTTTGAATTGTTTATTTAATTGAATTTCTTATTCACCTTTTTTATTAAAGCTTTTATAGTATTAATATTAGTTATACAATTCCTGAATGAGTAAAATAGTTAATCGGTATTGAAATACTGCTGGCAATATATACAGCTCTGCAACATATCTGCAATAATCTTCATTGTGTAGAAAAGATTATGATGAAATAAATATAACATTTCTGGTTGGATGTAAATGTTCACTTTTGTACCACTTATTGAACAAACCATTGTATTACAGTGCATTGTTTCCATCCAACTTTCAGCATAACTTGAAAGTAACCAAGTTCATAGTTAGTACTGTAGTAGGGATGTATATGGGGACACGGTGGCTCAGTGGCTAAGATGCTGAGCTTGTCAATCAGAAAGGTCGGCAGTTTTGCAGTTTGAATTCCTAGCGCCGCATAACGGAGTGAGCTCCCGTTACTTGCCCCAGCTTCTGTCAACCTAGCAGTTCGAAAGCATGTAAAAATGCAAATAGAAAAATAGGGACCACCTTGGCGGGAAGGTAACAGTGTTCCGTGCATCTTTGGCATTTAGTCATGCCGGCCACATGACCACGGAATCATCATCAGATAGCGCCGGCTCTTCGGCTTAGAAACAGAGATGAGTACCGCCCCCTAGAGTCAGGAACGACTAGCAAGTATGTGCGAGGGGAACCTTTACCTTTACCTTAGGGATGTATATGGTTAGTACATCCCTACCTTAATAATGACTTCAATAATGAACCTCCTATCAATCAGGCCAAAACTGAAACCTCTGATTCTGGGGGGAAAATGGCCTGAATTTCCTTAACAAATATCACTTTCCTGTGTTTGGAATAGCAAATACAAGCAATTTTATTTTCTATCCTGTATCTTCTTTCAGTGGCTTAGAATAATTTCTGTCTGAATATATAATTGTCATATTAAAATAACAATAAAACAACATAATAATTTATACCAACTACACTTAAACTTTGTTTAAGCATAGTATTGAAAAGCCAGTCTTTCAGAAGACGAATTTCCTCAATTCAACAGGGACTACATTCCAGAGCTTAAGATCAGGTATAGAGAAAGTTTGACTCCCGTTCATTTTGAGGGAATCTATTTTTAAAAACTCTGCAAATCGGATGTTTCCATAATGATACATATAAGAGTCCCTGCTCTGTAAAGTCATTGTTCTTTTTGGGGGGGGGGGTATTATTTATAGCCATTCCATGAGACTAATGTCTCTATCTGATCATTTTTATGGAATAATTAATAAATACAACTTTTAAAAAGTACCATAAGGAATGAAAAATTCTATACCACAAATGAAAAGAATCCCTCTTTATTTTGTAAAATACCTTGTAGAATTCATGGCCCGCATTCTAGGTCCAGGGTCAATCCATAGCATTGCCTGGAGGTAGCGAGAAAGGCCCATTCTCTGAAATCTATGAGATCAATTGAGAAAATATATAGGAACCTCAAATAAATATTTCTTGAAAATAAAGATGCCTAATTCATTTTGGAGAATTTCCTTTTCCTCCTTCGGGTCAGTTTTACTATTCTTTATAATAAAGTAAATAAATCAACACAAGCTGATCATCTGTGAAGCGTGAAATATTTTAGTATTCATTTTAATGTGATGTTGTAAATGAAAGAGAAAGAACAGCAAGTTGTATAGAATGTGTGTGTTTTATCTGTATATTTAAATGTTTCTCAAATATATATTTACATCAAGGGTGGGTTCTACTTACCTTTACTACCGGTTTGCAGTGGGGCCGCACGCAAGCACATTTTGATGACATCGGGGTCGGTGGGCGGAGCCTCCCGCCGGTTTTACTACCGGTTCTATAGAATCGGTGCAAACCGGGGGCAACCCACCACTGGTTTACATACTACTTACATTAACATTTATATTTTCTGAAGGTAAACAGTTGAATTTTACTCTGGAAACAAACTAAGCAATAGTCTAGCAATTTGTTTTCTCAGTTTTCAGCAGTAGCAAAGAATGTCTCCATGTACACCGACAATAGAAGAATTTGCCAAATGCTAGGAGTTAGAGAAGGCATCTCCTCTGTCTCCAAGAATCCAAGCTTCTCTGCACAGGAATGTGCTCCTTTACCTAAATGTTGCAAGAATTGGACAAAGGCATCATTGTTCAGTTACATCAAGCTAATAAAATAAACTAGAATGTTGGCAGCAAGAAACAGCAGGAACTAATACATTTGATTCACCCAAATCCTGGGCTGTCTTCCAGGCCTATCTTTGTGGAGCACTATTGATTGTAAAATGAAATATTGTAGATTGTAGACAGAGAAGGAAAAGAGATTTGAGCTTCAATTTCCCCCTGTTTTTTGCACTTTAAACCACCGAAAGAAGATACTGGATAGCAAATAAAATTGCTTGTATTTGCTATCCCAAAGACAGGAAGGTGATATTTGTTGAGGAAATTCAGTTAGTAAGATTTCGGTTGACATATGATGATAGAGCAAGAGCAGGCCATTTTTTTTTTCAGAATTAGAGGTTTCAGTTTTGGCCTGATTGATAGGAGATTCATTATTGAAGTCACTAATAAGGTAAGGATGTCAGAAGAAGAAGCAAAATTGTATTTTAGCCCATTGTTAATTGTGGGTGAATTAAGGAGAATATAAGAATGAGAAACATCTAAGAAGCAAACCATTCTAATTTCTATCCTTAAAATCCTGAAATCAACTTACCAACATGGCCAGATTTCACTGGAGGCCATTTGAGGAGATGCAAATTGGAGTAGTTTGCAATCATCATTTTTCAATTATCCCACATGCATGTATCTCATGATTAGTAAGTCAATTAATGTAGAATGGATATAATGACAGTTAAATAGATAGTTAGCTTGAAAATCATTCAAAGAGTGCTCATCCAACTGTATAAGGGGTATGAAGTGGAATGCCAAAAGATTCAGTGTTGATTTCATGTTAACCGTGATTCATACTCTGAAGCAATACCTAATCACTGAAAATTTTTGTTTAAATGTGCGCTGACAGGAGGGGGAAGGTACATCAATCTGGTGGCATGATCCCTTACTTTTGATTAATTTACAATTCACACTTTGTAGTGTGAATAGATTATTGTGATTGGAATCCTGCCATATTTTTTTTTGTTTTGTTATTTGTAAGCATTTTTAAGACAAACAGATATTTTGTTCAATCATGCAATACCAGTAATATTGCTTCCATTTTTTCTTTCAATCAATCACCAGGAAATATCCTTACTTTTGGAACATTTGAAGTGCAAGAGATATCACAGAATCCTAGGGACATATCTGTCATCTATCATCTTAAATAAATAGGTCTCTAGAATATTATAGATTCTTAACAGCAAAAGATTACAAGGCTTATCATAAATAGCATTTTTAAGCATAGTTATTCTATCTGCTTTTGTTAGTTACAAACCCTAATTTAACCTTGGAATAAAGCTTACAGTTGGGGTTAAATCACTAAAAATAAAAAAGATTACATATGTTGTAGTGTTCATAATTAAATATACATTGTCAATAAAGGCTGAAATGCTATTTCTTAAAATACAATCAGTGGTTTTATAGGCTTTTTGAATTCTTTAGATTGATCTTAAGCTTTCTGTTTCAGTGGCCATACGATGTAAAAAGCTGAATATATAGCTTACTCAGATATCAATAGAAAGACATATGGTTCTGTATTTATGCATCCCATATGCAAAGTCATTATAATTGTCCGTTTATAGCATTATAGCAACAAAAGCTTTGAAAATCCTTAAGATCTGTTGATTATTTATAATAATCTTTGTTAAAAATGTGTGTCGGACATGAGCCAAGGACAAACATTTTTTGTGAGCTTGATAATATAAATTAAAAATGTGACAATAAAAATACTTTATGAAGAATAACTTTAAAATGATTTGATCCCACAGGATATGCACTAGATCCTTCCATAGACAATTATGAAGTATCTACTAAATATATTGGATCTGTAGAAGAAGCGGAAAAAAATCAAGGTAAAGGAACACCAAATATGATTTTCATTCTTGACTTCATTATTATCTTTTATTCTGTATTCTTGCATTCACAAACTAAAACAATTAAATGATTTATCACTGAAACAATCACTGTTTGATGGATGAGAAAACATGTTCACAACGGGGTTGTGACTTGAATGGTTCAGATACGTTTTAAAATTTTGAAGAACATCATGGGTGCCTTCAAAAAGTGTTTTGTGATGGAGATTAACTGTCACTTCTAGCTCCTCTTACCTTATCTTTGTTTTCTGGGCAAGTGATAACATTTCTAAAATAAGTATTGGGTTGCAGGTAGTTATCACTTTTTATTTATTCAGTTATCTCTTAATGTGATAAATGTGCTACAAGGAGAAAACTAATATGGACTCTAATCATAGCAGAGCTTAGTAGTAGAAGTAGTGTATGCTTTAAATGTCATAGTCACAAATCTTGGCAAAACTATTTGGCGTTTTAGTGGCTACGTATGCACATGAAACTGGGATTATTGTGAAGATGCTGTCCACAGATCAAATTTGATTTTGTATGAAAGCATCAATTGTTATTTCAGGAGGCAGAAGACAATTCTGTTATCCTTAAAGTAAGAATCGCGTTCAAATCTGGATATAATCTTTTTCTATTGTCCATAGGTTTAACAGTGTTTGAAACAGGACAAAAGAAAATAGAGAAAAGGAAAAAATTCAAAGAGAATGATGCATCTAATATAGATGGTTTCTTGGGACCTTGGGCAAAATATGTTGATGAAAAGGAGGTTGCAAAACCTTCTGAAGTGAGTACCCTTCATTTTTTTATTTTCAGATATAAAGAATGGGATGAGCAAGTCCCACATTCTGTTTATGGCACTTGTTTATATATGCAGTTTTACTCCTGTTCTTATGTTTTAAATGTGAGAGGAGCTATAATTCTGGATAGCACCTTGTGCTGTGCAACTGTTTTGAATTATAGGTTCCACAATTCACTTGCTTGCCATTGGCCAAGCAGATGGGAGTTTAAAGTCTAAAATATGTGAATAGTACTAGATTTCCTAATCACTGATTTTTAAAAAGTGTTTATTCATTACAGAATATGCTATTCTGGTATCCTGGAATCAGGGGGAAAAACAGCTTACATGGTATAAATCATGCAGATGGTTTTTGAAAAGCAATTCTTTAAATTACAGAGCATCAAAATGTCACAAAAACAGACAGCTCCACTCAGACTACTGACACTACTTTAAACCATAGTTGTTAGTTTGACATTGATATATAAAGTCTCCATATATCTGTATTGTAGTTGAAATCTTGAGCTATATATCTAGGACACAAGGAGCAAAACAGAGAAAATATATCATCAAATAAATGTCTAAATCTTCCAAATTTTTGCTGAAAATGAATCAAAGAAATGTTGCCTGCTATAACATTACACGAAAGACAACCCACATAGTCAGCTACACAAATGTATTTGATGCTATTCTTCAGAACGTTTTAATGTTAATATTTTTGACAAATGCCCTTTCCAGTTTCCTCAAAGCACAAAGCATTATTATACACTCTGTAGTGCAACTACTATCAAAGACACAAATTAAGGAGGGAAGAAGCATATGTGTGAGAGGATAACTAACCACATTTTCTTTAGAGTTCCTGTGCATCATACAAGGGGGTAAAAACAAGTATTTTTACCAGGCAAAGTGGGTTCATCTCAGAGTAATCAGCAGAAAGTAGCATATCTAAAGTCTCTGAGGTCTGGACATTAATCAGTAAGATATCAAGAACAGATCTTGTCAAAAATGGCATGAGAGCTAAGCTAGATCTTCCAATGGGGGGAGACAATTTCCAAGGAATCTGAATCTGATTACAGAGAGAGGGAGGGAGGGAGGTGAAAGGGGGAAGAGCACAACTACAATCCCAGTTTGCAAGAGAATGTGTATTTTATAAAATACTCTTATAAAATCAGTCCATTTTCTATCTGGACCATATGTGGAGTGACCCTATCGATGGCTAGTACTGAAGCATGTGCACAAACATAACGACTCTGTGTGTGTTTGTGTAGTATATATGTAAAATCAACTTGTTCACAATGTAATTTCCTGAATTTTACTTAAAGCCCATTATTTCAAATATCATTTCTTGTTTTATTAGAACTCATTGAAGATATAAATAATTCTATACTTTGCTGTAGAAGTAAGGATTGTAATTCTTAATATTTTGGCAATTTAGGAAGAACAGAGGGAACTGGATGAAATAACTGCAAAAAGGCAGAAGAAGGGCAAACATGAAGATGATAAACCTGGAGAAGAAAAGACAGTTTTGCATGGTAAGTGATACTGTTAGCAATGCATCTGCATTTCTGTTATAACTTTCCACTGTATCACTGTTAAACATAATCCCATATCTGTATTTCATTGAACATCATAGCTAGAAGTCAGCACAGGGTGGTTGCTTGTGTATATGTGTGTATGTGTAGTAATAAGAAAAAAGCTTAAAAATTGCTTTTTGTTTGTGGTAACACAGGAAAAAAAACAACTTGCAGTTAAACTTAAGAAATGGGCAGATTGAATTATTGGGAACACTGTGGAAATGTCATTTGCTTGGATACTCCTCTCAAATGTCAGCTCTTTGGTTTTTAATTTGCAAACTCCTTTTGTAGTTTCGATAGGCACCTGGATCTTTATATTTGTGAGGGGTTTTTTTTGATCTATGTATTTTTATTTATTTAAATTAAAATGAGCCGCAGTGGCGCAGTGGTTAGAATGCAATACTGCAGGCTACTGCTGATCACCAGCTGCCAGCAGTTTGGCAGATCGAATCTCACTAGGCTCAAGGTTGACTCAGCCTTCTATCCTTCTGAGGTCGGTAAAATGAGAACCCAGATTGTTGGGAGCAATTTGCTGACTCTGTAAACCGCTTAGAGAGGGCTGTAAAGCACTATTTATTTATTTATTTATTTATTTTATTTGCCAAAAATTTATATGCCGCCCTTCTCCCTAAGGACTCAGGGCGGCGAACACAAGTTAAAAACATACAATAATAAAAAGTAAGGTGATTAAAACCCAGATTAAAACAACAACAATCAAAATAATAAAACCCAAGGATTAGGGTCAACCCATTTGTTGGAACAGCCAAGTCTTTAAGTCCCGACGGAAGGAGCGGAGATCAGGCGCCGTCCGAAGCTCGGTGGGTAACTCTTTCCAGAGGACAGGGGCGCCTACAGAGAACACTCTACCCCTGGACGTCGCCAGCCAACATTGTCTGGCCGACAGTACCCTGAGAAGGGCAGCCCTGTGAGAGCAGACAGGACGGTGGGAGGCGGGTAGGAGATGGTCCTGCAAATACCCCGGACCTAAGCCATGTAGGGCTTTAAAGGTAAGTACCAGCACCTTGAAGCGGATCCGGAGGACCACTGGTAGCCAGTGCAGCTCATATAGGAGAGGTGTTACCCGGGAGTAACGGGGAGCTCCCGTAACCACCCGCGTGGCCGCATTTTGGACCAGCTGGAGCCTCCGAGTGCAGTAATCCAAACAAGAAGTAACCAGGGCATGAGTGACCATGCGAAGGGCATCTCGGTCTAGGAAAGGGCGCAACTGGCGCACCAGGCAAATCTGGGTGAAAGCCCCCCTGGTCACGGCCATAAAATGGTCTTCCAAAGACAGCTGGTAATCCAGGAGGACACCTAAGTTGCGGGCCCTCTCAACGGGAGGAAGAATTCCCCCCCCCCCATCGAAAGTGATGGAACTTCTAGAACACGAGACGCCGGCATCCATAGCCACTCAGTTTTGGAAAGGTTGAGTCTTAGCCTGTTCCTACCCAACCAGGCCCGTACCGCCTCCAGGCAGCAGGACATCATGGAAAGGGCATCCCCGGAATGGCCCGGGGTGGAGATATATAACTGAGTATCATCAGCATATTGATGATACCTCACCCCGAAACCACGAATGATCTCACCCAGAGGCTTCATATAGATGTTAAAGAGTAGAGGGGGAGAGAACTGTCCCCTGAGGCACCCCACAGGTTAGGGGCCTCGGGGTGGACCTCTGCCTCCCCGCCCATACAAACTGCGAACGACCTGAGAGGTAGGAGGAGAACCACTGTAAAACAGTGCCTCCTAACCCAAACCCCCCAAGTCGTTGCAGTAAGATACCATGATCGGTGGTATCAAAAGCCGCTGAGAGGTCAGTAGGACCAGGATGGAGGAACAACCTCCATCCCAGGCCTGCCAGAGATCATTCACCAGAGCAACCAATGCCGTTTCCGTGCTGTGCCCGCGCCGGAACCCGATTGGTACTGGTCTAGGAAATCCATTTCCTCCAGGAACTGTGGGAGCTGTTGCGCCACCACGGACTCAACAACCTTCGCTATAAAGCGAAGTTTGGAGACCACCTGATAGTTATTAAGTGAGTCTGGATCCAGGGCCAGCTTCTTGAGGAGGGGTCGAACCACCGCCTCCTTAAGAGAGGTGGGGACGACCCCTTCCCTCAAAGAAGTGTTGACAATAGCCTGGATCCAGTCTCCAGTCACCTCCCGGGCAGCCGAGACAAGCCAGGAGGGACACGGATCCAACAAACACATGGAGGCACCCAGTCTACCCACAATCCTGTCCACTTCATCAACGGAAACAGGGTCAAACTCAACCCAGATACTACTCTCAAGACTTGCCCCAGTCTCCTGGATGGATTCTGCCCAGTCAGTGTCCAGACTATGAAGCGGTATATAAGTCTAAGTGCTATTACTATTGCTAATTTCTATAGTCACCCATTTCGGACAAGTGATTCTGGGTGGCAAACAATAATAAAACAATTAAGAAAAATGAAAATATAAAACAAAAAATAAATATATTTTCTGAGAAAAAATAAGAATTTATTGATAAACTACCTTAAGTGAGTACAATCCACAATTTGCCCTTCTCTCCAATGCACACCAGATTCAGTAGAGAGATGCCCTTAATGCAGGAGAGGAAGAAAATATTTTAACATCAGTTAATCTTACTACTCTGCCTTAGAAATAATATAATTAAAACTCATAGCTTTTGCCATTAAAGTTTAAAGTTGCAGTCATAAAGTTTCGATGTTGATGTGAAAAACCTATAGTAACATGGAGAAAAGTGTTTGCTCTTTCCTCTCCTACCTTACATCATAATCTTTCCAGACATAATGCTTCCTTCTCTTTCTGCAACCAGTTCTGTTAGTCATCATCGTAGGATTTATGCATGTCATCAGTATTTTGTTTTGTTTTTCTTATGACTTTTCCACTCAATGGAACACTCTTTTCCATATCGCAAATCAGCTTGAACGATGAAATTAAGCATTTAGGATATTTTCATATATATCTATATATTTTCATTTGTTTGATTTCCTTCCTTCCTTCCTTCCAATGGAATGCCCTCCAAGACAAGAGAGGTGCCACATATATATATATCACAAAGATTATTTTTAAATAACAGCATTTTTTTAAGTGTGCATGCCTATCCTGCCATAAATCTAAACTTTTTGGCAAATCATGTTAGTGATCTACTATTCTTAAGCTCTCAATGAACTTATTTATTTATGTATTCATTTTGCTTCTGTGTCTCTCTTAGAATGACTCAGGGCAGCTAACAGCATTAACATAAAAGACGACCCAAAATTTCAAGTATAAATACCAAATTATTAACTCAAGTAAGATTTTAAAACTGAAGAATGAAGTAAAAGGGAGCCCATCTTCAGTTACCACTTGCCCTTTTCTGATCTGAGGCAGAACAGGTTGATTTTCAGCAGTTATCAAGCCGGAGAGAGAGAAAGCTGACTTGATCTTTGCTAAGAAGGGGGCCAAAGAGGGGTCTGGATAATGGGAATGCCTGCTTCCCAATCAGAGGAACAGGACCTGAAGAGACTTGGCCTCACTGGGTGGACAGATGAATACAAATATGCACATACAGCTGAAGGATAGAAACAAACTGCATTTGAGCTAAATATTTATCAGTATTAAAAGAAGCTACACAAAGAAATTGAATTTAAGGCCATTGTTAGGGTTGCACTTCATTTTAATCACAGCCACCTTAACATTGAATTAGTCTATTATTTCTCTGATAGTGTGCATTTTCTATTTTCTATTCATTCATATATAAATATATATATATATTTTCTTTCAGTCAAAGAAATGTATGACTATCAAGGGAGGTCTTACCTTCATGTTCCTCAGGATGTTGGTGTTAACCTACGTTCAACAGTACCTCCTGAAAAATGTTACCTTCCTAAGAAACAAATCCATGTATGGTCAGGTCATACAAAGGTAAGGAACACCTGAAAAATTATGTTTTCCTCTTTTGTGTCTTTGCAGTCCTTTCATTGATTATAATTAGATTAAGCCCATTCCAAATTTACCAGAATTTCAAAATGTTGAGAAAAAATTGCACAGGATATTACTAGACAAATTTTATTACTGTATATCAATTTTATTCCCAATTTCTAGCCTATCTTTGCTAGTTATCATTACTTTTCCATATAAGTTGCTTTTAAAATACAGATATTATTTTATATTTAAAATAAGTTGTTTCAACCATTCTGGAAGTAATTTGAGCTTGAAACAGTTGTGTTTTGAATTGGAAACAGATGTTTTAATCTCAAAACACTTCCAGAATAATCAAAACAAGCTATTTTTAACTCAAAGCAGCTGTTTCAGACTCAAAAACAAACCACTTCAGAATCAAAGTATTTTTCACATCTATATTTTAAAACCATTGGCCCTATAGATCTAATCTTGAATTACTGCTCATTCATGGAAACCAACGGTACCTGCTAATAAGATGAAGACTTGGGGAAAATCCCAGGCATTAGAGTAGTGGGTTATAAAGTCTTTTGTGTGCTTATAGGAGATTTTGATGAGTTCACAGCAAGTTTCAAGGTATACATTCCAAACCTAACTTATCCCAGTATTTTCTGTGGCTCAAAAACCTTCCATTTTTGCTTGAAGAATCTCCCATTTTTACATGGCCATGTTTATAGGAAGTATTGAAGTTTCAAAATAATGTGATAACTAGGTCAAATAACAACAACAACAACAATAATAATAATAATATGGTAGGCCAGCCATTTGATAGACCAGCAAACCTCTTCCCTTCCTTAAGGGAAGACATCTGTTAATGGAGATATAGCTGCTTTTGAATTACAGTATCTCAAAGCTCATCTTAAGTATTAGCATCTTTCACTGCATATTAATATTAGTTTGTTAATGGTGTGGGAAACTACTATATTCAGATTGTGGATATTAAATTGTCTAAGTAGACTATCAAGCTTTTTTCATGAAATGTGACCATATACATATCTGGCATTAACTCTTCTTTTTTGTCGAATTAAAAGTATTGTTGTGATTTGAATTCATGCACATTTTGTGTTTTAATAGGAGCTATTACTTTGTTAACCTTGAGTAACTACAGTTTCCCAGCATGTTAGAAAAGGGGCTTATCCCACCCACAGAGAAACTTGTCATACAAAAGGTCATGAATTGCGTAGAAATGGACAAATTAACGCTGAGTTTAAAAGATAAAGAGGCATCGATATTTTACAATGTGTGGGAACAGTGGTATAACTGGATAGAACGGAGATAGATTAAAGATAGATAGTTATTAAGTATAAGTAATAGAAAAAATAAGAATGTAAATACACACAATTTAAGTTTTGTAAATAACACACAAATTACTGTCACAAGTAAAACACCACAAACAACTGTTGTTGGGTGTTATAATTTTTTATGTTTTTAATGTAATAAAAGTTTAATAGTGTTTTTAAAAAAAAGAAAAGAAAAGGGGCTTATCCAAAACTGCCCAAACTTTAGAATATATAGTGGTCAAAGCCTAGTCATTGGTGCATCTCGGGAGATGTAGAACTGTTGCTGTGCTTTAGGCACAAAAACTTAACAGTAGTAGAAGCAAATGATATATGGTACTGAAATACATATTTTGAAAAGGAAAATGCATACATATTCATAGTTACGTTCTTGTTTAAGGGAGTCAGTGCCGTCAGGCTGTTTCCTTTTTCCGGCCATCTGCTCTTATCTTGTTCCATGGACTGTAAAATTAAGGTAAATGGATTCAAAGCATATACTATCCTTGCTTTAATTTTGTTGTGACTACATTTGCTCTTTAATGCTTTCATTAATGTAAACTCAGTAGCAATTGTCATGCTTTTGCCAGGGCCATCCAGGATTATAACTTTTAAGGGCTGTTAAGTGCTTATTTAGTAAGAAACACATTCATTTAAAACATTCATTTAGTATACCCATAGTTGTGGAGATTTGCTGAATTGCAATTCCCAATATCCTTCATAGTTGGCCATGCTAATTTAGGATTCTTGAAAGTAGCCTATAATTCAATATATGGAGAGTCAGGGTTTCTCCATATCTCAATAGCTAATTAAATGTTTTGGACAGATCTTGTAACTGGTAAAGCAAAGCTATTACAGCCAATGTTAAATGATGAGAATGTTGATTAGACATAACAGGATCTTGTGGTATAAAAATGATTGTATTGATCCTCTGCACTAATCCATAATGCCCGTATTTCTGAAAAATAGTTTGGATTTTTAAAATACTAACCATTACTTTCTTTTGAATATTTTTGCAGCTATCTTTTTCTTTCTATGCCCATTATATAATATTTTTCTCTCATCACTTTTTGTGGCAATCATTCATAATCTTTTTCATTCGCAACCCCTCTCACTTCATTCTGCCAAGTATTCTTTTTCATGCTTCCCAGTAGATTAACATGGCACATTTTTATGGTTCTTTGTAACATAATTTCACCCCATTCCAAATAGCTTCTGCCTATAATCTTTCCTTATGCCCATTTTTATTCATTTTGTTGTGAGACACATAATTTTCCTGCATTCATTCTATTTTCACTCTAATTCCCTTTGCTTTCTTCCATGTCCATTTTCCCCCAGTTCTGCTTACAATTTTACACACACACACACATACACACACACAATGGGTGTCAGGACCTCTCATCGGTCTTGCATCCTTCACTAATTCTTTTAGTTGTTCATCATAAGCAATCAATGCAATAATGCTTTCACCGACTCCCCAGGAGACTAGACAGAAGATACCCAAATTCCTAGAGTCCAAGAATGGTCTCTCAAGGGGGTGAGACACCACCTCTGTCAAGGCTGGTGGAATCACTCCTTCCCACAAAGAGACATTAGTCACTACTTGGATCACCACATGCCACCTCCCAGGAACGCTTAACTAATCTGGAAGAACATGGATGCAGACCATAGGTGGCAGAACTCACAGTAGTGAAGATTCTCAGATTGACCAACTCAAACTCCTCCCTCATAATCAAGTTAGGACGTGCCGGAATTTAAGATTTTAAAATTTTAAAAGAATTAAAATTTTATTTTACTAAGCTTTCGTCAGCCATCTGCTGACATTGTCAGAGTATTAAACTACCATTACAGAGATCTCTGCCTTTATATGCCATTAATCAATTTAGCCCTTGCGCGTGTAATAGTCCCTTCCAGCGGTCTCCCACTTGTAATCAGTTGTGTTGTTTTTGCATATGTGTCCAGACGCATATGAAGGAGCAAAACCACAAATTTGATTTTCAAGAAGCTGAAGTTATTGCCCATGATAAGATTAAAGGAGGACGCCTACTAAAAAAAGCCTGGTTCTCCAATAACAATTCCATCAACAGGCATATCAAACTGCCACCGGCCTACCAGGCTTTGAGACACCAGGAAAGACTCTGCAGGAGGAGCAGAGATGGCTTTCTATCAGTGAGCAGAGACCAAAGGCACCCATCCCCCACCTGTAGGCCTTCAGACTCAGCCTGTGAAGGCACAGTTAGTCCTGACCAAACAGAGCAACCCGGCAGGGCTGACTCAAACTGCAACAGATAGGATTAATGAGAAACAAACCTGGCTGACCACAAGGTCACGGACAAGGCAGCAAATTGCAATGGCTGACGGGCTAACATCATCCCCCACTGATAAGCAAGCTAGGAGGGAGGAAACAGTAGGAATCAAGCCTTCATCATCCAGCATGACAACAGCAAAAACAACACATCTGATTACAAGTGGGAAACGGCTGGAAGGTCCTATTACACACGCAAGGGCTAAATTGATTAATGACATATAAAGGCAGAGATCTCTGTAATGGTAGTTTAATTCTCTGACGATGTCAGCAGATGGCTGACGAAAGCTTAGTAAAATAAAATTTTAATCCTTTTAAAATTTTAAAATCTTAAGTTCCGGAGTTCGCAGTATGTCTGCTTCTTTCTTTACTAATATACCTGAACTCGAGCTGCAAAAATTTCACTAAGGGGATTTGATGCTTTTAATTTACCTATGCTTGAATATACAAACTGTACAATAGTTTATATTTGAAGATGGGTTGGTTTTAAAATGAAGTCTTTGCATATATAACAGTTATATGTGATTCTATTTAAATTTGTATTTTTCTCCACCCCAAAGCTCTGGGAAGTGTACGGTGAACGAAGATGTTTGAGAACATTCATTGGTAATATTATATACTTTTTTAAAAAAATAACTGTACATGTGCATGACTGAGATGTGTATGCTTTATGTAAGCCAAAGTTTCCCAAAATTTGGAGGTTGGTGGGCATATTCATGAATAAAAGGCAAACAAGATTTGAGTGCAAAAGCACAAATTTACTCTTTCTGAACCTGGCATCTGCTGCTTCAACGTATCATGTTGACCAAGAAACAATAAACATGAGATAGGTGTAAATCAAAGTTTGACATTTGGATGATTTTCAGATAAGATATTTTCAGTTTTGTAACGCTTATTTTGACTTTAAATGGATATTGTTATTTTTAAAGTGGTTTTAATTATTTATTATCAGCCACGCCCATTAATAGCAACAGGATAAACAAATATTTTACATCAGTGAATATTGTTCGGGCTAGAGCTAATTATTAAATAACTGGTCTTCATCTTAACAAGAGTTATGAAAAGATTTCTTCATAAAACACTTATTTAAAAAGAACACCCATGTTTTTCTCCACATACTTTTACAGAAAGATGTGAGGTATTTTTAAATATGGGAACTACTTTGCTCTCCTTGCTATGTTCTCCAAATGGGAATGCTTCAAAAGGAAATGGAAACCATGTTAACTCTATAAGCTGTATACAGAAGTATCCTCTCACTTCATCCTCTGCCCTCTGTTTCTGGACACAGATTAACCTACAGAACAGATTAACTACTGATTGAGACAGACCTCCTGCTTCATTTCTTTGCAATTATATTTTGAGAAGTCAGATTCATGACAAGAAATCCTAACAGATTCCCTAATTGATTGAGGGCCATGGAAAAGTGGATGCTTGCCTTCATATTTACTGCTGATCTGAGAATTGTATTTGTGCAAACTGGCATATGTACAGTTACCAGTTTGTAGTTCTTTGTAGTGCTAGTCTCTACACTACGCTAGCCAGGGGTCTCTAATCTACAAATAAGAGCAAGGAGGAATAAATAAAGCCGTAGCCTGAATCCATCCTCCATGTTCTGCCATTTCAAAGTTCTTTGGAGGCTGTGTTGCATTATACATCATGCTGGTGTTCTGTTTAGAGGTTTAAATTCTGGTTCTCTTCAATTCTAATGGTATGCTTTCCATCTTGTAGGACACAGTAAAGCTGTTAGGGATATATGCTTTAACAATGCTGGGAACCAATTCCTCAGTGCTGCCTATGACCGCTATCTCAAACTGTGGGACACTGAAACAGGTATTTGTATGCATGGAAAGATTGCTTATGTAATGTGCATTTTTCAAAGGATAAACTTCAAGCAGGATACATCATTGCCCTCTTAATGATGCAATGTACTTTTAGGATACATTAAAGGGTGGTTTCATAACATAAAAACATGTCAGTCATATATGCATGTGCTGAGATGGAAAAGGCAGACTTACAGCTCAGTAAAAGAGCAGATACTCCATTTTCTGAGTTCCTTGTTTAGTATGTTCAAGAAAGGCTAGGAAAGATTCCTTCACAAACTCTGCAGAGTCCAATGCTAATTGTGGCAGGCTAGACTGACTAATGGTTTGTCTAAATATATAAGCTTGCTTCCTGTATATCCCTATTGACCCGTTTGCTTATTTTTGTCCTCTGCCTTAATTTTTTATTAACACACATAAGCATGAGCACTGGTGATGTTATCTAGTGTGGGTAATGAAACATCTGCAAGAAAACAACCAGGTTCAGAAAGCACCAAGGACCCCTCATTTCAACCCTGAGTTTCAAATATTTGCCTTCATTAGTAACATATAAGCCATAGTTGAGCAGTGGTTGTAGAATGCAGTACTGCAGGCTACTTCTGCTGACTGCCAACTGCCAGCAGTTTGGCAGTTTGATTCTCACTGGCTCAAGGTTGACTCGGCCTTCCATCCTTCCAAGGTCAGTAAAATGAGGACCCAGATTGTTGTTGGGAGCAATATGTTGACTCTGTAAATTGCTTAGAGAGGGCTGTAAAGTTCTGTGAAGTGGCATATAAGTCTTAAGTGCTATTGATTGATTGATTGATTGATTGATTGATTGATTGATTGATTGGTTCAATTTATATGCCACCCTTCTCCAGAGACTCAGGGCAGCTTACAATGTGTTAAGCAATAGCCTTCATACTTTTTTATATACCTGCTTAGTAGGGCTTTCACCCCCCCCCCAAAAGCGGTGTTCTATTTTATACAAAGTCATCTTATTGCCCCCACAATCCGGGTCCTCATTTTACCTACCTCAAAAGGATGGAAGGCTGAGTCAACCTTGAGCCTGGTGAGATTTGAACTTGCAGTAATTGCAGGCAGCTGGTGCTACTTAACAGCACTTTAGTCTGCTGCGCCACCAAGGCTATTGCTATTCAAGGCAAGAATATTTCTCTCTGAACCTCTGTTGGTTCTTAGAATAGGTTAGTCCAACATTGCCAAATGATTTATAAATTACTACTCTGTATACAGTTACAATGCCCCGAAACCTTGCCTTCTTCTCTAAACACTGTAATTGTCCCCACAAATTGTCTCTTTCCCCTTTCCATCTTACCCCTTTCCATCTCCTGGTTTTCAGGAAATCTTTAGATCAGCAGGCCCCTCCAGTCAACTATCTTAAAACCAAACTTTAAAAGCTAAAATTGTGAACATCTTCCGTTCAACTGTTTTCACTCTAGGACAGTGTATTTCAAGATTCACCAACAGGAAAGTTCCTTACTGTGTCAAATTCAATCCTGATGAAGATAAGCAGAATCTTTTTGTAGCAGGAATGTCGGATAAGAAAATTGTACAGGTAACCCAAAAGCTTCATAATTTATTTAAAGCAATATAGTTTCAACTCAGCTTGCAAATTTTCATTTGAATGGCTTCCTTGCAATTGCAAATAGGCTATTTCCCTTTAAAGTTCTTTTTAAAGTTGAGTTAGATTTTATGACATATAGATATTTTAAAATATTTCCATAAAATTTTGCAAATGCTGTGTATCATTCCCTTCAAATTTTTGAAAAAAATAATTCATGCTTGTCTTCCCCTGCAGTGGGATAGTCGAACTGGAGAAATTGTTCAGGAATATGATAGACATTTGGGGGCTGTCAACACCATTGTTTTTGTGGATGAGAACCGAAGATTTGTGAGTACGTCGGATGACAAGAGTCTAAGAGTCTGGGAATGGTAAATTGAAGTTTGATTGCATTTGACAGTAACAGGACAAATCCAACAAATAATTGCAGCAGTGAAATGCATTGTTTTCTCTACGCGTTTCCATTAGTCTATTCACAATCCCAGATTATTATATTTACACTGCTGCTCAAAAGTTTGAGAACTGTTTCGAATTGTCAATATTTCTGCATAAATATGACACATCTGTTCTCCGTGTAAGTCTGAAAACTAGAGAAAAAGAACCCAAGTAAACAAATGAGTCAAAAGCATAATACTTGCTCATTTATTTCTTGAGAAAAATCATAGAATCGTAAGGCTGGAAGGGATCTTGTGTCAGACCTGGAACCATCTTTTACATTTGGGCCTTCAGGCCTGCCACATCTTCTGTGGGAAAATGGGAGAGGGTATTGCATAGAGCCATGATGGTGAACCTATGGCACGAATGCCACAGATGGCACGCGTAGCCATATCGGTGGGCACACGAGCTCAGCTCCATGATTTTCAGGCCTTCTGGGCCCACTGGCAGTAGGGAAACAGACTGTTTCCTGCCTCCGGAGGGCCTTGAGGAGTGGTGGGGAAGGCCCGTTTTTCTCTCTTCCCAGGCTCTAGAGCCTTTCTAGAAACTTGGGGAGAGCGAAAACAGCCTTCCCCACCCCCCACCCCCTGGAGGCTCTCCAGAGGCCGAAAACGGCTCATTTGCCAACTTCCAGTGGGACCAGAAGGCCAGTTTTTTGCTCTCCCCAGCCTCCAAAGCCTTTCTAGGAGCCTGGGGAGCGCAAAAACAGCCTTCCCCACCCCTACCTCCCCCAAGGGCCTCCGGAGGTCAGAAATGGCCCGTTTGCCAACTTCCAGTGGGACTGCAAAGAAGATATTTTCTAATGTAATATTAAATCTGAGATTTCAAAATGGTGGTTCAGTCAACAAAGAGTTCAAATGAAATTTCAAATGAAAAGAAGAATCATGTGAATCAAGGCAAATATTTGGTGACTGGATTTTCTTTGAGGGAGGGGCAGTTTTAGACCCATAGTAGAACAATAATTTATTTGGTCCTTAATTGGCTATTGACTTTAATGAAAGAGCACCACCTGCTGGTTCTTCAGTACCACTTAATGATACTCAGAGCCCCCCCCCCCCCCCCAAGCCCTGTTAAGCTGTTTCAGTAATACACGAAATGTATAAAGAATGAATGTGTTGAGTTGCAGGTAAGTTTTTATTAGATAGTCACCACTTGAAGCTCCTGAATAACAGGCTAGATATAAATGAAAGAATAGCAAAATGCTTGGTGCTCAACTTGTCTAACCAAGTGCCTAGTGAATGCAGATTATCTGAGTTCAACTGATATGGATAGTAAAAGAAAATAATATCTGCATTTTCTAACATGGGTTGGATTCGTTTAAAGGTATGTGGTATATAAAAGCCAGCAGTCAAATCAAACTTTTTTATTTTATTTTTTTTCCATAATAAACGATTTTCCTATTACATATCATCCTATTTGGCTTTTTTTAAAAGTGCAAGTGCTTTTCTGGTTGTACTGTAGGCCACAGCATTTGGTTTTGTTTTATTTTATATAGTTCTGTGACAAAATTACCATAATTAACCTTTCTGAGATCATGTACATGCCAAATAATTTGTCGTTAATGTGCTGCATTAAAATATTGCGAAGGTTAATATAGCTGTGTAATGAATATTTTCTGCATTTGCTAATCTTCATTGTGAGATCTCTGTTGGCTATAGCAAATTCTCCAAAGAGCTTCCAGAGGACATTTGGTTAATGAAAATAAAACAACCTTAGATGCTATAAGAAGATTCACAAAATGAAATTTACTAAAGTCTAATACGAAATATCTTATTCCTTTAATATACACATTGAAGGCAGAAGTATTGTAAACCCTCCTTTTAAGGAAGGTTAATCCACATTTAAGATTGTTAAGATAACCACAACATAATGTAGAACATAGATAGCTCAGACATATGTGTTTCAGGGTGTGTTTATGTGTGTGTGTAAACAGGTTTATAAGTGTGCATCTGTATATAATGTGCGTGTGATTTAATTGGTTAGAATTCATTAAATGCTTTGAAGAGATGATAATATCTCCATATGTAGAATGTAACATCTTAATAGCAATAGCACTTAAACTTATATATGGCACTCTCTAAGTGGTTTACAGAGTCAGCATATCAAGATGAGGGTGTAAACAAAAATTCTTCCTTACTCTTGGTGTTTAACCTGTATCCAAAGTAACAAAGATCTAGATACTCTTAATTTTTGAAACTGCTACTGATTCAAACATTATCTTTACATTATCATGGTAAAAAAAAGAGTAGTAAGAATTCATGAGCTCCATATACCCAGTGCAGAAATACAGCTTTAGGGCTTAATGTCATCTTCCATGACTAATATCAGACCCACAGTTAAGGGGAACTATATTTTCTTCTCTCCAAATCATTCTGTGGAGCCGCGGTGGCGCAGTGGTTAGAGTGCAGTACTGCAGGCTACTTCTGCTGATCACCCGCTGCCAGCAGTTTGGCAGATCGAATCTCACCAGGCTCAAAGTTGACTCAGCCTTCCATCCTTCCGAGGTCAGTAAAATGAGAACCCAAATTGTTGGAGGCAATATGCTGACTTTGTAAACCACTTAGAGAGGGCTGTAAAGCACTATAAAGTGGTATATAAGTCTAAGTGCTAGTGCTTGCTAGTGCTAGTGTAACATGGCAGATTTTCCAAATTTGCCATGGTAGGATATTATATATTTCTTAAGGTTTAAGGTAGCCAATTTGTGTTTTGTTTTTCTAACAGAAACCCTTTAGAGCTCAGCCTTTTTTACATCCCATCAGTCCTGGAAAATGCTGAGTATCAAGGATTAAACAATTAATTATTTTAATTCATACAAGCCTTAACATTCATGGGAAATCATTCAGCTAGTTTTTAGATTTATTTTAAGATGATCCCTGTTTCGTTTTGTATCTGATAGGCACTAAATAATCCAACTGTGACATTAGACATAAAAATATTTGTAGATTGTAACCCAGGCATGGAAAGTAGTAATGCTAAGTGATGTCAGATTTAAGTAAAACTGTACTTCAGAATTATAGGTTCATATCGGAATGCTGTAACCTACATCTCTCCTTTCATATAAGAACATTTTATTTGCAGGAGCCTTCATCCATATATTTTACTTTTGTAGGGACATTCCAGTAGATTTTAAGTACATAGCAGAGCCAAGTATGCACTCAATGCCAGCAGTGACTTTATCTCCAAATGGTAAGCTTATGTTTCTATCTTATGTAGATTATTTTAATTTTAAAAGGTGTAATGATATTTAGCATTTTTCATTTAACATCCAAGATTTCAGAAATAAATTATCTGGGTTTTGGAGTGTATAAATGTTGCAGTTGATAATCACAGAAATAACAGAATAACAGAGTTGGAAGGGATCTTGTAAGTCATCTAGTGCAATCCCCTGCCCAAACAGGAGACCCTACACCATTTCTGACAGGTGGCAGTCCAATCTCGCCTTGAAAGCTTCCAGTGTTGAAGCTCCCACAGCCTCTGAAGGCAAGCTGTTCCATTAGTTGATTGTTCTCACTATCAGAAAATTTCTTCTTATTTCTAGGTTGAATCTCTCCTTGATCAGTTTCCATCCATTATTCCTTGTCTGGCCTTGCTTTGGAAAATAGGTTGACCCCTCCTCTCTGTGACAGCCCCTCAAGTATTTGAACACTTCTATAACATCTGACAAAAGAAAAAAAATTGAGGCAGAATAGAAGCTAGCTTTCTTGATTCTTTACTTTAAATGCTGGTAATCCTGCACTCATTATCAGACTTATTTCCATATTTCCCTTGTATGTTTTTTGCTCTGACAGCTATTTTTCTCGTCTCAGTGTTGACTTTTTCCTTGTATTTCAAGTTATTCACCTTTGCTATATATGGTGCATATCTTCTTTGGATGTCAATTTGCAAGTTGAATTCTTGACATGCTGTATGTTAGACTAGCAATGCCAGAAATCTTAGTAAATTTAATGTTGGGATCAAGCTGCTAAAATTGCCCTTGGCAAACAATTTCTTAGATATCTGTAGCTTATGTTTTTATATGTTATAAGAATATTTGATTCTTAAAATCCATGAGAGGTAGAAGATTCACGTGTACATTAATATTTTACCTCAACAGGAAAATGGCTTGCCTGTCAATCAATGGACAATCAGATTTTGATTTTTGGAGCTCAAAACAGATTCAGGCTAAACAAAAAGAAAATCTTCAAAGGTCATATGGTGGCAGGTTACGCTTGCCAAGTAGATTTTTCACCTGATATGAGGTATGTATTCTACTGTTTCTATATACATGATATGGATTACGTATCACTTTTGTTTTTATTTGCAAGTTTGGCTCCACAGGTAGAGAGAAATATTTATATAAACCTGCCATATAATTGTCAAATGTTTTTTGTATGTAGAAGTCCTTAAGACAATTGTTGATCAGAATATAATACACATTATTGGGCTACTACATATATCCTCATTAGTGGATTTGAGATTTGGTCTTTGGGCTACAGCAGCTTATCAAATCCTATATCTTGCAGAATTTGGATAGCCTTTTTTGACCCATGGGCTAATTTCAGACATTCCTATCTTGGCCAAAGTATCCATCTGAATTTACTATAGAAATACAGGGAGAAAGAAGGAGGTATTTATTTATTAAATTTATACAGCCATCCATCTTAGCAAATAACTTTAGGCAGCTAGCAAAACGTCCTGGCCACAGCCGCTGAGGAAAAAGTCTAATGTTCGTAGTCCTCCAGAAAGCCAGCAAGGTTGGGGCATCCAGATCTTAGGATGGAGCTGTTCTGTAGAACAGAGAAGGTGTGACTCCTAGCCTGAACAAGATGGCACTGCCTGATAGACAGAATCTGGAGCATACTCAACCTGTCAGCATACTACAGTGTGTCCAACAGTGCATGCAGTGCAGCATTCAGAATTGTAGCTGTAGTTTCTAGATGTTTTTCAAGGACAGCCCCATATAGGCCTCATTGCAGTAATCCAAGCGGGAAGTAACCAAAGCATGAATGACTGAGGGGCAGAGACTCTTGATTCGGGAATGGGCACAGTTGGCACACAGGATGGATTTGTATAGAAGCCTTCTGACCATGGCAGCTACCTGCTCCTTGAGTGTATCAATTCTGCCGGGGGGGAGGGATAATACTATCCTATCCCATTAAAGATGGAAATTCAGAATAGTCTAAAACCACATCTACTCAGCCTTATTTGGGTTGAGTCGAAGCCTTATTTTTCCCCATACAATCCTTAGGAAAGACTTTAATGGTATCACTTGGAACAGTTGGGGACGGATGTGTATAATGGAGTATCATCAGCATATGATCTACACAGACCCATAATGACAAATGACCTCAGTCAGTGGCTTTATATTAAATAGGAGTCAGAAGAGAGTCGAGCCTTGAGGCACAGAGCTGTTGCGTTATTCCACTGCAAGAAGGCCTTTCAAGCAGTAATTGAAAATCCATATCAGACAAAATCCCACCAGTGTGCATTTACTCGGAGGTGGTATCAGAAACGGTTAAAAATACAAGCCTCCCATTTTTATTTTTATTTTTGCTTAGAAACAAAATTGAGCATCACAAAATCATTGTGTGTGATTTTGCATTCCACCATCATCATTTCACCTGGTTTTCAGTATAAGTTTAAACCCTCCATATGGAGCTGAATAGACTGCTTTGTTGTGTAAATTTTTGCCAAAACAGATCATCTGACATTACGGATGCCTTTCTGCTCATTTGAGAAGACTTCTGATTAAGTGTCCTACATTTTTGAAGCAGCTGCATTGTCACATTTTCCCATCTTAAGAAATGCATTGGGACATCAAAGCAGCTAAGAGTAGTAGAAAGACTATAAAACTATAGGAAAGGTGTTCTCCGTTAAAATGTTTGCTAATGTTATGAATTGATTGTGTTTAAAAATTAGTTTGTAAATGACCTCCGTGTATAATTTTTTCTCTTCTTTTTGAAACAGCTATGTGACCTCAGGTGATGCAGATGGAAAGTTAAATATCTGGGACTGGAAGACAACAAAACTCTACAGTAGATTAAAAGCCCATGACAAAGTCTGCATTGGGGCAGTGTGGCATCCACATGAAACATCCAAAGTGATCACTTGTGGATGGGATGGTCTCATTAAACTGTGGGACTGAAGGCTGAACGATAGACTTTTACCTTCTGATCAGACTATTAACATATGATACTTCAGGATCCGTATGCTACAACAAATAAGGTCTGAAATAAGGACATTAATATGGCTGATTCAAGTACTTCAGTATTAGAATGTGAACCCAGCATATTGGAAAATCAGACATTTGAAATGTTGCCATATTGCAAATCACTGCACAAATTGACTAAATATGCTAGTCCTTCCGGCTATTAAAAGAATTAAAATGGAGAGATGTTCCTACAACTTTTTTTTAATGAAACTGAAGCCAAAGCCTCACTAGCTTCACTCTGCTTTCCAAATGCACAATTTGGAAGAAAAATGTTTTCATGTTACCATAATATTAATGTATTAGGAAGGTTTTTCTTAACCTGTTGGGAATCTTAACACAGTTGCTAAATACAATAGGATATTGTTTCCATGTATATTTTATAGAAATTGCTACCCAGAAATTATTGGCTCGGGGGGGAGGGGATTTAATAAAAAGTGTTAGTCATATGGAAATATCTAAAGGTGTAAATAAATTGCAGTCCCAGTCTGCTTTCTCCAGTCTTTCAGCATAGATACAGAACCCACCCAGATGCAGAGCATCTGTCTGATTGTATCAGAGGAATCCCTTTTCATAATCCCATTAAAAAAAACTTGTGTTTGCCGATGAATTAGTTTCAAATATATGCTCATTTTATCTATATTGATCATTACTGCTTTTTGTTTTGTTTTGTTCTGTTCTCTTTTGTATCATTTAATCCTGATAGCAAGTCAGACTATCATGCTTATTCAAGGTTTTAAATTTTATAATACAGAAATTCAAAGAACACAGTACAGGTATATAAAATGTTTAAGAAGTATTTTACCAAATGTTATTTTAGGCATTTTATCAGAAACCTAGTCAGCCAATGGAATTAGTACAATGGCAGCCATTAGTGACAGATTCATGATCGTATTCCAATTACAGTCTTGTAAATAGGCCTTTTAATATGTTTATTGTTTTTGTTTGTTTATTTTACAAAACATGTTTCTTTTGTGCTCAACTACTGTACAGATATCTCAATTCTTATTTTTACAAACTTATTTTTAATAAATGCTTTATATAAAAATGCAGATTTTAACTTAGCACACCATCTGAAGCATTGTCCATTTTAAAATGTTTATTTGGTATAGATATAATTGAGGCATGAATCGGTTTTACCTGAACTTATGGTATTGGAAGCTTATGAAAACAACTTTTTGTAGTGCACATCTTTGGTGTCAAAAGTAGAGTGTATGGCAGGTATATTTGTTTCACATTAGATTTGCGTGCAGTACTGCCATTCAGTTGGCAGAATGCATCTATGTAAATGATAAACTCTTCACAACTTGTCTACGCATATTCTGTGTGTGTACTTTCCCAAATATCATATCTCCAAATTTGTTTTGGAGAGAAAGGATTCTTTCATTGCTTCATGTTGTGTATGCATAGAAAAAGAGCAAGGGGCATAAACTGGTGTGTATAAACTATGGAAGTATCCTGATCACCGCATGTGCATTTATCTGAAAGCCACTATGTACAAATTTCTCAAATAGCATCAGGGCTACTACAGAATGATGGGTGTGACAATGGAGTGGCTTGGGAAACAGTATTCACTTTCTCACGAATTTCACTTTGTATTCAAAAAACACTATGAACTCTCTTGTATTTTTACATATTTATAGAAATCAAGGAGTTAATGGATTGTATTTCTTGTATAATTGATGTATCATTATTCTTCTGTCCGCAAGTCAAGTTTGTATGTAAGGGAAAATATATTTAATAGTGAAAAGGGCAGAAAATAGTGAAAATTAAACTTTTACTGCAATCTGGCTCACATATAAAAATTGTTCTTAACTTGTGTCTGCTTATGCTATAAGCTAGATAATTTACACCAGCTGGAAATGAAATTTATATAAGCATGCTGTTTCAAACTTATGGGCTTAGGTAGATGATTGGGTGCCGTCTTTAATAAAAGTTCAGTTAATTCCACCCTTCACTACAGTTGAATTAATTTCTCTTAATTGGGCTCTGAGTTTCATCCTTAAGTACATCTCCTCAATAAGTTGGGTTGAGTTGTTTGTTTTTTTGTGGAAGCAAAATGTGACTGGGATTATCCCAGTTGAAGAGTAAGAGCATGGTAATAAATGTGGGTTGCAAATGTATGTTGAGCGTTAAGTACCATGGGTCACTTTTTCAGAACTGCTTGACTAAGTTGTCATGGAACTTGCAGGCTAAAGATAGCTGGACAGGATCAAATGAGGCAAAGCTGTACCGGTAAGTAGGTTGGATTCCTCATCAGCTATATCAGCTATACAGGAGGGCAGGGAAGAGCTCTCAGTTGTAACTGTGTCACATTAGCATAAAGAGGATCTTTATGACACTTCTTGTACTACTGCTTGTTTTACTTATGTAGGGATATTTGAAAAATGCAGTACTTGTAACTTTTTTTTCAACCAAAAGATTTATTACTCACATTTCATGAATCCATGCATATGTATCTAACTCAAAGTCTGTCGAGCCAAGTTAAGAGTTCCAGAAGAACCTTGTTCTGTAGGAAACTCTAAAACAGTAGTATAGTTCCTGTCCATTTTTATTCATGGCTAGACTTGGCTAGTTACAGTTTGGTACCTCTCTCACACTTCCAGGTGTTTTTAAATTTGCATGCTATCTCAAACCAGATCATACAGGAATCAACTTATTCTGAGTATCGCTTTGTGTTTTGAGAGTCGCTTCTTGTATCTTAGAAATTTTTATCCTGGTACTTTTCCACTTGCTCCGCAAGACGAAATATTTCCATAAGAAAATCATCTTGTTGGCCTGCTTTGAGAAAATCTCATTCACTCCTTCCTCATTTCTATCAATGCATGAGTGCACAGCACTAGATGTACATATGTGCATTTTTAATATAAGTACTAAACTACAAATCAAGATGCATAATTGATAAATGATGTTTTAAAAGTAGGGGATAAGAATATTTTTAAGGGAAGGATAGTGACTAACCTAAATGTTGCTAAATCATCATTTCAGCAGAGTTCACCACTGGCCATACCGACTGAAGCTGTTAGAAGCTCAAGTTCACAACCTCTAGTATTTCACAAATTCCCAACAAGTAGATGATCACATCATTCTATTGAATGCAGCTAACACTTTCTGTTAAAAAAAAAGAAGAAGAAAAACATGTCAGGATAAATAATTTATTAAGGTTTTTTCCTGCCCAAACCCAGCAACAAAATAAGACAATGACAGAATTGTGGTGCTGGTGTTAAGGTTCTTGGATGTTTTTTTTATTAATGACAGTAAACACAGCTACAGGATCCGAAAGGTTTTGTATTATACTTGTTTATCCATGAAAATGGTTTCCCTACAATTCTGCCATTTAATATTTATTTCTTTGACTTGTATGGCTGCCCTTCTCAGCAAGTAACCATAGGTTGCAAATGATGTTTATGATCTTAAAAAGCAAACGCTTTTTGGAGATATAAAAATTTAAATACAAAAAAAAAAACAGAATTAATGGTTGTTAACAATTATCAGGAGACAAGGCCCTTAACACCTTCAGGGCCCCAGCCCTTCAGTGCCTTGTGAAAGGCTAACAGGGTATTTGGTATTCTATGGAGGGAGAATGTTTTATAGAGTGAGTGCTACTACAGAAAAATATGTCTCTCTAGGCTCCACTAGCTGGCATTCCCTGATCAACAGGACCTGGAACATGCCCAGCCTGCCAGGAGAAACAATCCTTCAGATAACCAGGCTCCAATCAATGAAGGGCTTTAAAGGTGACAACCGGCACCCTTGGAAGCACACTGGTGACCAGTGCAGCTCATGTAGTGGCATTAATAAGCGACATTATTTCCTACCTATGCTGCTGCATTTTGCTTCCAAATTCTCTTCAAGTGAAGCCCATGTAGAGCAACTGCAGTAGTTCAGATGGGGGGGTCATGAATGATGGTGAGCAGGGACCAGTGGTGGGTTTCAAATTTTTTACTACTGGTTCTGTGGGTGTGGCTTGGCAGGCGTGGCTTGGTGGGCATGGCAGGGGAAGGATACTGTAAAATATGAACCTGGATAGCTCAGCAGACTAATGCATTGTAATTTAACTCCAGCTGTCTGCAATTAGTAAGTTCGAATCTTGCCAGGCTCAAGGTTGACTCAGCCTTCCATCCTTTCTAAGGTAGGTAAATTGAGGACCCAGTTTGTGGGGGCAATAAGCTGACTTTGTATAAATATACAAAAGTATGAAGGCTATTGCTTAATGCACTGTAAGCCGCCCTGAGTCTCCGGAGAAGGGCGGCATATAAATCAATTTTAAAAAAAAAAAATCTCCATTCCCACCCCACTCTGGGGGAAGGATACTGTAAAATCTCCACTCCCTCCCCACTCCAGGGGAAGGTTAGTGCAAAATCCCTATTTCCTTCTGATCAGCTGGGACTCGGGAGGCAGAGAATAGATGGGGGCGGGGCCAGTCAGAGGTGGTATTTACCGGTTCTCTGAACTACTCAAAATTTCCGCTACCAGTTCTCCAGAACTGGTCAGAACCTGCTGAAACCCACCTCTGGCAGGGACCATATGATGAGGTAAATTAATCAGGTGTAGACAGCCTGTAATAGAATGTGAGAATGATCTGGGGGTGGGAGAAGAGAAACTGCCTAGGGAAGAATCAGATAAAGGGGAAGAAGCCTACAACTGAGTAATGAGCAGAGAGAAAAACCTTTAGAAAGGAGCTGCCCTAACTTATCAGGCAGTAAAAAGAGATAGCATGTATTTTCAGACATGCAAGATTCTGTGAATGTACTCAAAGTACCCATAGTTCATCTTGTGTTTTCTATTTGAGAGGCTGATGGAACCAGAATAACATTCATAGGTAAAGAAAATATACGGGGTTTTTTTAAGGGGCAGACAATGCTGAATGATTTTTTTTTTTCTGTTCAGTACGATTTCCATTAATATTTTCTATCAGCGTGTCTCTCAAATTATCAAACAGAACATAAAAGGACATGTTTCACACTTCCATTTTGTGTCTCATGCTTTGTATTTGCCAGTGCAGAATGAACTAATTTCCAACAGAAGATTTTCCTTTTCAAACACATCTGTGGGGTTGTTGATATTTTCTTAAAGTGTGAAAAGCCTGAAGTCCTTCTGTTTGTTCTTTGAGGAGACTATTACCACCAGAATCAGATTTCCAAAATTCTTCACTGTACAGTTTCCTAATCTGCTTTGAGACTACCAAGCCAAAATATTAAAAAAAAATTAAATTTGAGACAATGGGTTCCAAAAAGATTTCTTTAAACTGTTGAGCAAATGTAGTTGTACACACCAGAAGTCATGGTTGACTAAATGGACCATAAGAACAACAACTCAACGGGAGAATTAGCCATGCATTTTAAGAATTTCCACATCAGTATATTCAGTTTGAACAAAGTCCTTGATGGTAGAAAGTCAGAATTCTCAGTAAAAGCCACAAGGGAGTAACAATGAAATGGTGCTTTAGGATAGTGACTTTGATAATTCAGTGGCTGAATCAGCTATGTTAAACAAACTACTCCATTTTGCTATATTTTCATACTGAAACCATGCAAGTTTTTTTTTTAAAAGACTAATATGATTTTAGAGGGCTTTGACAAGTAATACCATACTAGAACAGTACTGTCAAGCAGCTGCAAGGCATTCATCTGTTCTAAGAAAGAAATATAAGCCAGGCTTGCAAAGGAGTCAAGAAATGTGATGTCTGCTGAAATGAATTATTGTGCGATAATTGTTGCTGATACCAGCATTGGACAAACATCCATCAGAAATTTTCTGGCTACATTTTGCTAGGGGAGGTTTTATAGCCATTTTCTTGCAAGAGCGCAAAGCAGCATTTAGAGATCTCATTTGCATTCATGCTGGACATTACAGTCTTCACACATTTCCACAGCTGTCAGTTTATCCCTGCCAAAGGGGAAGTAAAGAGCTCATCTTGGATGTTAAAGAAAGCATGTGTGATGTGGATGGCACGGCTCTGTATATGCCATCACAATTCTGTTCTATATGGGTAAGGTTGTCTGTCTAAAAGGGGGAATGTGTATTGATTAGTGCATTTCCATGAGCTTGAACAGGTATTTAATGTTCACCCCTTCCTTCAGTTTGAAGTGACAAGGGCGCTGAACAAGGAGGGCATATGATGGGTCCTCATAATTGTGGCCATCACGGTGTTCCTGAGCTCACATGATTGCAGTTCAGGTATTGGGCAATTACCTCACCTTTATGATGTTTCAGCATCCTGTAGTCATGTGATCGCCATTTGTGACCTTCACTGCCGCTTCTGACAAGCAAAGTCAATGGGAAAGCTGACAGGAGGTCGCAAATAGCAATCATATGTCTGTGGGACTCTATGACAGTGCAGGATTCACCTAGGACAGCAGCTGGGACTGCTGCAATTGCTGTTGGTGTTATCACCTGACATTGCTTAGCGATGGAGTTTCTGATCCAAATAATGTTGGTAAGCCAGTATCAGTTCCTGCTACACCAGAGGTGTCAAACTGGCAGCCCGTGCACAGGCCACACCCACCCAGCTCCGCGAAGGGGGAAAACATTGTGATACGTCACGTGATGGCAACGTGACACCGCGAGTTTGACACCCGAGTGCTACACTTTAACAAAAATTCTGGTGCACAAAAAAAAAATTGATAAACCTTTCTGGATAATAAACTACTGTAGTTCTGTGCAGAGACTTATATTATTACTTATTGTTGTTGTTAGTTGCACAGTCCAGTTAGATATTTAGGTTGGATTTGGCATTTAGGGGACTTGAGATAGGCAGACATTGTTTGATAGTGTTAAAGATATCATCACAGGATGTACGCTGATCCAAGGTAAGCTGACTTTGGCAGTTGAGTGATGGTGATTTTGTCAACGTGGCGTGTTCAAATGGTGCTAATTTTGCTTGCTTTCTTCTTTCTTTTTTCTTTCTTTCTTTTTCTCTTTCTTTTCTTTCTTTCTTTTTCCTCTTTCTTTCTTGTCTAGAAGATGTCACAAGTCCCTAGTTAACTGGTTGCTAAAAAAGCATTCCAAGACATGCTGCCTCTAGTACAGTGGTTCTCAACCTCCCTAATGCTGCGACCCTTTAATACAGTTTCTCATGTTGTGGTGACCCCCAACCATAAAATTATTCCTAAAACCATTGAAAATATGTTTTCGATGGTCTTAGGCGACCCCTGTGAAAGGATCGTTCGATCCCCAAAGGGGTCGCAACCCACAGGTTGAGAATCACTGCTCTAGTAGAAGCTCAGAGACTGTTGTGAAAAGAATTAAGCCTTTCTCAGTCCAGATTGGGTTGCCTTGTACAGTAAACAGAAATAAAGCAGAAAATAGAAAAAGATAAATAGAAAAAAACTATTGAGAAAAAAAACAATCAAACTCAACAGTAAAACTACCATGACATTGATTTAGATTACTTTAGATGAAAAATTACTTGTTTTAAGCAGTGAATTAATCTCCGACCCTATGGAATCATTGTCCTATCTTTCCTTTGCATCGATCAATACCCACTTCAAAGGCTCAGCTATCTGGGACACAGGTGTCTCTCTAGGGACACATAATAATCTTGATAATTGTCCAACCAACATAGTAAGTTCAAGTTTCTTCATAGAGAAAATCCACATTTTTGGAATATAATTTAGCAACATATCAACATATTTCACATAATCCTTTATTTTTATTTTTTTAAAAAAGATTGGAATGGAGCAAACATGAACTGTTTGCCCACAGGCCTCAGTTCACCCAAGCCAGTGGCTTGGAGAGCGGTAGGAGGATGAGTACAGAAGACATGGGCTTCTATCATCAGGATGCAGATTTGTAGTTTGCGTAAAAACCTAAAATTACGAGTAGAATTCGAAGAGAAATGTTACAGATTTAGCTCATTGGAACTAAACATCTGCATTTGATGCCAACAGCTGCTAGTTGGTATGGCAGATTCAAAAGAAACAGGATTATCAGAACTTTTGCAAAGTGCTTACAATGAATGTGTAATGCATGTGGATAAAGAAGATGCCCTTGAATCATTTTTGCAGCTGCTGTGTTTGTGCACCAACACTACCCAGCAGGTTGAACTGTTTCCATGACAAGCAAAAGGGAAAAATAAATAATGCAAAACAATCACAGTGGAGTCCTGTGACATTTATTCATTTTGCACAAAGCGTCGGCATCCTTGGCATTAGTCACATTCATAAAGTTAAACAAAGGGGAGGTTTTTCCTGCATCCCGGTGTTCGTTCCATCTCTTGTGGGAGAACAGCCTCCTCCTATCTCTCAGGAGCCACCTGGGATGTCCCTCAACATAACAGTGAGGCCACCTGCACACAGGCAATGCCTTTTCTAGAGGTGAGAGGTAGAGCTAAGAAACTTTCAAAATGGACACGGGTCAGATGAGAGGGCAGAATGTTATTTCAAGAAAGTTTTTGAGGTCCATGCATTTATCTTAGAAGCTCCTTTTAAAATTAACAAGATAGAGCAAGCTTGTAGGAATACCGTTCATGCTATACAAACCAGCAAGTCTCAATTCCCTTCCATTAAAGGTGGGTGGGAGCAAAATTCTTCAAGGAAATGATTCCATAATATGAGCCAGTGAACTAAAGGCTTAAAGATGAAAAAGTCACAATATCCATTAATAAGAGTGTGAAGACTGTAGCCTGGAGGCCACACACAACTAACCAGCAGCTCTTTGTGGTCTCAAGCCCTAACAAGGGAAGTCCAAAATGGTGGAATTGGATGTTTTCTTTAATTCTGCATTTTCATTGGAATGTGCGGGAGTTGTCAGGATTTAGGGCATTTATTCCACCCCTTAAAATGCACACATTCCCTTTTTTAAGATCAGGTACGGTTAAATGTGTGTTCCTACTGCTGCCAACAGAATTTAGAAAATGTTGTGAGAAGAGGGGGAGGGATAGAACTGTCTCCCAACTGTTTCCAAATGAAACAGATTGCTCTAGCTCAGTATTTCTCAAACTTGGCAACTTTAACAAGTGTGGACTTCAACTCCCACAATTGCCCAGCCAGCCACATTAAAGTCGCCAAGTTTAAGAAACACTGCTCTAGCTGAACTGATTGGGAAACTAGCCTCAGAAAACTGCTAAATCAACCTGAAGCCAAACATCAGTTTTTGAACTATAGGCGTGAGATGAGCCTTGATCTTGATTCCCAGCAATTTGCTAACTATCCTTGTAAATAATTGGAGGGAAATAAGTTCTACAGATTTGAAGATTAATTCTCCACTGTAAAAAACACAAGTAAAAGTGCAACATTCCATAAAAGAACATCTCCAAATTTGTGAGGTTTGTCTGTGGGAACATTCTTGTGATACAGGAGGAAGGAGAACCAGATTGCAACAGTTAAATGAGAGACATCTCAGGCCACGGAAGGAATTGGATCGTGGAAAGCAACTCAGAAGGGACTCTCTTTAGTTCCTTGAAAAGTTAAGGCAGGAGGTTGGGGTGGGGATAGAGAGAGATGCTTTCAGACTGGCAAGATTCTGTTACTTAACCTTACAATAAAGGTAGTATTTGCGGTTTGGGTTTCTTGTTTGCACTACCTCAAAGGGTTGACAGTTTGGGATGGGCTGTAGAAACTAACAGACAAGGTCTCTGTCCTGCAGATAATCAGGCTACTGTATATGCACATCTGCAATCCTGGCTCACTGCCCTCGAATGTTTAGGAAAAAGAGAAGGCTGCTTTCAAAATGCCATCCATACAACAAACTTCATGGAGGTCATTTTGATTTATGCTGAGACAAACCTGCCTGGAAAACTATAATAATGACTCCAAACTTCACCTGCAAACCATGTGCTACAAATAAGCTTCTTGGAAGGAAAAAAAAACCCTTCAGACCAATGGAAGATTTCAAAAGCCTATCTGCAAAATGGGGATGTTATGGGTAGACAAAGCAGATACATGGACTGCACAGTCTCCAAGCTAATACTTTCCCATCTATGTGTTAGGAAAGTCAAAACGTTGCACAACCTCTCTCTTGTTTCTTTTCTTCCGCCACACAAATCTCTTACTGCACAGCTGCCCATAAAAATGTAGAAGTGATCCAAAAACCACCATCTATTTAATATCTTCCAGGTCTTTGCTATAATTTCTTTTTTTAAAGGGTTTGTTTCCAGGGTCAGTAGAAGAGGGAGCAGCTGGTTCACTGTTGGAGCACCAAAATGGGATAACCTACCCTAGTCAGCTAAATCCCAGGCCATTAAATTTAATTTAAAACAGAATCTGTCCCACAGAGTTAAATTAATTCAACTCATGAATTGGAACACCTAACCCCATAAGCCAGGTTTCAGATTTCAGCTTCCAAAATTCTCTGGAATTTTCCAGAATTCCAAGAGTTGAAGACTGCATCTCTGAAACAATCCTATATCAGGGAATGTGAAATTAATAAATTTAGTTTTCAAACCGCAAGCATTTGCTGGGTTATAAACATTTCTGTTTCCCCTTTTGATTTAAGGCTGTGGCATCATGGCTTCAATACCTTTCCAGGTCTTCCTAAGCGAATGCAACAATCAAGTCAACATCTGGAGTCATGTAGATATGCTCAGCAGGCATTAAGTGAATGATGTACAACATCTGCAGAATTGATCATGAGAGTGGCTCACCTATTATGACTAATCTCTTCAAGATAGATGGAGCTGCCAAAAAGGAGAGAGTCTGCTTCCTCTCCAGCATGATGAGGCAACTCACTATTATAGACCTCAGTTAGCAGAAGTACAGGAATCTTCAACTATGCCCTACACCAATGGTTGTCCTGATGGCTAGGCTAATTTTTTAAAAAAAAGTTTGCAGAAATGCAAACCTGATAAATTAAAAACCTGAGTTACCATCCATCTCTTAACATAAGCTTACTTTCCAGATATAAACATTTGGCGCCAGTGAATCTCATCTGTCGTAGACAGAAAGCAAAATAGACTAGAAATCGACAGAATAGAAAGAAAACTTCAGCCCACCTCCAGTCCCCAACATACTTTGTCTATTATTCACCTCCATGAACTAAAGATACCCCATTTACACCCAAAGCAGAGAGAATACTAAGCTTATCAGCAGGGCACTCAATCTTCAGTATCTGAAATACATTGTAGATATTATTGCTGCAATTGACCCAGGGGAGAAAGGGGGGAAAATGCCACATTCTGCTTCCTACATAATCAGTTTTTCCTAGTGCTGTATGTCAGTTTTTCACGCAGTGGTGTCAAGAACGGGAGATTAGCACAAAATCAACATAAAATTATGTTTCCCTGCAGCCAGATAATTGGCAGGATCTGCCCTTTGCCTCATCCTGTGCTTACTTGCTAACTCACATCAGAGTCTTGAATTGGTAGCAATCACCCAGATCCAATTTCCTTCATGTAAAAAAAGTTGTATTCCCTGAGTTCATTCACAGATGGGAAGACAGAAGTGCAGCCTGCCAACTGGGCTTATAGGTAGACAAATATGCATTTAATATCAGCTGCGGTAAGGTTAATGAGATTTCTTGGATCTGTCTGATGGTGGCCTGTGAGTCATTTAAAGCTCCCCACAGAGACCAATCTGTTGTGAGAAAGTACCTGAAAGAAGCCATTTGTCACTGTTATTCCAGTACTTATGCAACAGTGTGTGATAAGACTACCACGGAAGGGGGGAAAAAACCAAAACAAATTGCAACTCATCACACTCCATTCTGTTTCCTTGTATCTCTGCATGTCGAAAAGGTGATATCTCCAGCCCTGCAGGTTAAAGAAATTTGGATGTCTAAGTTAGGATTTCAAAATTCTTTTTTCTTTTATCTTTCCTGGGGTAGAGAGAGGAGAAGAAAAGGAGGTAAACATGTTTTGGGAAAGTGACAAACTTTTACTTTTAATTAGGCGAAAACCGCGGGAATGTTCAGAGTCTGTTTTCACCAGCCTGTGCCAATATAACATGTCTAATAAACTTATTCTTTAAGGAATCTACCTGCCTCAGAGTTTTGTTTGCAATGGGTATGTTACTTGGAGCCCTGATGCTGACATTAGGAAGCCAGTGCAGGACCCAGAGCATCAGCATCATGGGCTCATGTTGTCCTATCCTGAGCCCCTGCATTTTAACTAACTAAATCTTCCTGTCTCTGCCCCATGTAGAGTGGTCAAAATGGGTGATGATGAGGCTGTGTGTTATCATTGTGAGATCCTCATGTTGCATATAGGAATCTCTTTGCCTAGACTCACTCTGTGATTGGGATGGCATACAGGTTGATTAACATATGAAGCATATGAAACATATGAATAACGGTTGCAGGAACTGGATATGTCTAGTTTAATGAAGAGAAGGACTAGGGGAGACATGATAGCAATGTTCCAATATCTCAAAGGTTGCCACAAAGAAGAGGGAGTCAAACTATTCTTCAAAGCACCCGAGGGTAGAACAAGAAGCAATGGGTGGAAACTAATCAAGCAGAGAAGCAATTTAGAACTAAGGAGAAATTTCCTGACAGTTAGAACAATTAATAAGTGAAACAACTTGCCTGCAGAAGTTGTGAATGCCCCAACACTGGAATTTTTAAAGAAGATGTTGGCTAACCATTTGTCTGAAATGGTGTAGGGTTTCCTGCCTGGACAGGGGGTTGGACTAGAAGACCTCCAAGGTCCCTTCCAACCCTGTTATTCTATTCTAACAAACACATCTGATGCACACACGGAAGCTTGGTAAAGGCCCTCTAGCCATGGCCTTCAATTGCTGGTCAAGCAATAGCTTTGAGTCCAGTGGGTCTCCCATATTGACAAATATGGTCCTTCAAGGGCAGTGCTACTCCAGACAACCCTGGAGATGACAATGAGATGACAAACCCTAGAGATGACCCTGGAGACAACAAATCTAATTAGTTGGATACTAGTTGTCCAACAGATCATCAGTAACCCAATTTTGCTTGGGTTCAATATTAGCTTGTTGCATTTCTTTCCGATCTCAACAGTCTTCAGAATTTGGGTGAAAATATTGATACCATCTCCTGTGTGGTCAGATTAACAATGTACAATGCAATATCCTTACCTTACTGATGATATTTTTTTTCTTCCACTCAGTCGTGTCCAATTCTCAAGTCTCTGCAGTTTTCTTGGCAAGATTTTTCAGAAGTGATTTACTACGGCCTTCTTCCTAAGGCTGAGAGAAAGTGACAAGTCACAGGACCTAACTACTTGTGGGTTCTGTGTGTATTTATTTAAAAGAGATGTATTGAAATCAACAACTCTTATTCTTGATAAGTGTAGAAAAGACTGATGCTTTAAAGTGCTTAATTTTATCCAGATCCAGTACCTTTAAAAGTGATCTGAAGTTCCTCTTAATTCAAAACAAACAAAATAAATGCTCTGAGTTTTTCTAAATTGTAGTTCCAGTCCTACACATTCCTTGGTCTAGCTGCACAATATTCAGCTGTGGTTGTATTAAGTTCTTCCTTCTAGATCAGTAGCATAAGGGTTTCCATATGGTCTCTTTATAAAACGACAGATGTTCTACAGTTTACTATGCATTCTACTATAAGGATTATATGTCATCAAGTGCTTGGAGTCTGTTGAAACCATGATGCTACAAAGTAAGTAAAGAAATATGGTAAGTAGCCTGCAAATATTCTGGATAGATGGCAATGAATATTAATTTCTATATTTCTTTGCTGCCATCCAGTGGCCATCTGGATTTTCACAGATCAGGTAAATTAGTTGTAAGGAGACATACAAGATCAAGTTGTCAGCACCTGTTTTCTTATTTTACTCACCTATTGATACTGGTGGCCTATTCTCAGATCTGTGCAATACTCAAATGCAGCTTCAAAATGTAGTACAAGTCAATGAAAACAAGACTATAAGGAAACACAAATATAATCCAAAATGCTTAACTTCCGTAACATTACTTAAAAGGTCAGAGTCATTGAAAAAGTATTTAGCTATTTCCAGAAAGTCCATAATGATGGTAACAGGTAGTCATCCACTCTATCATTTAGATCCAGAATTGAAATACAGCTTGTGAAAAAGATCTTAAAGTTTTAATAGACAAATATTGATCTTTTGGACCTAAGCTATGTACAGTGTTAAAAGTTAAAACCAGAAATGGTTAAGGGTCAAAACTATTATTAGATGAGCTTGAAGCACATGGGAATCAAGAGAGGTGACAAAGCATTAAACCAGCATGGTCAAATCTTAATCTGTGCTAGTGGCAGTAACCATTTTAAATATACAAATTGATAGCAAACTAGGAAAAATCCTTGGATGGTGAGGGGAAGAAAACACAACTAATCCCCAGAGGTATGCATGTGGCAAAGGAGATTTCAAGATTCTTTGCTGGCTGAGGAATTCTGGGAATTGAAGTCCCCACATCTGAAAGTTGCCAAGGATCAGAAACACTCATCAAAAGCAACCTTTTCCAATCTGTGGCTTCCAAATCTATTGCATTTCAGAGCCCACAACTTTCAGACAGAAACTGCCTTGCTGGCTTCTAGTTCTTCAAATTGGAGGGCATCCAGTTGCAGGAAATTGTTCCAGAGCCAAAAATCTGTGATAGAGAAGCGTAATTTTAAATTAATGAATATTTCATTGTCTGACCGCTGAAATAGATAAATACGACTCATTCTCTCTGTTCTCTTGTTGCAATGTGCCTAATAGGCCTGGATCGCTCACCTTCCCAGATGCTTACATCAACAAACCTATAATTTTCATGATGCCTCTTTCTTGAAGAATAAATATTTGCCACCTGTTTATGTTCTGTTTTTAAGCAAAGAGGTACATCTGCAATGTATAATCACTTTAAGTAATAGAGTACATCTCCTTCTCTCTGTGTATGTCTCTCTTGCTTTTATTGCCTCTTGCTTTCACTTTTATTTGAACAAAGAGAAATTTGAGGGTTTCTTTTCTTTCAAGAACAGGAAGAATGCTAAGCATTTGTGTTTTTTCTCTGTTTGTTTACAACCGAAAAAATTATCACAGCAGGAAGAAATTGGAAGGATTGTCATAGTAACTCATGACCCTAAATGTGCACTCCACTTCTTCAAAAATCTTTTGCCAGCCAAGTTTGCCAGCTCAAACATATTTTTTTTACATTCCTATTGACCATATATTTTAAAACTCCAGCCATCTATATTAACATCTTAAGAGTGACCATCTTTACTATTATTTTTATATACCATGGAGTTTCATTACAGGCTGCAGAAATTAGAGTTAGTCATGGCTTCCTTCTGCACTGCCTGACCAAGATGTGATTTAGGTGAGCTGTTTTACATTGGTCCTGGTTCATTCTGGAATGCAGATTCAGAAGGCAATATTAGAAGATTTAACTGACTCCATGCCAACACTGTCCCATAGAATTCCATCTTCTCCAATGTTACACAATATGCATTACACATGCAAATTTTGGAGAATATGTAAATGATTTTTTAAAAAAAATTTGATTTATATGCAGCCCTTCTCCGGAGACTCAGGGCGGCTTACAATGTGTTAAGCAATAGCCTTCATACTTTTGTATATTTATACAAAGTCAGCTTATTGCCCCCACAAACTGGGTCCTCAATTTACCTACCTTAGAAAGGATGGAAGGCTGAGTCAACCTTGAGCCTGGTGAGATTCGAACTTACAGTAATTGCAGACAGCTGGTGTTAATCACAATGCTATCAGTCTGCTGAGCCACCAGGCCCGGTTATGTTACTAATATCTGAACAATCGTTCCTTTCCATCTTATTTTAGCCTGGCTCCTGTAGAAATACATCTGTAGGAATTGTGTCTCCCTAGCCAAGAAGTGTTATCTATAGTTGACATAGATATTTAAGGTTTGATAAGTCTTGAAGTGCACAAAGAACTTTGGAAATGTCTTTTAGCAATAATGAGGAACAGGAGAAAGAAGAATATTATCTACATCCCACTGTACTTTTTCAACCTCTCTCTTTCTGGATGGTCTTAACATTAACTTATTAGGGTGAGTCATGGGAAGACTGAAGAGCATTTTGTGACAAGGCATCTGTGGTCCAATCAGACTACCTCATTTATAGATTTTGAAAGTGGTCCAGACAATGATGTCTTCCAATGTCTGGGTTTTCCAAGTTTTTCTTTTATCTTTTTTTTCAAAACTTTTTTTTTTAAAAAAGCTGAAAAGATGGCAGAACTGCATAATATCTTTTGGATGATAGCACATCAGAAGAAATGCTAGAAAGTCAGAACATTAACTTAGGGACTTGAGGACAAAAACATTTCTTCCTTAGACCTAACTCCAACAGCTAAAAATCCCTGTATTCTTTTCTGCTCGATTTAATCTCTTTCTCGGCAAACAGTCCCTGCTAAAGTTCCCAACTGGGCTATCTAAAGAGTTATAGCTTCTCACTTTCTGCAACTCTTCACTTTTTCCCCTTCAGCAATTTGAACGGATAAAAACAAGCTCCTAAGAAGCCACATTTGAATACAAAACCTATTTTGCAAGACATGCTTACATAATTTGTTTAATCTTTTAGCTCAATAAAGAAAAAGGAGATGGAAGAAAAACATTAGATTTTAAACAACTATTTTTCTACCTCATATTAATAATCTGTGTGAGTAATACATTTCAGACTAATATGTTTAAATATAATTTGTGAAAACTTTTAGGGTTTTTTTGTTGCTTTGTTTTGATCATGCATTTTAACAAATACAGACAGACAGACACACACACACACACACATACACACACTGAACTATCATGGATAGACTGAGGGAAGAAAATCAGAGGGGGAACAACTTATGGGAGAAGAAAAATATGAGGTGTCAGATTGTGCTCTTGTACTCATGGGACCTAAAGGTGGAGTTGATTATGAGTAAGAACAGCTAGTTAGGTCCTTCTTAGATAATGGAGAAACCAATGGGGAAGGAATGTTTGAAATGAAAACAAGGGCTTCCTCTAGGACTCTAACTGATAAGAGACATAACAATCTGATCAAGTGACAGTAGAAAGATCAGTGACAGAAGAGTTGAAAAGTGGAGGCTGCAGCATGCCATTCATTAAGTTTGTTTGATAGTGTAAAATCCAATCCTTTAAACCACATATTTTCCCATTGTTCCATCGATATGTTATAACCAAAATATTTAGCCCACTTTATCATACATTCTTTCACTTGTTCTTCTTTTATTTCAAATTTCAATAGAAGTTTATACATTTTAGACATTACACGTTCATCACATGTACGTAATTCCATTTCAAATTCAGTCCTTCAATGTTCAAAATCATGTACTCCTTTGTCTATTTTAATTTTTTTCTAATAACAGTAAATAAGAAAACCATTGGCAACCATGCTTTTCTGCCCTCAATTTTTCTCTTGGTTTTATTTTGAATTCCCCTTGACAAATTCTAGTGTTTCACAATAAGTTACCGTAAGTCATTTGTATTTGCCTATTATTTCCCATCTGTCAAATGCTTCTTGTGTCGAGTCACAAAGGTGTTCTTGGGTTCAACCTGGATTTGTGTCTATTCCCTAGCCTCAATATGGGATATGTAACATAATCAATTTTAAAATCTACATTAACCTTGACTCTGTTGTACCACAAATGTCTATTTCCACCTAGATCCTAGGTCATGTCTTTCTAATTCCAAAAGCCTTCTATTTCTCAGCAGCATGAGTCTTTCATCCAAACAAACAGCAAGGGCAAAATATAATTTCAAATCAGGTAAACCCAATCCTCCTCTTTCCTTTGAATCCTGTAACACTTTATTCTTAACTACCATTTTTTCCTGCCACACAAGTTTAGATATATCCTTCTGCCACTGTTTAATTTTAAATGGTACATCAGTTGCCAAAACAGGTATTCTGAAACAAAAACATCATTCTTGGCAGGACATTCATATTTATCACAGACATTTCCCCCATCAATGACATATGTACTTTCTCCCATCTTAACACATCTTTTTACACTTCATTCCATGCCATGTTTGACATAATGATACCCAGATATTTTACTTTCTTCTCAATCTTAAAGCCTGTTCAATTCTGTTTTAACGTCTATTTTCATGTTTCTTGTTAACACCTTCATCTTCTGCTTATTGATTTTAAAACCTGCTAATATATCACATTCTTTTAGTTTTCCCATTAATATTTCAATTACCTTTAAAGGGTTTTCTAAAACCAACACCAAGTAATCTACCAAAAAGTTCATAACTTATAAGTTTCTTTTTAAAATCTTCTACAATTTTTTATCCTGTCTTATATTTCTATTCAGTATTTCAAGAACCAAACAAGAAATAAGATTGTGGCCATGCCTGTCTTGTTCCTTTTTGTACCTCACAAGGCTTTGTTAAATCTCCTTTAATAATTGTTTATGCTTTCTGTGAAATATAAATCAATCTTACTTGTTTTGTAAAGTTCTCACCAAAGTTCCTATCTTTCAAAACTTTGAACAGAAAAGCCCAATTCAAACTGTCAAAGGACTTCTCTACATCTAAGAAAATCAATGTGGCTTGTTTTCTTTATGCTGTTTTCTTTATGTTGTTCCAGGTATTCCAAAATGCCCAAAACATTTCTAAGATTGTTCTTTAACTGATACCCTAGCTCAATTTTTAACTATCTTTTAAATTAAAAAAACTTATTTATCCTCATAAATAAATTCTTGCAAAATTATTTTCAGTATATATCAGCCAGAATCATTGTAAACAATTTGTAGTCATTATTCAATAATGATATTAGTCAAATCTTGTCCCTCTTTAGGTATTAGTGGTATTTCCAATTCTCTAGTCTCTTTTCTCCCTGTAAGATTGTATAAAGATTGTAAAAATATTATAACAAGAATCTGATAATCCATCTGGTCAGGCACCTTTCCTAATTTCATCTTTTTTATAGCTACAGAAACTTCCCTTATTGTTACAGATTCTCTCAAAATCTGTTTCTGTTCTTCTGTAATCCTTGGTAAATTTTGTTTCTTCAGATATTCATTTATTTTCTCCAGAGAGATGTCACTTGCTTTATACTAATTAGAATAATATGGATAAAATACTTTTTATGGTCATTAATATAACTCTCTTCTACAGTTACAATATCACATTCTTTTCTTTTCATAATTTATATATATTTATTTATCAAATTTCTACCCTGGCCATCTCATTTATGTGAATCTGTCTGGTTTAAAAATAAAATCATATAATCATATAAAAAGACATAGTTACAAATAGTCTTAAAAAGAGAATTAAAGCAAAATTAAAAATTACAGTTAAAAAGTTAAGAAAGTCAGCCATTGCTGTTTGTTTGCAAATTCAGGGTTGTTGTTTTGCTTTATACAAATTGCTTTCTATTTTTATTTGCATATCTCTTATTGCTAACATAGATAATTGTCATTGTAAAAGCTTAATTTGCTGAAAAGACATAACCTTCCCTGGAAATTTCATTAATTCTTTTCTATTAATCTCATCCAAAATGACTTATGTTTTGTCTTGTCTCTTCTTTTTGAGTGCATTATTATATTGTATGAAACAATTTCTGATAAAAGCTTTTCTTGCATCCCAAATCATTCTTAAATCATTACCTTTCTTTAAACTGTTTTCAAAAATTCTTTTAATTTATTTTTCCCTCCCAATCCTCCGCTTCTTTCTGTAACATTTCATTTAGTCTCCAACTAAACAACTGGATTTTCATCTGAACCCACAGGATTATGATCTGAAAAATTATTTAGTAATATGTCAATACTTTAGAAAATGTGATAAGCCAAATTCTTCAAAATTCCTA